>NC_140584.1:293032884-293445384 GCF_964204655.1 Triturus cristatus | reverse complement strand
GGTGGCCAGCGCGCGGGGGGATGTTCGCAGCGCCTGAGGGACGCGCTGGTGATCGGCAATGAGCAGGGAGAGAGGCCATGGTGCCTAAAATGGCTGCCGTGTGTTTTTGCGTGCGGTGCTGGGGAAGAGGCAAGATGGCGCAGATAATGTTCAGTTATGAATTAAATTTCGACAAAGTTGAATGTATGATATTTTTCAATTACTTCACATGTTCAAAAAAGTATGCCTTACATTTTGTCCCATAATTCTAAAACCATACTATCTGGATCCATAATTCAAAGTGCAGCATAAAGCTAATATCATGCCACTGTCCTGTGTTCATTGTCATGCCTGTGGAATGCTTAGAAGTGGTGAGAATCTTTCAGTGATTAAATGCATGTTTTTAAAAATTTGCCTCCAGTTTTTGCAAAATGAGTCACGTATATTGTGTCATCAGTCATGATCCATACTAGATAGAGCTTGACTTCCAACTGCAACACATTTTATAGCATAGCCTACTACAGTGTGCCATTTTAAATGCATGTGGCTCACACACAAGGTACATACAATGCAATTTCAATCCATACGAGTCGATTTTCAATTTGCGGCCATCTGGTCACCCAATTGAAATGGATAGGATATACTACAGAGTATCTAGTGCATATAATTCTGGAAGCGTATGAGGTACTGACTTAATTTAAATTGCAGTATGTAGCTAAGACATGTACACTTTATAGTGGCAACTCTGATGTTTGTGGCTTATAGGGACAAGGTACAAATCATGTTTAACCTTCAGGTTGGTTTTTCTTTTTCACCTTCATGTATGTTGAAGAACTATTTTCTTTTGGCTATATTTCACAATCTATATATGATGGAGACATAATTTAAACAACACATTGTTTCTAGTCTTGCGCTACTCACCCATGTGAATTATCATGTATGTGGCATATTGGAAAGTAGTCAAAATGTGAAGTTGAATGTATGACGTTTTTTAATTACTTCACATGTTCAAAAAAGTATGCCTTACATTTTGTCCCATAATTCTAAAACCATACTATCTGGATCCATAATTCAAAGTGCACCATAAAGCTAACGGCATGCCACTGTCCTGTGTTAATTGTCATACCTGCGCCATGCTTAGAAGTGGTGAGAATCTTTCAGTGATTAAATGCATGTTTTTAAAAATGTGCTTCCAGTTTTTGCAAAATGTGTCACGTATATTGTGTCATCAGTCATGATCCATACTAGATAGAGCTTGATTTTCAACTTCAACACATTCTATAGCATAGCCTACTACAGTGTGTCATTTTAAATGCATGTGGCTCACACACAAGGTACATACAATGCAATTTGAATCCATACGAGGCGATTTTCAATTTGCGGCCATCTGGTCACCCAATTGAAATGGATGGGATATAGTACAGAGTATGTGGTGCACTATAATTCTTGAAGCGTATGAGGTACCGACTTAATTTAAATTGCAGTATGTAGCTAAGACATGTACACTTTATAGTGGCAACTCTGATGTTTGTGGCTCATAGGGACAAGGTACAAATCAAGTGTAACCTTCAGGTAGGTTTTTCTTTGTCACATTCATGTATGTTGAAGAACACTTTATGCTTTTGGCTATAATTCACAAACTATATATGATAGAGACATGATTTAAACAACAAACCGTTTGCAGTATTGTTCTACTTACCCACGTGAATCATCATGTATGTGGCATATTGGAAAGTAGTCAAAATGTGAAGTTGAATATATGATGTTTTTCAATTACGTCACACGTTCGAAAAAGTATGCCTTACATTTTGTCCCATAATTGTAAAACCATACAATCTGGATCCATAATGCAAAGTGCAGCATAAAGCTAACATCATGCCACTGTTCTGTGTCTATTTTCATGCCTTTGCCATGCTTAGAAGTGGTGAGAATCTTTCAGTGATTAAATGCATGTTTTTAAAAATGTGCCTCCCGTTTTTGCAAAATGTGTCACGTATATTGTGTCATCAGTCATTATCCATACTAGATAGAGCTTGATTTTCAACTGCAACACATTCTATAGCATAGCCTACTACAATGTGTCATTTTAAATGCATGTGGCTCACACACAAGGTACATACAATGCAATTTGAATCCATACAAGGCGATTTTCAATTTGTGGCCATCTGGTCACCCAATTGAAATGGATGGGATATACTACAGAGTATGTGGTGCACTATAATTCTTGAAGCGTATGAGGTACTGTCTTAATTTAAATTGCAGTATGTAGCTAAGACATGTACACTTTATAGTGGCAACTCTGATGTTTGTGGCTCATAGGGACAAGGTACAAATCAAGTGTAACCTTCAGGTAGATTTTTCCATTTCACATTCATGTAGGTTGAAGAACACTTTATGCTTTTGGCTATAATTCACAATCTGTATATGATAGAGACATAATTTAAACAACACACTGTTTGCAGTATTGTTCTACTTACCCATGTGAATCATCATGTATGTGGCATATTGGAAAGTAGTCAAAATGTGAAGTTGAATATATGATGTTTTTCAATTATGTCACATGTTCGAAAAAGTATGCCTTACATTTTGTCCCATAATTGTAAAACCATACAATCTGGATCCATAATTCAAAGTGCAGCATAAAGCTAACATCATGCCACTGTCCTGTGTCCATTATCATGCCTGTGGAATGCTTAGAAGTGGTGAGAATCTTTCAGTGATTAAATGCATGTTTTTAAAAATTGGCCTCCAGTTTTTGCAAAATGTGTCTCGTATATTGTGACATCAGACATGATCCACACTAGATAGAGCTTGATTTCCAACTGCAACACATTCTTTTTTTTTTTTGTTTAAATATTTTTATTAAGTTTTTCTATAATCAACAAAATCACAATAATTTGCACATAGCACTACCCCATACATGGGAGGAACATTGATCAAGAAACCAAGAAAAAACCCATTAGTTTATCCCCATAATTTATCTTCCCATCCTTATTTTGAAACATCCTCCTTCCAGCTCCTAACAGGTTCCCATATACGCTTGCCTAGAACTCTGCCCTTTTTCCCCTTTCTATCATATATCCCTTTTTCCAGATTATATGCTGACAACAATCTGGCTAACCATTGATGGAATGTTGGAGCTGCCTTATCCAACCATGCTGATGCGACGCAGAGTCTAAAGACTGACATAGCCACAAACAAAAAGTAAGATGAACCAGCCTGCTCGTCTCCCCCTCCTACCCCAAGGAGAATCCATGCTGGCGTAAGAGCAACATTTATTCCTAAATTTACATCTAAAAAAGATTCAATAGCCTTAATCAACAAATTAAGCTGAGGACACAACGCAAAAATGTGGACAATATCAGCCCTACTACTATCACACCGGGGGCACGTAATTCCTGCCGTTCCCCCCCCCCCCCCCCCCCCATTGAGCGATCCTATCGGGTGTATGGTAAAGTGAATAAATCGTCTTATAATGTTGGGCCTGTAATGCTGCCGAGCAGAGTATAGTCCGCCCCAATTCAAGAGAGTCCTGGAAGCAATCCTGATCAACCTGAAGTTTATCTCCCCATTTCCTTCCATATTTTCCCATATCATCACCTTTTAATAGAGATAGCTCAGCATAAATTTTCTTTATAGAACATTCTGCCCCAGCCTCAATCACATCCATTACCCTATTTTTAATAAACCCGGCAGTCCCACCCTTCTTATTCATCAAGAAACTCCGAACTTGCAAAACCTTAAAGAAGTTATTCCTAGGAATACCATACTTCCCTTGAATTTCAGTAAACTCTGCGAAACCTTGAGCTCCCATGAAATCCCCCAGTTTCCGGATCCCCCGCCGTCCCCAATCACCCATAATTCCATCCACCAATATTTCTACTGGAAGAGACTTATTCCCCTCAATCCTATTGTAGGCGTTGAATCTGCCCATCCCCAGGTTTTTTACTCAATGATGCCCAGATTTTAAATCCTGCTATAAGTGTCTTAAATCTAGTTCTTTTATAATACCCAGGATCAGTATATTTCAGGAAACAGTTCCCAGCGTCTTCACCAGTAAGTATTGCATAAATGTCAGTTGATCCTATCTTAACCTGGGTATCTGAGGTGTCTCCTCCCATAAGCCCTCTCATGTACTGGATGGCTGCTGCCCAGTAATATAACTTAAAATCCGGTACTGCTCATCCTCCCCTATCCCTAGGGAGAGTTATAAATCGAAGGGCTCTCCTAGTTTTCCCTTGTGCCCATATGAATCTATTGATCAGGCATTCAATTGCCACAAACCATTTGCCTTCAAATACCAATGGGATTGTCCTAAACAAATAAAGAAATTTGGGCAAAATAATCATTTTAATCACATTAGATCGCCCCACCAGAGAAAGATGAAGGTTGTGAATCCTATCGAGATCTTTCTTACATTTCACCATTATAGGCTCAATATTTTGCTCCACGATCTTTCCTAAGTCTGCCGAAATATTGATACCGAGATAGACCGCCGATTTCACTACCCGCACATCATTACAGATCACCTGATTATTCTTTCTGATCTGTGTCTTAGGGCCATTTAATGCATATCCCGATATCCGACCAAATACCTCAGCCTCCAATTCTACTTCCAAAATTGCCCTAGTAGGGGAGGGAGTCACTATCGCCACATCGTCTGCGTAGACTAAAGTTTTACACAGTTGGCCCTGAATGCTAATCGGAACAATTTGATCATTTAATTCCAGTCTACGAATCAGCGGATCGATATAAACCGCAAATAACAAAGGCGAACATGGACATCCCTGTCGAGTGCCTCGTTTAATCTGCACTGGCAATGTGTGCCCTCCATTTAATTTTGAGCTGGGCTGTGGGTGACCGATAAAGTGCCTGTATCGCCCTCATGAATCCTACTCCAATACCTTCTATAGCATAGCCTACTACAGTGTGCCATTTTAAATGCATGTGGCTCACACACAAGGTACATACAATGCAATTTGAATCCATACGAGGCGATTTTCAATTTGCGGCCATCTGGTCACCCAATTGAAATGGATAGGATATACTACAGAGTATGTAGTGCACTATAATTCTGGAAGCGTATGAGGTACTGACTTAATTTAAATTGCAGTATGTAGCTAAGACATGTACACTTTATAGTGGCAACTCTGATGTTTGTGGCTTATAGGGACAAGGTACAAATCAAGTGTAACCTTCAGGTTGGTTTTTCTTTTTCACCTTCATGTATTGTTGAATAACTCTTTTTGCTTTTGGCTATAATTCACAATCTATATATGATAGAGAGATAATTTAAACAACACATTGTTCCTAGTCTTGTGCTACTTACCCACGTGAATTATCATGTATGTGGCATATTGGATAGTAGTCACAATGTGAAGTTGAATATATGATGTTTTTCAATTACGTCACATGTTTGAAAAAGTATGCCTTACATTTTGGCCCATAATTCTGAAACCATACAAACTGGATCCATAATGCAAAGTGTAGCATAAAGCTAACATCATGCCACTATTCTGTGTCCATTATCATGCTTGTGGCATGCTTAGAAGTGGTGAGAATCTTTCAGTGATTAAATGCATGTTTTAAATACAAAAAATCTCAATTTATTTCAAATATTTCCCGTATATTGTCATAATTCATGATCCATACTAGATAGAGCTTCATTTGTAAATGCAACACATTCTAAAGAATATCCCACTGTAGGATGCCAAATTACATGCCTCTAGGACGTAGAGAAAGTACATAAAACTAACATCGACTCCATACTGGGCGATTTTACATCTCCGGCCATCTGGTCACCCTATTGAAACTAATTTTGTTTATAATCAAGTGAGTTTTTATGCTATTGCGCTCATAATGCATCACATTAATCCTTATCATGTCTATAATGAGCTACAATTGAAAAATAGATGAAAATGCATTCTAAACCATGTTTTATTTTTACCTTAAAAATCCTCATTGAAATAGACTTGTTACACCTATGCAGCTTTTAGCTTATGCGTAATAAGAAAATGTGCCATAAAAAGGTGAGAATGACACATAGAGGTGTTTTTTCATTTGTTTATGCAGCCTAATGTGAAAACAAGTCAAACCAATTTTTTACTTTACAAAAAATAAATTCCCAAATTTCCGCATTTTACCACTTATATAAAAAATCTCCTGAGAAAGTTGCATATAAATGAGTCGGGGTACATTTTTTTTTTTTTAAAACTTTTCCGGCTTGAGAATCAATATAACAAAAGGCTTAATTTGATATATCACATACCCAAAAAAAAAAATCACAATATTGATTTTTTTGCATTTTTCCCAAGCTCAATGTTAAACATCCGTTGCACTGGTGCAACGAAAGGTTAAGTCTAAAAACGTAAACAGCTATAAAAAAAATTTGAAATATATATTTCAAAAATTCCTTTTGATTCATTGGCCTAAACACAAAAGGCTTCCAACAACACCTTTTTTTCAAAAATCGAACAATGTAAAAATGTCCTGCGAACTTTTTTCTTCTCAGAATATTGTCAAAAATAGTAATTTTTAGTATAAATGAGTGAGCGTTTGAGATTTTTTCACCAGATAGTTTTTTATGGTCACAGTACACTTAGGCTTCGGGTCCATATGTTTTCGTTTTTTTTGGTTACCAAGAAAAAAAAAATCTTTTTTCAAAAAGCTGCACTGGTGTAGCTCTCTGAAAAAAGGCGCGGCCGAATATTTTTTTCTGAAAAAAGGGGGGTGCATATGAAAGAGGGCGTCGAAATATTATGATTGAGCACAACTTTTTTTTTTTTTTTACATGGGCGCGAGTCAAGCTGTTGTTTCCTACCTTGGCTGTTGAAACAACAAAAACTATAGTGAAAAGGAGGGAGGACATGCGCTCGTAGACGAGGGAACCCTGCAGCAATGCTCCCAGAAAGTGCAAAGTTTAACAACTCTGTGCTGCAGCGGCCCAATGCCCAGGGCTGCCCTGAAATATCTGTGTGTAGAGGTTAGGGGGCACAGTCAAACTCGGCTGGCGGGCGACGGAAGCATTTCCTGAGGCCTGAAGTCTGTTGGCATTCGCTGACTCCAGACGCTGCAGCGTAGCGAGACAGTCTGCCCACGTGCACACTCAGACGGCAGGCAAAAAGTATTTATCCTCGGGTAGCAGGCCCGAGTCACTCTAACACACTTCTATGCATCAGTCCCAAATCACTGCACACCTTCTCACCCCAGGGGGATACGTCGCCGCTGCGGCACACATGTGCTCACAGCACACCAGCCCCTCTCCCCCCCAGGCAAACCAGGCCCGGGCGGGCAGCCAGGTAGCACAGTCCAGTCCCCAGAGCCGCCGCACCACCAATCGGTGGTTGGCTCTTCAGGGACTTAAGTAGGCTGGATTTCAGTGCCAATTCACCATGATCCTCCAGGCCCTCAGCCGCACACAGGCATTGACCGCCAGATCCCTGGGCCCCACTATGGAGTGTCCCTTAGCCTCACTCACCTCAACACTGGCTAGGCAGCGGCAGTGCCTCCGCACCCACTCCGGATCTTCCTCTGCAGAGCAGGATGCCTCACCGGGGTCTGCAGCCATCCGCTTCCACCTCGCTGCGATTATGGGGACAATCAACAAACAGTTAGGCCTCCCGGCCTCAGCAATCCGATCACAGGCTGCCGATGCACAGGGACCACGCCGTCGTCCCAGCCCCGCCAGCCAATTCACTGTTTCCCGCCTGAACCGCAGCCCTCCATTACGCCCGTCTCGCGGTTCCGCAAGTGTGTGTGGGGGGTGCACTTTACATCGCTCACTGTGGGGGCGGCGGCCGCGCAGCACTGATGGCCCATGATGGCGGCCTTTATAATTTATTTGGGGACACAGTATCAGTGTCCCAAAATAAATTATAAAGGCCACCGCCATGGGCCATCAGTGCCACGTGGCCGCTGCCCTGAAAATAGTGCCGCCTGGGGTGGACCGCCCCCACCGCCCCCCTCTAGCTACGCCGGTGCCTGGACCTTACTTTATTAATCTCCAGCAAGAAATTATTTGTACCGAACATCAATCCTAAATTTGAAGTAGGTATTGAATTTTACTTATTCTTCAGGGATATATCCACTACAGGCCCACTCGCACTACTCTAATTGTATGTAGTTTTGTTTTCTTTAGATTAAATAAACTAGCGCAGAAGCCGATTTATATTGATAAGAAGTTCTATTGAGGGATACACAGCAGTATTCCTCATTGAGGGTAATTATCTACGTTAAAAGATACGACAAGAATTATGCTTTATTCTATTCCTTGTATCCACTAAACCACCTGTATTTCATCTTTAGACTTTGGTACACATCCAAAAAATGTTGGGTGGCATCCTGATCTTTTTCTTTACGGTTGCTGCTCCATGCCTATTGCTAAGTAAGCATCAAAATCCATTGTAATTTAATTGCCTGAAGTAGAGTTAAGGTTCACATCTATAATGGCATGGCATCAGCAGATGCACTCTTCCAACTTTAACCTATTCCTTCCCTCATGTCTTAATCTATTGGAGAACTTTAATATGCACGTGTTCTATTTTATTATCATTTCTCCCATATGATCTCTGATTTTAGGATGACAGTATGAGCACTATAATATTTCTTCCTTTTTTGTGTCACTCCTAGTTCTCATCTTGATTAACACCACAATAATCTTTGAACTGATGAAGATATGTAAGTGATCACTCCTTATAGTTTACCCTGATCCTCAGTATATTTTATTTAGCTTTTAATTCACTTTTTAGGTAATTTTGCGGCTGTCTTGATGAAGGTGCAGTGTGCACCGAAATGCGTGGAGAAGATCCATCAAACAGCCACTTTTCTTTCACTATTGTATTTCTGTTTGAAACCTGTGTTAATTATATGAATATTTGTTGTTTGTACCTTTTAATTTGTGAAACAGTTGTGTATTCTTGTAACTTGTTGTCTGTTTGTATCATGATGAGAATATGCTCAAAACAAAATCTTTATGAATTATGCCTAGGTACATTTTTAACTAATTTGGAATAAATAAATGTTTTTTTTAAATATACTGCTTTGTTTACACTGAGTTTTCCATATCATGTTGTCAGTTAATATGGTCTGTTGATTGTTAGAGACCTTCATTGCCTAGGGATTTATTTTCTCGATTCTAAAGAATCTCTGGCCATTGGGCCCTCCGAGGGGTTTGTCCAAATCCAGGTGGTCTAGTGCATTGTGAGAAGTGTAGTCCTGCCTTCCACAAAGTTACAGGGAGCTACTGTATTCCCCAGGGCCACTTGATGTCTAAGTTAGTTCTGTTCCATTTACCGCTGCTAAGGCTTGTTGCATTCCAGTTCGGCACCCGACCCCTGCATTCAACATTGCACCTAGAGGGGAATCCATTTGACGTCAATCCAACATCAGCAGTGGCCCGTTGTGGTATTTTTTGCATCTTTTTCCCCCACAGAACCGTTTCAGCTGTAACAGCAGCTCTCCTGCGGCTCCCGTTAAGCACCAGGACAGCCAGGACAACTCTGCTCCCGGGCTCCACGGGCCAGGTAAAATGTAACTGACTGTCATGGTTTGGTCCTGGGACCCGTGTCACCTTTACCCTGCAGGTAATGATGTCATAAATAATGTAATAGAGCACGTCATGAATGATTTAATATATGAGGACATAAGCAGTGCATGGCGGGGGAGCAAGTTATAGTTATAGTTAACTGGTGAATTTCTATGTTTTTTTAGTTCAAAACGTTAATGTTGTCACTGATATATTCACCAAACTATAACGCTACTTTAACCTTTGTTTTTTCAGTGAATTTTGAATATTTTCTTTTTTAAACAAAAACAGATCTTTTTATCACACTTAACTATAAAGTTACTCGAACGTTTGGTTTCTTTCAGTGAATTTCTAGTGTTTTTTAACTTAAAATAATATATTATTACCATACATAAAGCTAACCCCACCACCACGCATGGCCTTCGAAAGTGCGCAGCAGGGTGTTGGTTACAGGGCCTTTTGCTTTTTAAAGGGTAGGGACCCATGTGACCCCCCTCCCTGAGCCTAATTAGGCCCTGGGGATTCCAACCCCCAGGTAATATCTTTTTTAAAGGGGAGGGGGAGCAAGTGCCCCCCTCTCCCCAAGCCTTATTAGACCCTGACGACCCCCATCCACCAGGGTCTTATATTTTATGAAAGGGAGGGGGACCAAGTGGCCCACCTCCCGAGCCTTATTAGGCCCTGGCGACCCCATTTCACAGGGCTGTTTTTCTTTTTCAAGAGGAGGGGGTTTTGGCACCCCCCATTCTCAAGCCTTTAATAGGCTCTGAGGACCCATTGCCCTGGGACCTTTTTTTAAAGGGGAGTGGGGCCATAGGGCTTATTCTCTTTTTTGTATAAAAGGGGAGGGGGGCTCTTGGAGAGCCCCAAGGCCCCACAGCCCCAGCCATCTCCCTGCATGAAGTGGGAGCCAGCATTGCTCCCACCCGGGGGGAGCAAATATACTTATGGTGCTTCATTCGGCGTGGTGCAATATTTTGATTTGTTTCCTTGCTGGCATCAGTGTGGGCAGAGAAACAGAATACAAGTCTGCTCAGAGTTGGCGAGAGCAGTAGTTTTAAAGCTCTTACAGAGCAGACTTTGTGTTTGCTTCCGATTGGTGGGAGATTAAAAAATGCTCCCACCAAGCTGGAGCAAACACAGGTTTTCATGCCTGCTTCGGTGCAGGAAGGGAAACCGCTATGTCCTGGGCGTGGCTTCCTCAGGATATGGTGTGAGCCGGCCCTGGGGAATGGGCTCCCTAGGGAAATTAATGACTCTGGGAGGGGGGGTTTCTCGATCCTCGTCATTTTGAGTGATTTTGGCCCTGGGGCTTGGGGAGGGGTGCCACATGGTCCCCCTCTCTATTGTGTGTAAATTTGGACCCGGGGCTGGGCTGTGATGGCTCGAGGAGGGGGGCACTTTTCCCCCCTCCTCATATACAATAATTTCTTCCTTGGGGGTGGGCTGCCTAGAGCCTGTAAAGGCTAGGGAAGGGAAGCTGGGTTCCCCCTCCCACTAAAACAAAGCGGCCTGACTGCCATTTATCTTACAATTCCACAGAAATTTTGGTGGATTGTGGCAATTTTAGCCAAATGATTTTGGCCCAGGGGAGGTCCCTCTAGGTCCCACTCATGGAGCCTACGGGGTCAGAGTATCCCAAACCTTCTCTCTAAAATGTGTATTTTATTTTTACATGTTTTTTTTAAACTTTATTTTTCCATTTTACGTCGCTACAAAAGATACATACATGCAGATCTGTTCACTAGTGAATACAATGATATTGTCGCATAAGAAACATACACGATTTAAAATTTCAATAGGTGCTCTGCATGACAAGGCCAGTATAATGAATACAGTGATGCAGTAATTACGACTCTCCCGGGGCCACCTCCGGTTCCCAAACCCCACCGTACCCCAGTACCGCAAGGATCCCAACATAGCAAAACATCAAAGACCCGGTGTTTGGGGCGTGCCGCGATTTATAAATGGTATCTGGCACTAAGCATGTTTAACATATTGAAATTTGTCACCCCACTCCCTCCGGGACAATTCAATCTTCCAGTTGAGAGTTGGAGGACTGCCTTAAAACCTCTACATAAGAACGATATGGGCCCCATATGTCTTTAAGATGGGAAGAGCTGGGCATTATGCTGGCATAAATCTCGCTATTTACAATAGGCCATACTGTTCAGCCAACTCTGTACTTTAGGAGCCGTCCTCCTGCTCCAATGAATTGCAACCTCCCTTTTCGCCAGAAGCAGACCAAGTGAAGCAAACCGCCTGACTCCCTTGGGGAAGTTTACCGTGTATCCCAATAAGGCCACTTCCGGTGTTGGGATGAGGGGCAAGTTAATAATTTTCCCTACAGTGTAGTGGATGTGTTTCCAGTAAGCCTGTAGCTGAGGACATGTCCATGCAAGATGTGCGAAGTTGGCTTAGGGTGCAGCACATTTCAGGCAAGTGTGTGGGCTGGATGGATCTATCCTATGCGCTTTAGCAGGGGTGAAGTAAACACGGCGTAAAAATTTAAAATGAAGTTTATGCTTACTGTTAAGTGAGACTTCTGTAGTGACAGCGCAACACTTGGCCCACTGCTCATCGGTTATCGGGCGGCCCAAGTCTATTTACCAATCATTATGGACCTATTTGTCACTGACAGGCCTCATGTTAGCACAAGTTTTGTACAATTTAGGAATTAAATCTGCCTATTAGAGTTCTCAATGATCATCGTAAGCAGGGGGAACGACTCTGGTTCAATCAGGAAGTTAGGCATGTGGCATGTAAAGCGGACCGGATGGGGCCCAGGACAAACCTAGCCATGAAGCTACTATCTTGGTAGTGTGCATCATCCACTATTGAAAAGACGTGACCCCCAGGATATAGGTCTCCCAATTTGGTAATATCAAACGTTGTCAAGGTGCGCTGCATCAATCGTTCACCCGATATAGGGAACCATTGAACGTTCGGAAGAGGAAGGGCGGAAGAATATAGTGTTGTGGTGCAAGTTAACCCTCTCAGCTTCTCCCACGCCCAGCTTGTAGCGGACACCATTTGTATGTCCTGGGGGTCCCTAGGGATGCCTCTGGGCAGGACTGTGGATAACTGTTCCGGCTGTACAAAGTCAGATTCGGGCGGAAGATACGGTATCCTGGCGTCGGGTTGAAACCATGCGTGCACATAGCAGCATTGAGCCACCAGGTAGTACAGTTGTAGATCTGGTGCACCATACCCCCCTCTGTTATATGGCAGGGTGAGCACAGGCCAACAAACACGTGGCTGCTTCCCTCCCCAGACCAGACATATAAGGTGGGTGCGCAATGTCCGAAATAAACCGTCAGTGAGGGGAATGGGGATAATATTACATAGGTACAAGAATTTGGGAAGCACCACCATCTTTAGAATTGCCACTCGGCCCGCTAACGACAAGGGCAATTGCAGCCATCTCCCCACCTGAGTCTCTAGAGCACTGTTGGCCTGCCCTTAGTTTTAAACAAATTATCTGTGTAGTGTCTAGATGGATGTGGATCCCCAGGTATTTTACTGAATCTGTGCACCATTCGAATGGATATTCGCACTCCCATGGTTTCGTGCCCGAGATTAAAGGAAAAATTACCAACTTGTGCCAATTGATGCCTAGGCCGGAAAAACAGCCAAATCTGAGTATCTCTCTGAGAGGTTCTAAATTTACCTGGGGTTCCCTGACATAGAGGATTGTGTCATCTGCATAGAGCGAAGCCTGAAGAGGGCCCGTGTTAAATTGCAACCCTCGCTGCAGATGCCGCTTCTGAAAATGTCGAATTAACGGATGCATGGCCAGGATGAACAAGAGAGGGAACAGGGGGCCTCCATAACGAGTGCCACGTGAGAGCCTGAATGGTCGATAGAATGTACCATTCAAGCGGAGTCTGGCCGTGGGATTGCTATATAATAAGGCAGTGGTGGCAATAAATCCCATAGGCATACCCATACAGCGCATCACAGAGATGAAAAATGGACATTCCAAAGAATCGAAGGCCTTCTCCGCATCCAGAAGGATCGCGGCAGCAGGGACCACCGAGTCAATCCTGTGAAGGACTGCGAATAATGTCCTGAGATTCAGCAAGGTGGACCGGTGGGGCAGATTGAACTGGAGATATTAAAAACTCCATTAATTGTGACAGGCGATTAGCGATGACCTTGGCTAAGATTTTATAGTCTAAATTTAGAAGAGACAATAGCCTGTAGGATCCGCACAATGATGCGTCTTTGCCAGGTTTGGGGAGTAAGATAAGTGTGGAGGGAAGCACCTGTTTCTCTAAGGCCTCTGCGTACACCTCGATCAGCTGCGGTGCAAGTAGGTCTTTGTATTCTTTATAAAAATCACCCGTGAAGCCGTCCAGCCCGGGTGCTGAAGAGCCACGGAGGGCGTTGATGGCACAAAGTACGTCCGCAACTGAAATAGGCTCTGCCAAAAAGTCTTGCATGTGCTTTTCAAGATACATTAGTGCGATCTCGAACAGGTATTCTTCCTGCATCGTGTAGTCACTCCCTGCTTTAGTGGTGTATAATGCAGTGTAATAGTCCAGAAATTCGTCACAAATTTCCGATGTGGTGGTGAGGGTTTGGTTCGTAGCGGAGCCTATCTCCGTGATGTATGCCTTGCTGTATGGTGGCCACAGCATCTGTGCCAGCACTCTGCCAGGCCGTTCACCCTCTCCATATCACCGGGCTGTGTGGTATTTGCCCAAGTACAACATCTCCCGGTCTACAGTGTCTCTATATTCAGTCAGGAGGGCCAGACGCCGTCCCTCCAAAGCAGGGTTTGAGGATTGCAATGAGGTAGCATCTATGGTCGTGTTGTCTCACTCAATGAGCAACAACGTGTTGCGGAGATCGTTAAGAACCCTAGCATGTTTGGCAATACAAACGCCCCTGATGACTGCCTTAAAACCCTCCCATAGGACAGTCCAGGAGTCCACTGACCCAGCGTTAATTGCAAAGTAGTCCTCAATGGCTTTGCGTACTTCAGCCTTAAATGGGTCATCGTGCAGAGCGCAGTTCGGGAAGCGCCATTGCCGCTCAAATCCCTCAGGACGAGGGACATTCAATTGTAGCAATGTCGGGGAATGGTCAGAATATGTCCGAGGGAGAGTCTTTATGCATGCGGAACCAGCATGCCACTTCAGAGGACAGTAGCCAGAAGTCAATTCTAGTCCAGGTGTTGTGCTGGCTGGAGTAATGTGTAATCTGTAACAGTGGGATTACGCTTACCCCAAATATCTAAAAATGAAAATTGTTCACAGAGTTCTAAAAGGGCGTGACGCACCCGTGGCTTAGTGTCCATTGTCACAGAGGTGCTGTTCAGCCTGGGGTAAAGTAGAAAGTTAAAGTTCCCTCCCACTAATAGCAATTGCGGCTCCAACTTTGCCAGTTGGGCGTTCAAAGTTTGAAAAAATTCAGGTGAGTCAGTGTTCGGGGCATAAACGCACACCAGGGAAGTCCTGTGTCCACCCAAAGACCCCGTGACAATGATATACCTGCCCTTGGCATCACGCACTACGGTGCTGAGACTAAAGGGAACCGTTGTATGAATGAGAGTGGCTGTACCCCTGGCATAGCTTCTGTAATTTGCGAAGTATCAAAACATGCCGCATCTGTAATGGGTAGGTGTTTCCTGTAAGTAAGCGATGTCTACATTATGTCTCAATAGGTAGTGAATCACTTGTCTTCTCTTGCGATCGTCATAGAGACCTCGTACGTTCCAGGAAACCAGGGACAGGTTAGAGGGCCCCTCTATGTTACCCAGCCGAGCCATCAGAGGAATGTGTCAGATCAGTCATAGCAAAGTAGCGACAAGGAAAAAAGTTTTTGGACAGTGAACATAGTGGCATATAATCAAAAACTGATAGATCAATCTGATCAACCCCCCCACCCAACCTCACCCCAATCAGTGCGAGGCCAATCCCAAACGAATAGCAGAACATGAAGTACCAATTGACTTTATACTTAACTGACAATCCCCAAGAACAGTACCCCAGTATGAGTAAGAACAAACCAAACGGATATACCATGGGGGGGGGGGGAGGGTGGCAAAGCCAGGGCAATCAACCAGCCAAGTGAAACATCAAATCAAGATGGATATCATTTTCCCAAACAGTCTTACATCAGTGAGTCAGAAGCCATGAAGGAATGTTAACCGGTGCCGGAGCCGGAGAATAGTTCTGCACTAGCGTCCGAACCACTATGCTGGGGGGAAGGAGCGACTTCCACCCGCCGAGGCCTAACTGTTATTTTGCTTGTATGCCTGGCAGAATTCCTGAACTTCAGTAGGATTGTCAAAAATGCAAGCCCTGCTGCCCACATCAACTCTTAATCAGGCGGGGTAGAGCATACCATATCTTAGACCAAAATTCCTGAGGGTGGCCTTCACCCAATTGTATTTGCGGCGGGCATCCTGCACCATCATAGTAAAGTCCGGATAAAAGGACAACTTGGAGCCCTGCCAAGCAATGTCCCCACGTTCTCTAGCCAGTCGCCGTGTCACGGTCCCGGAAGTTCATGAGACATGCAATGTTGGGCCTTGGCGGGAGACCAGGGTTAGACCGAGGGCCCAAAGATCTTTGCGCTCTCTCCATCAGAAAGCCAGCTGTGAAGGACTCCTTACCAAACAGTTCCGATAATATATTTTCTACAGACAGGTCCATGCAGCCGGTGGAAGCTGCTTCCGGAACCCCCAAGGTACGGATGTTGTTGCGCTGACTGCGTGCCTCAAGGTCCTCATTTTTAATGGCCACATCTTTAAGGATACGCTCAACACGCTCCAGTCTTTCAATGGATTGAGCAGTCCCATCTTCAGTGTCTGAAATGCGTGCCTCTGCCACATCGAGCCTCCTGTCGTGCACCTGGATTTTGGCCCCTAGGCTGGCAAGATTCTTGTCGAGCAAATCAAAGTGACTGTCTTGTGCCTTGAAGCCCACCCTCATCTCCTGCAGCATGGAGGTGGCGACTGTTGAGGAGTCAGTTGTGCGGTCTGTCGTGTGCGTTATCTGCCATGCTGGAGCTTTCCAAGGGCGCCTTGGAACATAGCCGCCAGAGGAGAGAGGAACGCAGAGCCAGGTGTGGGACTCCGCTTGGAGATGAAGCATCAGCAAGTGCGTTGCCATAATGGCGAAAGTTTGTGCGTGGAGCGCAAGCTGTAAGGAACCTGCGTCTTGGTAGGGCAAGTAAAACTGTAGACCTGCACCAGCCCGACCCCCGCTGCCTTTCAATTGAGGATTACCACATGAGTCAGGAGCCAGGGCAGTTATTTGCCAGTCTCAGAGCAAGTGAACTGTCCAGAGTCAGCACGTTGAACGCCGTCTACGCAAGGGCCAGCCTCCGCAGCAGTATGGTGCCCATCCACGCAGATCTTAATCCAGGAGCTGCGGACGCCTGACCCTCGCCAATTGAGTTCACCAGGGGTCTGTGGAAGTAAAGGATGTGGTCAGCTGCCCCGCTGCTTTTGTGTAGGACTGCAGCAGGCCGCAAGGCAGTCAATACACCAGCTAGTGTGCTCCGAACAAATGCAGGGACCAAATAGGTGCTTTTTTGACTGCATGGGGCCGCTGGAATGTGTGGGCGGTGGATCCCCCACCGAACCTTCCCCCTCCTGTCACACGACCCTGCGCGCCCGGGTGGGCGCAACGTATACTTGCAGGTGGGCCCTGTCCCCTCCCGCATTCAGGAGGGCAAGGGGCACGAATAGCCGGACCCAGAGACGCCAAACGTGGCCGTTCCTTACTCAAAGAAGGTGGCGTCAGGGTGGGGGGGGAAGAGAGCACTGCTGCACCGCTGCCACCGACCACTCACCACCATCACAGGCTCGGTCCTGCATGTGCTGGTCTTTCGCATCTCCGTGTCCACCAGCCAGGCAGCTTGGGAAATGGTGCTGGGTCTCTCCACAGTAGGCCCCACCTCGCAGCCGCTCCCAGAGCCGTAGCTCAGTCACTGGGGGTCCTAGTCGTTTCGGGTTTGAATCATCTGGTGCAGGATGCGTTTTGTATGCCAGCGCTGCATTTGGCAGGCGTTGTTGTGGCTGTTAATGGGGGGGAAAACGCCTAGCAGCTGGGTCGCCCTGAGGAGCTTCAATGCTGTGAGGCCATCTTAGTCGGCGGCTTGGCCATGCCCCCCTTATTTTTACATGTTCAGGACAGTTGACTAAGTCTACGAGTTCTGTAATGGCTGCCAGCAACAATTTTCTCATGTTGGTGTCACTCAATCAGAGCATTTGCTCCCACAAGACTCTTACTCCCATCGAAGTGATTGACCCAAGGTAAAAAAAGCTCCCTGCTCAATCAGAATGCGCTATTTTTAAAATGATGTTCGAGGGACTCTCGCGAGAGTCCCTCAAACTGAACCGTGCATGATAGCTATATTATTTTAACTTCAATTTCTCAAACGTATGAATGGATTTACACCAACTTGCAAAAAGCACAACTGCATACCAGGATCTAGATTCCTGCAAAATTTGGTGTAATTCCGTTCAGCAGTTTTTGCTTTAGACCTGTCTAAAGTAGTCTATGTAAAATGCATGGATATTTTATGTCTTGGGACCCCCTTTTTTCTCGGGATCACCCTAAAACTTTTCAGGTCATGCTGAGGTGGATGAACTTTTCTTCTGGAAAGTTTTATGGATTATGGAGATTTGTCAAACAGGACTATATATGTATGACAGCCAGCACATTTGAAATGAACATGTTAATTGAGGCCATTGAGGTTTTAAAGATGCCATGAAGAATATGCAGCGTGCACGATGCCAGCATGAAATTGAAGCAAATGGTTTTTATATTCTGCTAGAACCAAAGGGAATATGTTTTAGGTACATTTTTCTACAGTGGATAACCAAATGACAATATTGAGGGATTTTTTAAAACACAAAAGATAATGGAGCACAACAGTAACTCCTTTATGTCTATGTAATTAATAACACCTGTGGAGATGATTTAAATGAAACTAACATTCAATGCACTTTATGGTTGACAAAGACTGAGTTAACACCCAAAACCCGTTGCAGTTTTTACAAGGGCTGTCTTTGAAATAAAATGATTACTTCAGAGATTACTCCAGAGATTCAAGTGCAGGACTTTTCTAGATATTTTGTACATACAGTTTGGGTGCACAATAAATTTACTTGCAGTATTTTGGAGTGCTGCATCCCTTTGTTCGTCGAAGTGGATTATGTACAATTATTTGGTGACTACTGCTGTAACCGCTTGTACCTGCACCAAAAGGGAGGTTGCACGGTGCCTGGCAGTATTTAGGCCTGGGTGGTAAAATCCGTTCCGCTAGCGGTATTTGGGAAATTTTGCGTTCCATGGAGAACGCGGAATTGGCAAAATTTTAGCAATCTGCCGCTTCGTGGAATTTTTTGCTTGTTCGCGCTTTCAAAATGCGTGTTCGCGAGATATTTCCCCCCGAGCATGCAAACAGCGTTCATGAACAGAAAAAAAGCAACGTGAACGGGCGGAACAAGCAATTCCACTTGTTTGCGGAACTCTGCGTGCTTGCGGAGATTTTTTACCGTTTCGCGGGGCTTTGTGTAGCGCAAATTCCGCCCACCCCTAGCAGTATTTTATTTATATATATCTATCCTACTAGAGGTCGCAAGTAGGTAGTTATAGTTAGGACCTATTTTCCATAGGAAATCTGCAACATTCTATTCCCAATAACTTTGGCGCTGATTGACGAATCTTCGCAAAATTTTCAAAACATTTGGCCAGCTACGGTCCGCTCCTATCCTGAAAGTCTCGGGATGATTCGTGTAGCGGGGGCCGAGAAGAAATGGGGGGTCTCATAACGTGTTCTCCCCATGCAATTTCCCATAGGACCTTTAGCCGCAGCTACAGCCCAAACTGCTGAACGGAATTACACCAAATTTGGCAAAGAGGTAGTCCTCCGTTCAGACTCATGCCTTTTGCTTAAATGGTGTCAATCAGTTCAGTAGTTCCTGAGAAAGTTACAGTTAAAAGTACATATATCTATGGCCGCTCTGGATCCGCGCACCCTCCCGATCACGTGCTTAATGCTAATTGGCTGTCAAGTGGTTGTCAACACTGTTGGCAGTCATTTTGTGCCTTGGTAGAAGCGAGACTGAAGAAGTTTGTGGAATAAGTGTGCAAAATGTATAAAGGGGGCAGGGTAGAAATACCCTGACCCTCTAGACCTGCTTAGGGAGTCCCAGAAGGACTCCCAGGCCCCCCCCCCCCAATTTTATTCTTTTTTTTTAAAAGCCGCAGGGTGCGCTGATCCTGTCAAAAAAAAACTGAACTTTTTTTTATAATTAGCCCCCGGGGGGGCCAAATAACTTGCGCACCCGCAATCCACTGTGCATGATGTCACATATTACATCATTCATGACATGGTCCGTGACAACACTGATGACATCTCAAATGACATCACTGATAATATCATCTAGTAGATGTAATATGTGACGTCATCAGCAGTGGATTGCGGGCGCGCGAGTTAACGGAGGAATTTCAATGGTTTTGTACAAGTGAAATGTCCAGCTAACTATAACGCCCCTGAAACCTATGGTTTTTTTCAGTGAATATATATATGCATATATATATATATATATTCACTGAAAAAACCATAGGTTTCAGAGACGTTATAGTTAGAAATTAGCATTTAAAAAACCTTAGAAATTCACAGAAAAAAACATAGGTTTCAGGGGTGTTATAGTTAGCTGGCCATTTCACTCGTACAAAACCATAGAAATTCCTCTGTTATAGTTAGTTCTGCTAACTATAACTCGCGCGCCCGCAATGCACTGCTGATGATGTCACATATTTCATCATTCATGACATGGTGAGTGACATCTCAAATGACATCACTGATGACATCACTGATGACATCCACGTGACAATCTGATACACCTCATCTTACACTAGTATAACCTTTCATCACTCACTGTAAAATACAGAGTACCATATTTGAAACCATTGACACACCAATACCAGTTATTACATACCCACTCACTGATTCCTAAGTCTACACACAACTCCCCATTTAACAACAGAATCATTTATACATGCAGTCACTAATTAATAGAACACTATCAAATGCACTTATACACATATATAGACATTGACACATCCGCAGTCATCTTAGTCGGTTATGCAGTCATCCTACTCACTCATGAAAAAAATTAATAACACTTACATTTACTCACTTACACAATTATCCAACAACACCTCATTTATTCAAACACATAGTAACTCATAGTTAATATGTTAAAAAAATCACCATTACAATTATACACTCATTCATATAGTTACTCTCACAATCACGGACTCTTACACACACTTAGTTATATACCCCAACTCTCACATATAATGCCTTTTATTTTTTTACTTTGTTGAAGATGTACAACTAAAACATATATTCGCTCACCAACACTTCTTGGATGAAGTGCTGACAGCCAATCAGATCTCACGATGAGATGTGTGGTTAGGCTCTGCCCAGATACATCTATGATTTTATTTTTGATTTTCTCAGGAACTACTGAACGGATTTACACCATTTAAGCAAAAGGCACGAGTGTGAACCAAGGGCTACCTTTTTGCCAAATTTGGTGTAATTCAGTTCAGCAGTTCGGGCTGTAGCTGCGGCTAACGGTCCCTATGGAAAAGTGCATGGGGAAAACACGTTTGGGACCACCCTTTTTTCTTGGCCCCCGCTTGACGAACCACCCTGAGGCTTTCAGGATAGGAGTGGACCGGAGCGGGCCACGAGTTTTGAAAATTTTGCGAAGATTCGTCAACCGGCGCCAAAGTTATTCCAAATAGAATGTTGCGGATTTCCTATGGATAATAGGTCCTAACTATAACTACCTACTGGCGACCGCCAGTAGGTAAGATATATATATATATATATATAATTTTTTTTCCACTGGTTTTGCACGAGTGAAATCTGAGCCTGACTATAATGTCCATGTAAAAGTTTGTTTTTTAAAATTCTGTTTCCTAACTAATTTTTTAGGTTTATTTCAACATGAAGTAAAATGCCCATCGCAATGCAGGGGTAGGAGTAGGGGTGGGGTTGAACGCAGGGCCTGGCCTGGCATTGTGCTGCCACCACCCATGCTTATTGCTCCTGCCTCCCTCCTCCTAGCCATCATTGTCCATGTCCATGACCCTGCTTCCCGTTACCGCTGTGTGTCGCTGTTGATCTGCCACTGCCCTTTCTGCCTGCCCTTAACAATTAGCTTGCTGCCCCATCCACCTCCTCCCTTCCCTCTGTAGTCTGAGTCCATGCACCAGCTCTTCCCTCCTGCGTTGCATGGTCTGATATGCTGCCACTGTCTTTAATTTTGTTCTATGTCCCTGCCCACTCCTAATACCCTCCGTTCCCCAAGTCTATGCAGCATCATTGTCCTCCTGCTTAGCCTCTGTGTTTAGTTTGCTGTCCCTACTCTACTTTCCCCTGCCCTCCGATGTCTGTGTGCATACCCCTGCTCCCTCCTTTCTGCCCACCATATTCTATGGACCGGCCACCCTCCTATCTAACCTTAAGTTTTTCAGTGAATTTTTAAGGTTTTTTTTCATTCTATTTCCTAACTATACCATCCCTGTAACCTTTGTTCAGTGACTTTCTAAGGTTTTTAAAATTGTATTTACTAACTGTAAAATCCCTGTAACCTTTGGTTTTTTTTCAGTGACTTTCTACATATTTTTCATTTTCTCACTTTAACCTTTTTTTTCTTACAAATGTTTTAATATTTCATGTGTGAAGCTTTATTTTTTATTTTTATGTACTATTTCAGTAGAAGTTTTTTCAAGAATAATTGAATGATTTTAAAGGTGTTTTAATTTTATAACCGTCTTTTTTTAATCTTTGTATTGTTTATGGCTTATTTGTAAAATATATCATAATATAATTTCAACGTTTTATTTAAATTAATGTAAACTACTTTATTTTATTTTTTTGTAAATATATGTTTTTTAATTAAAAGATTTTTTAAATATTTTATAATACATTTCTAATGTTTTTTCAAATAAAAAATGTTGGTAATTTTTTTTAGTCATTGGAAATATGTTGGTCTCTTTCTTTTTACTTGTTTTTTTAGTTCCACAGTACTTCCTTGGGTCCCTCGAGACATGCTAGTCAGCCACAACTCTTTGGATTTGTACTCCGATAATGTGATCGCAACAAAACTGTGGTGCCGCAAATGTGGATTCGCCAAAAATTTATAAAATTAGATCTTTCCTATACACAACAATGTTTCAGATACAGTCAATAGGGTAGATATAATAGGAAGTATAATATGCAATAACATATTTATTTTTAAGTATAACTCACTCGAATTGCTGTTTTACGGCACAGCAAATTTGTTGATCTGCTCTGTGGTGCCGCACGTGTACACAGCAAAACATGGACATTTCATTGGTCAATTACGGACCACACCTTTTTGTGAGTGAAACCCCATCCAGCAGATTTCATTTGTATTAGAAGAGTGCAGGAGAAGGGCATACAGATTGCTAACTACTGCTTTTGGACGTCTTCCATGGTATTATTTGGAAATCTGTTCCCGGGGCTGCAGCAACACCATCTGCAGAGGGAGAAGATCCTGCTATGTGGTTCCACATCTACATCAACTGCAAATGGAGCTTCAACTTCAGCTACAATCACATTACCAGCTGGCTGTCCCAGTCTGGGTCATATGGCCGCCCACTGATTGCTCTGCCACATGCCAGTGGGTTTGAGCACCATGTCTGTCCCTGAATATATGCAGGCACTGACCACTCATCCCTGTTAATTTGTTTGTGGGGAATTACATTATCCAGAATTTGTGGGTGTAATTTTTTTGATAGATTTTTGTTTCTTTCTTGTTCTTTTACTAGAGTTTTGTACTATGTTCTTTAGTTTTATAAGTTTAAAAAATATAAAGAACAGTTTAAGAAAAAATGGTTCTATTTAGAACCGCACAACATCCCAAAAGTGCTGTGTTTCTGCTTTTATTAATTTCTTGTACATATAGTTTATAAGTGTGTGGGTGTGTTACTGTATGTATCAAAGTGTGCCAGGGTGTATTAGTGTATGTATGAGAGAGTGTCTCAGTGTGTGAGTAAGTCAGTGAGTATATCAGTGAATGCATCAGTGTGTCAGTGTATTGGTGAGTCCCACAGTGTCTCAGTGCGTATATGAGTGAGTGGGTGACTATCTCAGTGAATGCATGAGTGTGTCCATGAATGATTGATTCTTAGTGTCTCAGGGTGTGTATGAGTAAGTGTGGGAGTATCTCAGTGAATGCGAAAATGTCAATGAGTGTGTCAGTGTATGTAACAGTGACTCCAACAGTGTCTGAGTTTGTATGAGTCAATGTGTAAGTATGTCATTTAATGCATGAATGTGTCAGTGTATATATTAATGAGTCCTAGGGTGTCTAAGGGTGTTTATGAGTAAGTGTTGGTGAATGAATTGCTCTGTCCATGGGTGTGTATCAGTGTATGTATCAGTTAGTTCTAGGGTGTCTGGGGATATGTATCAGTAACTGTTAGGGTGACCAGACGTCCCGGTTTTCCCCGGACGGTCCCCGTTTTTGGAGAAGTGTCCCCGTGTCCCGACACTTTTCTCCAATTCAATGAAATGTCCGGGTTTTTAAACAGTGTCCGGGTTAAACATACAAATGTCCCGGTTTTTCATTGTCCGGGTTAAACATACAAATGTCCCGGTTGTAGCAGGAAGGGAAATCGGGCTTTGAATGGGATGGGGGGTGGGGAGAGGTGCTCCTTTCATTCCACAGCGTGAGGTTCAGCGCTTTGAATGCGACCTCTGTCTCCAGGCCGAGAAGTCAAAGGATGCAATCTGCATACATTCACACCTGAATGCCGGTCACTTAGGGTGCTTCCAGAGATACCTTTGTTTTGTTAATGCAGCGCTCCTGCTCCAACAGCTACTGATGGCAGTGCGTCTTTGAATGTCTTTATTTTGTAATAGCCTACTTGCAGGACCTGCTTATATCCTTGTTTAGAAACAGTAACCTGTTTGTACTTCGTGTCCAGGGCACCGGGTGCTGGCTTCCTGGGGGCGCCGTGTTTTAAAGTTTATTATGCTTTTGAAGCACCTGCTGCAGCGTTTCTATACCCCCAGCAATTACCAGGCCTCACATAAATGTCAAGATAACTCGTGTGATTAATAATCTTCCTGGAGAGAGATCGGCATTTTGTATAGTAGAGGTTTTGACTTCGGTGAAGTTAGTGTAGAGGGTTAACATGCCTGCTGCAAAGAACCTGTACCAAGTAGATTACAGAGTGCGTATGATGTAAACAGATCAGCAGATTACTGCTTTCAAAAGAGATATCCTTTTGTTACTTGCAATTTATAACTTAAAGTCCTGATATAGAATAGTGCGCTATTAACTTTCATCCTAGAACTACATACACACTGCAAAGTATACATTATTAGAGCATTGATTAATGTTGCAAAAAGGGATAATTTGGCTAGAAATCGATTCTTATTATTAAAGAAAACTCCCAACTATGCTGTTTCTTTTTCAACTCTGCGTTTGTGCTTCTCCACACAAAGCACTCTTAAACTATACTGCCTACCAGTATGGATGACATGTGACTCCCTACACTTTTAGTCCTTTGGCTTATGTAACATTTCCTATACACTGATTACACATGCATGATTGATTGTCTCTGTGTAATGTGTGTGTGATGCGAAGTGCTCGGACACCCTACACTGGTATGAGTGGCGCTATATAACTAATTCAATGCATCTGAGAGAGTGTGGTTATGGAGACTTGGTCACTGTTAAAGGGTGCTAGTGAGAGAATCCGTGGTGGAGGTGGTCTTGGGGGGGCGCCAACAAACACTGTCGCACAGGGCGCCACCAGCACTAAAGCCGTGGTCACCAACTGTAGCAAATGTTGATGCAAAGTCTGTTTACATGGAATTAATGGTTACAGCCAATAAAAGACCTCTGATTTGTCGTCTGTAATGCTTCATCTCGGTCTGTGGAGGGAGCTGTCTTTAAAGTCCTTTTTCTATGTCCATGGCAACTGTCAAATAGTCCTACCTTTATGTCGATGGTTACTGCAAACCGTAGTCCTACTTCTATGTCTATGACCTGTCCCCGTTTTTTGTTTTGAGAATCTGGTCACCCTAGTAACTGTGTGAATGTGTTAGTGAGTGGATTGGTGTGTTCATGGGTGTCAGTGAGTACCAGAGTGTCTCAGTGTGTGTGTGGGGGTGATTTTGTCAGTGAATGTATGAGTGTATCCATGAGTGTGTTAGTATATGTATCAATGAGTCCTAGGGTATCTCTGATTGTGTATGAGTGTGTGTGTATCAGTTAATGTATTAGTGTGTCCATGGGTGTGTCAGTGTATGTATTAGTTAGTCTAAGAGTGTCCCAGAGTGTGTGTGTGAGTGTGTTAATTAATCCATTAGTGTATCAATGGGTGTGTCAGTGTATGTATCAGTTAGTCCTAGGGTGTCTGGGGAAATGTATAAGTAATTGTGTAAATGTCTCAGTGAATGTATTAGTGTGTCCATGAGTGTGTCAGTATATTGATGTGTGAGATCTAGTTTGTATGACTGAGTCAGTGAGTATGTTACTTAATGCATCAGTGTGTTTATGTGTGTCAGTGTACATAAAAGTGAGCTGTAGAGTGTATGACTGAGTGAGTATGTCAGTTAATGCATCAGTGTGTTCATGGTTGTGTCAGTGTATGTGTTAGGGATTCCTAGGTAGCCTCAGGTTATGTAGAAATGTGAGAGTGTATTAGTGAATGCATTAGTGAATCCATGGGTATGTCAGTGTATGTATCAGTTACTCCTAGAGTGTCTCTGTGTGTATATGAATGAGTCGATGATTTTGTGAGAGAATGCATTAGTGTGTCCATGGGTGTGTAAATGTACATATTAGGGAGACCTAGGGTGTGTCAGAGTGTGCTGGACTGAGTGAGCATGTCAATTAATCATCAGTATGTCCATGGGTGTGTCAGTATATACATTAGTGAGTTGTAGAGTGTTGCTGTGTGTATGACTGAGTGAGTATGTCAGTTAATGAATCACTGTGTCCATAGGTGTGTCAGTGTATGCATTAGTGAGACCCAGGGTTTGTCATCGTGTGCATGACTGAGTCAGTGACTATGTTACTTAATACATTAGTGTGTTTGTGTGTGTCAGTGTATATATTAGTGAGTTGTAGAGTATGTCAGTGTGTATGACTGAGTGAGTGAATGCCATTTAATGCATTAGTGTGTTTATGGGTGTGTCAGTGTATGTATTAGGGAGTCCTAGGTTGTCTCAGGGTGTGTAGAAGTGTGTTAAAGTGTTAGTGAATGCATTAGTGAATCCATGGGTGTGTCCGTGCATATATCAGTCTGTCCTAGGATGTGTCAGAGTGTGTCCGAGTGTGTGAGTATGTTAGTTAATGTATTAGTGCATTCATGGGTGTGTCAGTGTACATATTAGGGAGTGGTAGGTTGACTCAGGGTGTGTAGAAGTACGTGTGTGAGTATGTTTGTGAATGCATTAGCTAATTAATGGGTGTGTCAGTGTATGTATAAGTTAGTTCTAGAGTGTGTCAGGGTGTGTATGAGTAACTGATTGAATGTGTTAGTGAATGGATTGGTGAGACCATGGGTGTGTCAGTCTATGTATTAGTTAGCCCCAGAGTGTCTCAGTATGCATGAGTGAGTCCGAGATTTTGCCAGAGAATGCAACAGTGTTTCCATGAGTGTCTTAGTGTATGTATTAGTGAGACCTAGGGTGTTTCAGAGAGTTTAGGACTGAGTGAGTATGTCAGTTAATGCATCAGTGTGTCCATGAGTCTGTCAGTGTATGTATTAGGGAGTCCTAGGTTATCTCAGGGTGTGTAGAAGAGTGAGAGTGTGTTAGTGGAACCATTAGTGAATCCATGGTTGTGTCAGTGCATGTATCAATTAGTCCTAGAGTGTGTCAAGGGAACCTTTGAACCTGGAGGGACGTTGCCTATCTGCTGGGCTTCTTCGTTTGTTGACTGCTCCCTCTTCGCTGGTGCTTTTGCCGCGCTCTGGGTCCCTGCTTGCTGTGTGTCTCTTCGCCGCCGCCATCACCACCTTCGCGGCCAGAGACTACAGCCCCCACACTGCCTAGCGCCACACACGCACACGAACGCGCATAAAGGTCCGGCGCTTCTCCTGCAGAGCGGGAACCTTTGAACCTGGAGGGACGTTGCCTACCTGCTGGGCTTCTTCGTTTGTTGACTGCTCCCTCTTCGCTGGTGCTTTTGCCGCGCTCTGGGTCCCTGCTTGCTGTGTGTCTCTTCGCCGCCGCCATCACCACCTTCGCGGCCAGAGACTACAGCCCCCACACTGCCTAGCGCCACACACGCGCACGAACGCGCATAAAGGTCCGGCGCTTCTCCTGCAGAGCGGGAACCTTTGAACCTGGAGGGACGTTGCCTACCTGCTGGGCTTCTTCGTTTGTTGACTGCTCCCTCTTCGCTGGTGCTTTTGCCGCGCTCTGGGTCCCTGCTTGCTGTGTGTCTCTTCGCCGCCGCCATCACCACCTTCGCGGCCAGAGACTACAGCCCCCACACTGCCTAGCGCCACACACGCGCACGAACGCGCATAAAGGACCAGCGCTTCCCCCGCGACGCGGGACGCGCGCGGGCGGGTGCCGGGCTAAGCCCGGGCAAAGGGCGGGCCCTCTGTGGCCCTCAGAGGCCAGAAGAGTCTGGGCTGGGCCTGAGACGCTGCACCTGCAGGACTGCTGGTACATATAGTTAAGGTAGTGCCACTTGGCACACCATTTGTATTGTGTTTGGACTTTTTTAACAGGTCTTAATTGTTTTTACATATATAACACCATCAGTGTATGGTGTAATTACTATTACAATTCAGTAAGCTTTGTTGTGGACTGTGTCTGTTGATAATATGTCTAAATTTAAGGCTCCTTCTGGGCCACGTACTTTGGATAACTATTTGGTCCAGAAGGTTAGCAAGATAAACTCTGAAAGACGACAGTCATTAGGGAAAAATATCTCTCCATTGCCGGAGACCCCTACTGGGGGATTACCAGTTTCTACTACATGGGATGTGAATAGTCAATCCAATATTATTAATTCGAGTGTTGTGGAGGAGGGACTGCCCGATTCTGAACAAACCCCCTCCACTGTGGTAGAGTTAGGCAATTGCCCTGATAAGGTTTTACAATGTTCTCCTACCCCCGTAGCCCGGTCAATTAGAACATGTAGGAAAATCCCAAATAAGAAGGGGGGAATGCCTACTGTAAGAAAACGAGTAGCCTCACCCATAAAACAATTCGAAACTAACGAAATTGTTAAGTCTAACAAGGTTAGTTTAGATGATGATACAACAATTAACCTAGCGGATATTATCGAATCAAAGATTAGAGGCATTATAGACCCGCTGGTGTCAAAAATTGAGGAATTAACGACAGAAGTTGCAAGATTGGACGGATTGCTCAAAAAGGCCTTGGAAAAACCAGGAGGGGTAATTACTGCCACGACTGCCATAATTAGCAACAAATGTAAAGGTAATATACAGGGCGACCCTTCTGTTAAGGCTATAGGCAGTAAAGAAAATGTTAGTGTTAACCCCATAATACCTCATGTGCGTACTCCTTCTGACAGTCAGGATTTGTCTGTTATAGAAAATAACAATGGATGGGAAGAAATTAATAGAAGGCACGTTATTAATCTCCCACCTGAGTGTGCACCTTACGTGGTGGTATTAACAAATGTACCACCACTTGATAATAGGGTTATCAAGAAACACATGACTCTTTAAAAAATAAATGTCTATCCTGGCTGAATAGGCAATGCGGTTTCCCACTGAATTTCTCTGACAATGTTTTGACTACCAGGAGAGTTAAGTGGATAGGGAGTTCTAAGAAAAGCTCAAAGGGGGACTGTGTAATTGTAAATTTCAAACACCCACAACATGTTGCTACAGTCCTCCTAAGAGCCGCATCTCTCCCAATCTCCAATGTCAATGTAAGTGCCCGATTGCTAGGTTTCTTTTATAATCATCTTGATACCAATCCACGGGAAAGTACTAGTATTATTACCCACCCGCCCACCTATAGACCTTATTTTGGTATTCCCACACAAAATAGATTTCATGCCCTTAGCTCCCTGGACTCTAATGATTGACGTATACAAGAGGGGGAGATGTATCCAGCAAGGAAGGAGGGATCTGGCGGGGTTGACTGTGTTGATGAAACAATTTTCACGGTCATAGCACCCACGCCTACTCAGACTGAGGCAGAGAATGATCAGGAGGGTTCTGCGAATTTATGCAATTTGGGACAAACAACCGGGGTGGCCACTGTTGTCGAAGTTGCTTCAGGTTCTGTTAATAGGACTACTACCAGATTAGGAACATGTTCCAGACTGGTTTGCTGGAACGTGGCCGGTCTGAAATCTAAGGGAAGAGATCCTGGTTGGGAAACTTTTATTAATAAGTATGATATCTTATGTTTCCAAGAAACCTGGTGCAAAAGTGATGTTGATTTTGAGGGATTCGTGTCATATAATTTACCAGCACGAGGAGTGGGTCCGGGAAGAGCTAAGGGGGGTTTACTCACACTTGTATCGGTCACCGCCAAATATTGGTAATAAAATATATACCGGTGGGTGATCTTGTCCAGTTGCTCTGGATCCGGGAAGGCAAAGAACGTAATATCCTACTGATCAATTATTACAACAATATTTTTGATAGCACTAAGGGAAGAATAATAACAGACTTGGCCAATGCTATTGATACTCTGAGTTTGGACTCCCATGTTGTATTTGATATTATTTGGTGTGGGGACTTTAATACCTCATTGTGTGAATTATTACCTCTAAAAGCCTGTGGGGTTACTAATAATGCCGGTTGGGAGGTTTCGCACTTTGCTCATGACACTTATGGGGAAATTTTGAATACATTAATGGGGTGCCATGACCTGGAAATTTTGGATTGTTGTAGGGATGAAAATGGACTGCCCATCCCCACATTCAAAAATTGGCGCTCTAACTCTGTGATTGACCACGTGCTAGTATCTTCTAGTATTGTCGATTGTTTTGCACCACTGGAAATCGAAATATCAGATACAAGTGACCACAATTGTATTATTGTGGCCATGACTTTGTGGGAGGAGATTGCTGGAGATGTGGGGACCACAACCGACAATATAGAAGCTCACCGGGCTAATGGGGTAAGACTTAGGTGGGTAGGGGCGAAAGCCTCCAAACTGACCTCATCTATAATAACAGTGAATCTAGCAGACATTGTTTTTATTTTAGAAAATAGATTAGACCATGAGCGGGTCTTATCTTGTTTTATAGGGATCAACACTGTCATTAATGCGAAGTTTACTGGACGTAATAGGGGCCGTCCAAGATTGGGACCTGTCTGGTTCGATCAAACCTGTTCTGCAGCGCTGACTAACCTTAAGCAGGCTTTAGCAATGAAGCCTAGGGATAAAAATTTAGTCACAACATTAAGGTTAGATTACAAAAACACCATTAAATCTAGGAAGGGGGCTCTTCAACAGCAAGCCTGGGACTCACTTAATCAAGCGGCAGATCTTTCTAATTGTGCGCTATTCTGGGCAACAGTTAACTCTCCATTCCTCAAGGAGACAAATATACCTGAGTTAACAGCAAATGTCTCTTGTGAAGGGTGGATCGCCCATTTTTCAACTATCTTTGACACGGGTAAATCTATCATTGCCGGCTCATCTAGTTGGCCTATTTTACCACTTGAAATCTCTGTAGAAGAAGTTGAAAGGGGGATCAGGGCGAGTAAGGGCGGAAAGGCCCAAGGCCCCGATGGGGTCCCAATTGATGTTTATAAGGAAGCGCCTAAAGTCTGGGGTCCCCTGTTGGCTGTTGTTTTTAATGCCGCGGTTTGTACTGAACCCCCCTCCGACCTGGGGGGAGTCTATTATTGTTCCAATATATAAAAAAGGATCCAGGTCTGATGCAAAAAACTATCGCCCTGTCTCCTTACTGGACTCCTCCGTAAAAGTTATGAGCAGGATTATGCTTATAAGATTGGAAGAATGGGCAGAACAGGAAGGTATCTTGGCAGATAGCCAATATGGTTTTAGGAAAGGCAGGGGTACGCTCAATCAATGCGTCAATTTAGAACTATTGATCGGGAAGTACAGTGATGCAAAACCTGGCCTCATTTATTTGTGTTTCGCTGACTTAAGTAGCGCTTTCGACATGGTTGACCACTCAATTTTGTGGTCAACCTTGTTGAATTTGGGAGCGCCAGAGGGCATAATATTCTTTCTTGCTAGGATGTATGAGAGATTAAAAACATGTGTACGTTTTGGCAGGAAGGGAGAATGTACCCCGAACTTTGGCGTTAAACGTGGAATAAGGCAGGGTTGTGTTTTAGCTCCTCTTTTATTTATTTTATTTATTAATGGAATTGATGCTATTTTAAAGGAAGTTAATGCAGATGCTCCTAAGATCAATGGTGTATCAGTGCCGGTGTTATTATATGCCGATGACGCTGTGTTATTGTCCAGAACTCCTGTAGGATTGCAACGATTGATGGACAGTTTTGCCTCCTTTATCGATAACAGAAAATTAGTTATCAACAAAGGGAACTTACACCATGACCTGTGGCCCCAAGAAATTAAAACAGGCAACGAAAGTGTTTTTTATCAACAACGCAAAAGTACAGCAAGTGGACAAATTTTGCTATCTAGGTATAACCTTTTCTAGTGACAAAAATTGGACTCATGAATTTAACAATATACATAACAAAATGGCTAGAAATGCCCACGTAATTTTTAGATTCGCGGAGAAAATTGGGGATCGCAGGACTAGGGACATGATAAAAATTTATCAGGCCAGATGCGTAACAATTGCATTGTACGGGGCAGGAATCTGGGGTTACTGCTGCGCCCGTAGTTTGCAGCTGGAAGAGAATTCCTTCCTTAAAAAACTTCTATGTTTACCCACATCGGCCTCTAACGCTCTGAGCCATCAGGAACTATCTGTGAATTACCTACTTGACCTTTTGTCCCTTAGGCCTTTGATGACCTGGAGGTCTATTTGGCTGAATGAGGAGAAGTCCTTCACTAGGTCTATTATCCAGGACTGTTTGCGATTAGATAAAGTTGCAGCAATACCCTGGATCAAATATATTATTGTGTGTTTCTCAGATATTTTTAATTTGAACATTGTAATTGATCCCAATGCTGTTTTTTTGATCCCCAAAGTAGAGTTAAAATGGGTTTTTGTGGCCTATGCAGAGAGTAAGAGGGCTGTTGCCACTGGAACTCTGTCCACTGTTATGTTTTATAACAGATATTTATTCAAGGATGGATTCCCTGTCTATTTAACCATGGTCACCAAACCAACGCATAAATTTGTGCTAACAAGACTTAGATTTGGAATAGTGCACCATTTGGTGGCCCACCCAATAATGAAGAAACATCCATCAGGACCTTGTAGATGCGATGGGATCTCCAAGCAAAGCACAATGCACTTTATGCTATTCTGCAAGCTGTACTCTAATTTTCGTATTGTCCTGCTTAAACCAATGTTTGTCAAATATGGAACACGTACAGTTGAGCACGCAATGAAATTGATTTTTAATTTGCAATCTGCGGATGTGTGTTTTTATACTGCAACTTTTTTAAACAAATGCATCAATTCCAGGAAAAATATGTGTTTTTAATTGTGTAAAATTCTAATTGTATTAACCAGTTAAAGTGATTTTAATGGATTCTCATGTTTGCTATAACTTGCCGTATTTTCATGTCATGATTGTGTATATGCTTTTGTGGTCATTAATTTGTACCGAATAAAGCTTAATTGAATTGAGTGTGTCAAGGTGTGTGTGAGTAACTGTTTGAATGTGGTAGTGAATGGATTGGTGTGTCCATGGGTGTCAGTGTATGTATCGGTTAGTCCTAGAGTGTCTCAGTGTATACAGAAGTAAGTCTGTGTTTTTGTCAGAGAATGCTTCAGTGTGTCCAAGGGTGTGTCAGTGTATGCATTAATTAACCCTGGGCTATATACTCCGCTCCGCCAGCAGAGTGTGCGGACATTTGCCCACTCCACGTTCCGCCTTTGAACATGGAGTATAGGGCAAAACCCTGACAGCGGAGCGGAGTTAGCCAGCACACCCCCATGAAAAACAGTTAAAGAATATTTTAAAAAACACTTACCTGTCCTGCGGCGTCCCCAGGATGCCCCCCTCCTACTCACCATCTTTTTCTCTCCTACGTGGGGTACATCTTGAGAGAATTGCGCAAGTGCGCGCACAGGCGCATTCCTCGCAAGACGTTTTGCGAGAACTGTGCTTGCACGTGCTCATGCACAGTTCTCTCAAGATGTACCCCAAATAGGAGAGAGACGGCGAGGAGGAGGGCAGCCCGGGGACGCCGCATGACAGGTAAGTATGTTTTTATTTAATTTATAAAAATCTTAACTGTTTCTTGTGGAGGCGGGTGGTAGAGTGGAGCGTAGCAGAGTTCCACGGAGTTTCACCCCAACTCCGTGGACCTCCGCATAGTCTTACTAAGCCAGCTCTGCCCAGGGTTAGTCTTAATGAGACCCAGATTGTGTCAGTGTGTGTATGTGAATGGGTGAGTATGTCAGTGAATGCATTAGTGTTTCCAAGGGTATGTTATTGTATGCATCAGTGAGTCCTAGGGTGTCTGTTACTCTATCTGTTTATATATTTTATAACAACTATATACAGAATTCATTTTTCTCAACACTTAATCAATTATTCTAGGAAAAGGTACCTAACTAATATAGAATAATATCCCCAAAAAATGATGATACTGAAATAGTCTATTACTGTGAAATAGATGTACCACGTATTCAAATTTCGGACTTCATTTTGAAGTCGTCACCACTGCTAGGCGGAATTATGTCTTACACATTGATCATCCATAAAACACAAACAGCATGTACCACTCTTTAAATGTCAATCTTACTTTTAACTTTGGTTAAAGAAAGAAGAGATATGAATTTAAAAGTTTGAATGATAGTATTTGTTTGAAAGTAAGCTTGCTGTCAATGCATTCTGTCCATCCAATTGAATTTTTTAACTACAGTGTGGTGTCCTGAAGTTATACAAAGTCCTTCATGAATGATGATAGCCAGTGTTGTGTACGTACTTTGAGAAATTCAAATTTGTCCTTCTTTGAAGTTTGTAATTTCAGTTTCTAATTTTGATCCATCATCTCTCCATTGTTGTAGTATCAATATAATGTATTTTCCACTTCTCCGCGCCTGCAAGGTAGACATACAATCTGTATCTACAATTTGAGCAGGTCAGATTTTGGTTTGCATTTTTCATTAGCCTGTCAAAAGACACCAGGCCCGATTCACAAAAGTAATCTGAGACAAAATCCTAACTTTACGACTTTTGGTATTCACAAAAGGCATTTAGGAGTAGTAAAGTTAGGATTCCTAACTTTACTACTCCTAGACTGAGACAAAATCCTAACTTTATGACTTTCGGTCTTCACAAAAGGCATTTAGGAGTAGTAAAGTTAGGATTCCTGAACAGCTAACATCCTGAAATAGTGAAAGGTGTTTCTACAAACTTTCCTTGAAACATATGCCAATGAATTTCCCTGAAAATGTCTATATTTTCTCAATTTGCATGGATCTAATCCTTGCAAAATTGCAAGTTTGTTTGATTCTTCTGCATGGAAAGTCACGTATAAATGTTTTTAATAATTCAATTGACTCCTGACGAATGCTGCAAATAGTACTACAACTCCATTTGTATACTGGGGCCTATGTACACCTTCCTTGCACCTCTTCAGCAGCAACTTCCTCTACATTCCTAGGAACCATCTCCTCTTTTGCAACAGGAGTACCATATTTTACTTCATAACAACGACCAGTTAAATCAACTGCATGTACTAGCGAGTTTTCTTGTGAATAGCCTGCTTCCTTAAAATAAGGTTCTGTACTAGAGGTATGCTTCCATTCACCTTGCAACATTTTGCAAAAATTAATTCTATCAATAACCTATTTTCTAACAGTTCTTTTCTTCATACACAACACTTTCATCTAGTGTCCTCATTCTTTTCACAGTAATATAAATACTTTCCTCTTCAGAGCAAATACTTTTTCAACAACACTCTCAATGTGTTTCTTTTGCTTAAATGCAGCGCTTCTCCTTTTATACTTCCTCATTCTTTTCACCAAATTTTGTTGACTCTAGTCCGAAACATTTGAGCTCTGAACTCCTTAAACTGTTTCTGTCTCCATGACAAAGTCCCTGCTTTCGTAGAACATTTCCTACTTTCAGAAACTTTCAGAAACTCGTACTCCTTCCATTTTTCCACTTGATGGGCAAATTCCATTTGTAGATAAGACTGTACTCACATTTTGCATATTATGACAAATGTTTCAGAGAAACTCCTTTTCCTCCTTATTTTGTTTGTCTTTCTCATTTTGTCAGGCATTGTAAATCTTGTTTCTCAAATAAAACTAGATGTCTGTAAAAAAATAAACAATAAATTAACATCTACAACAAATAATTGTATTATGAATGTACTGACTAACTGGTTATTCTTTCGTCTGGCATTTAGAATCAGTTGTACAAGACATACTTTCCTTTTATTTTTTTGCTCTACTTTCAACAGTACACGACTATAACTCTCTATCCATCTACCTCTCTTGAATTTATGTATTAAAGATATACAAAGTATAACTGAGTGTGTCAGTAACTGCATTAATATGTCCTTGGGTGTGTCACTGAATGCATTACTCTATCCCAGAATGTCTCACTGTATTTATTAGCGAGTATGTGACTAAGTCAATGAGTGCATCAGTGTATCTACAGATGTCTCATTGTATATATCAGTGTGTCATGAGCACCCAGGCATCCCCAACAAGCAATACTGATACATCAACTAATGACAATCAGGAAGCAGATATGTGACACAATACATAGACCGCTACAGAACACAACACCTGGGAATCACCCGTATACACCATGTGGGTATAGCGTAAGTGGTACTGAGATGGAACACACCACTGATTTGATTATTAAACTGCGCTGTAATTGCACAAATAACACAAGGGAACTGTTTACTTTTATTTTCTTCTTCATGACTGTCTGATTAATTGTGCAAAAAGTGACTGAACTATATAACCTGTCGAAATGTAAGCATGCGTTTTACTCCCTTACACCTCCATTGTTTAAACCGGAAAATTAATATAGAAATTTAAACAAACAAAATCAGTGTGTCAAGTGCATTTCATTGTCCATATAAGTGAGCGTGTCAGTGTGTCACTGTATCCATCACTCAAGGTATCTGAATATGTGTATGAGTGAGTATGTCACTATATCACTCAATACATCACTTTCTTTATGAGTGTATCAGTATATGTACAAGTGTCTACTATAGTGTCTGAGTGTATGAGTTTAATTTTTTTGCATATATATATAGCGCGAACTCGACCCGAAGGTATTGGAGCGCTTTACACTAGCACCGTATTTACATTACACATTCAGGCACGGGGAGATTAAGTGATTTGCCCAGAATCACAGGATGTGGACGCGACCTCGAAGCTCGAACTCTGGTTTCCAGTACCAAAGTCGGCAGTTTAGCCGACGGTATGTATGGATATCTTAGTGTTTATATCAAAATACCCAGGGTACAGAAACACACATTCACTGGACGATGTCATCAGTGATGCAATTTGAGATGTCATCAGTGATGTCACTGACCATGTCATGAGTGATGTAATATTTGACGTCATCACAAGTGCATTGCGGGCGCGTGAGTTATAGTTAGCTCAACTAACTATAATGGGCGTATTTCTATGGTTTTATATAAGTCAAATGTCCAACTAACTATAACGTCCCTGAAACCTATGGTTTTTTTCAGTGAATTTCAAAGGTTTTTTAAATGTTAATTTCATATTTTAATATTTATAAAACCTATATTTTTTTGTAATATTTTGGAACTCTATTATCCTTTTTTTAAATTAATTTAAAAAATGATGCAATGTTTTATATCTTTAATAAAAAAGTATATTTTTTGTTTTTTGGGAATACTGGATTCCTGTACCGGTAGTGTACCGAGCTCCATCAGCACGCGAATCCTATCCGCCATATTGCTAAACTCGTAAACGATGCGCATTTCGTATCCAACGGCTTTGTGGCACCGTGTCCTGTGTAACATATATGTATGAGGTCGCGCCAGCTGCTACTTTGGTATGCAACGGGTACGCAGTACCAAGCCACGCGTTACGTCATGTACGTATGGGGTCATGCCCTCTGCGCGTTGCGTATACGATGATTGCACGCTGCCAGGCCCTGTGTTACGTCATGGACGTATGGTGTCAGGCCGGGTAGGCCATTCCCTCAAAACTATATCTAAATAAGTTTAAAGTGTATATGAGAACAAGCGATAATCTAAAATATTTTAAACATTTATATAGTTCTAACTGTCATAAACTTATATTATGGTAAATATATTTTCTCAAAATCGCGTCGGGTGCGGCCCCCTTGCGCCCTCGGTGCGCGATTGCCATGTGACCTTAAAGAACAGCATTTGATTGGTTCATAACATTTCCCATTGTAACAGTTGGAGGACCCCACCCATTTTAGTCATTCTCTCTACAGCGTTTGATGAGAGACTCCTCTTCTGCTTAGAGAGCTTTTTTGAAAACTTTTTGCTATGTACACATATCTGACACTACACACAACATGCAACCATAATCTTCATCAATATTCATGCTCTATAAAGTAGACTGCCACCTGTGATAGCCATGCACTTAAAAGTTACACACCCGAAGTTTTCCCCACTGCCAGAGGTAACATGGTTGCATATGCTGTCCACAGCACAAGGTAATGTGGTACGGCCCAGGGGCAGTATCATGCATAGATAATGAACACACGTACACAGATAGATAGTGGAAGTGGGTACGGGCACGTGCGCTTGACTCCTCTTTATTACCAGGGTCACATATCCAGTGACGTCTGTGCTGGATGCGTGTGGGGTGAGTGTAAACCAGCCCTCAGGGAATGGTTGCGGCTAGCATCAACTACAACAGTAATTATTGGATCACACACACAGATTCAATAATAAAAGGGTCAATAGTTTGTGCTGCAGTAAGGTAGGGACACTAGATGTGAAATAATACACAAAAGATTCTATCGTAAAAGAGCCATAACTTGTGGTGTACTGAGATGCAGGCAGTAGATCTGAAATAATACACAAAAAGATTGTATCATAAAGGGTCCATCAGTTCTAGTGCACTCAGATAGCCACATCAAAAGCATTCAGCATGTGCACAGCCAGTGATCCGTGCTGCGGGCGGGCCGTACTAGGAGTAATGTCTGTTGCCTACAGGACTGCCTCATCTGCAATAGTGACTCGATCTGAATTGTAAACACTGCTGTCTGCAGTGTAGGCCAGAGAGTGGTCAGCAAGGGCCCACAGCCACGTGGCGTTGACTTGAACTGTTCTGTTTGCAGTACGCCAAGCATCAAAAACCGTGTGCGGACCCTGCGATGATGCGTATGCATGGTGAGGACAGAGCGCACTGGGGCAATGTCTTTTGCCTACAGGACTGCATCATCTACAATAGCGACTCGATCTGAATTGTGAACACTGCTGTCTGCAGTGTAAATTGAAGACAGTAGTCAGCACAGTCATCCATGAATACTTTTTCTCACTTCCTTTTCACAAAATACAACAACATAAATTACAAAAAACTCTGCAATAAATAAATCAAAACAATTCCAATTGCGATCTCCGCTGTCCACAGTATAGACTCTTATTCAGTGGTCTTTTCCACTACCAAGAAGAATTTGGTCATTGTACTAAACCTATAACTCATCTAAAAAAACTTCTTCAAGCAAGTATACTAAAAGGATATTGTGTATATTTCAATAGACGTTGTAGTTAGTTGCCTACTGCATTCTGTAATTAAACAATCACCACTCGATCTGAATTGTGAGCCCTGCTGACTGCAGTGTAGGCCAGAAGCAGTGGTCATTAACGCCTCACAGCCACGTGCCATTGGATTCGAAAGCATGGCGTTGGTTGCACCTGATCGGAGGGGGTACACACAAATCATCACAGACTTTAAGTTCTGACATCCTCAATCACAGAATCAAGACCCCGTTTCACTGTTCGGACATACTGTACCGCGGTGTACTCCACTGACTGCAGTCATCCAAGCCCAATAATCATGTGCAGCAGTTAGCTACGGAAGCACAGAGTGTGATGCACCTCAACGGAGGGAGTTCTGTGAAAAACAACAAGCAGCAGGTAATATCGGACATCGTCCATTCTGGGATCAAGACACCGTTCCACTGTTGGGACCTAGAGTTGGTTGCACCTGGTCGAAGGCAGTACCTTCATCTCCACTCTCAGATGCAGTTCTAACATCGCCCATTGTGGGATCAAGACCCCGTTTCACTGTTCGGACCTGCTGTACCGCGGTGTACTCCAGCAACTGCAGTCAGCCAAGCCCAATGATCATGTGCAGCAATTAGCTATGGAAGCACAGAGTCTGATGCACCTCAACGGAGGGAATTCTGTAAAAAACAACAAGCAGCAGGTAATATCGGACATCGTCCATTCTGGGATCAAGCAACAAAAACCGTGTGCGGACCCTGCGATGATGAGTATGCGTGGTGCAGACAGAGCGCACTTGAGCAATCTTTTGCCTACAGGACTGCCTCATCTACAATAGCGACTCGATCTCAATTGTGAACACTGCTGTCTGCAGTGTAAATTGAAGGCAGTAGTCGGCACAGTCATCCATGAATACTTTTTTCTCACTTCCTCTTCACAAAATACAACAACATAAATTACAAAAAACTCTGCAATAAATCAAAACAATTCCAATTGTGATCTCTGCTATCCACAGTGTAGACTGTTATTCAGTGTTCTTTTCCACTACCAAGAAGAATGTGGTCATTGTACTAAACCTATAACTCATCTAAAAAAACTTCTTCAAGCAAGTATACTAAAAGGATATTGAGTATATTTCAATAAACATTGTAGTTAGTTGCCGACTGGATTCTGTAATTAAACAATCGACACTCGATCTGAATTGTGAGCCCTGCTGACCTCAGTGTAGGCCAGAGGCAGTAGTCATTAATGCCTCACAGCCACGTGCCGTTGGATTCGAAAGCACAGAGTTGGTTGCACCTGATCGGAGGGGGTACACACAAATGATCACAGACTTTAACTTCTGACATCCTCACAGAATCAAGACCCCGTTTCACTGTTCGGATCTGCTGTACCGCGTGTACTCCACCGACTGCAGTCAGCCAAGCCCAATAATCATGTGCAGCAGTTAGCTACTGAAGCACAGAGTGTGATGCACCTCAACGGAGGGAGTTGTGTGAAAACTAAGCAGCAGGTAATATCGGACATCGTCCATTCAGGGATCAAGACACCGTTCCACTGTTGGGACCTAGAGTTGGTTGCACCTGGTCAAAGGCAGTACCTTCATCTCCACTCTCAGATGCAGTTCTAACATCGTCCATTGTGGGATCAAGACCCCGTTTCACTTTTCGGACCTGCTGTACCGCGGTGTACTCCAGCGACTGCAGTCAGCCAAGCCCAATGATCATGTGCAGCAATTAGCTACGGAAGCACAGAGTCTGATGCACCTCAACAGAGGGAGTTCTGTAAATAACAACAAGCAGCAGGTAATATCGGACATCGTCCATTCTGGGATCATGACACCGTTCCACTGTTGGGACATAGAGTTGGTTACACCTGGTCGAAGGGAGTACCTTCATCTCCACTCTCAGATGCAGTTCTAACATAGTCCATTGTGGGATCAAGACACCGTTCCACTGTTGGTACCTGTTGGACTACTGTGTTAGTAGTATACATAGCACTCCACTGTGCTGGGCCTCAGGCTGGACGCTGTCTGCCTGTGTCGCGGTAGCCAGCATTGATCTCAGGAGCCTTCCCAGCTTGCAGACCTCGGCCCAAAAGCTTGCGCCGGCACGTGGTGGGCACTCTTTCACATACGGCGGTGTCGAAAGGTGAAATATGGGGCATATGTACGTCGTAGTGGCCATGACGGTTTCTAGGTACCAGCAGGCTGAGAGCATTATTTACACAGCCACCTTCGCTCACGGCGTCAGCCTCGTGGCGGTGTAAGCTGCGCAGACCTGGCAGACATGTTTGCCATTCCGGAAGAGAACCACACCCAGAGAAACGTGCCTTTTATTCATACCCCTACGCTAGTGTTACGTACGCCAAGCCAGCCCACTACGCTAAAGATTGGGGGGGGCACGTATGCGCTATGTTTTCGGAATCTTCCCTACTGATTGTACTATCATGGTTGCGTCCACTGTCCACTTCACTCAATTGACCATCAGTGTATGTTGACGTGAACATGTCTGTGCTCTGCATACTCAAGTCTGTCTGGAACATCCCCTCAACACTTTGCATTGTATACTTTTATAATCGAGAATCACTTGCCACCTTCGCACATACTTTGCTCCCATCTCTCCCCCCTTTCTGCATTGTGTGGCAGAGGTGCTATGCCATGTTTGGTTTGTGTACATGGCTAGCCACGGTTCCCACAGTACGTAGTGTCGTTGTCTCTGCTAGGTGTACATGTTGTTTGTCATGTTGTATGTGATTATATAAAGTAGCGTGTTTATTTACGAGCAGTGGTTTCTCCCACTTACATATTGCTGTCTTAAAGAGGTTACAGAAGTTTTTCTCACAGGTGAAAAGTGCGACCACAATGGCAGTCATTCATTACTATGCAAGAATGTCCAACTTCACAACGCTTCTAAGCTTACAGCCCCCAATCTTGCGTTCTTTCTTAAAGGCACGCCAACTCCCACAATCAGACCAACATTCACACAGCTTTCTAACGGCAGTTATCTGCTTCTTAGTAACATGGACTGCTACAGAATGTGAGCTGGCATACCGTATGTCCTTACTGTTTCAAGCCTGGTAACTTCCTGTGGCAATCTCTATTCCTACCCACACAAAGTAACTCCCAAAGTTCAACTTGGCCTTCAATACCTACTTTGAAAACAGATGTTATTAAACTGAGCAAACTGAAAGTGCTTTTGTTTCAAACAGAAGTGTCCCTCACTTCTCCAAAAGTAATTTATCGACTGCAGATAGCACGAACTTCAAGTAAAATACACTCCCTTTTAAATACGAACCTCCCATTACACTTTGTGAATTGTTACACAATTTTCAACACATCTGACATTTAAGCTTTGGCACACTTTTTTAACACTGTCTCCTCCGGCCTTGTCACAGGCTCTCAAACTGTTTTTGGTATAATACCAGACTTCATTCATTCGATCATCGCTTTAATAACAGGAACTGTGCCCATAATTCTCGCTCTGTTTGCGGCCATCCTACTACTATTTTTGCTTGTAGAAAATTGCTGCGCTCCCTGTAGTAACAATCATGTCCAACAGAATACGCCTCTACGCGAAGCTACATCAATACCATGAAAAAATGAAACAACTTTTCGGCTGCGTGCCTCAATCTATTATCGGAGCCAGCTACAACATGACATTTATTTACAAATATGCAATCTGTGTGCAACCATCTTTTTATTGCAAAACTTGCCCATTCGCCTGGCGAATGGATCTATGCCTTGCCAACATCCCAACAAACGCTCCCGATATTCAGCAGGTAATGGAGTATCTTGAAAACCATGAACTTGATTGTTCGGGCAGTGGAGCAATGGCGGATGCAACGCATAAAGGTATCCTGGTGGAATGGGATTTCTGCGCAGCCGCGAAAGATCTTTTGCAACATGCGACCTTTGACAACATCGCAGATTGCCTGCCAATTCAAATTGCCGCTCCAACATTCGAGGAACATTACTGTCCCTTCAAGGATATGAATTGGATCGCTTCGCTTTTCTTACATGATGGCAACAATCGCCTCTTCGAACATTATGCATCTTAAGCCACTGAAGAACTTCCGGACTACAATCTCCAAGACTTGTAAGAAATTCACTTTATTCTTGGATTGATTTCTTTCCAACTTTTTTTACTTTTTCCTATAAAAATTTTTAATACACTTCAATTGAACTATTTTCATATAATAACTTTCTAAGTATGCTTAGGCATTTGAACTCTGTATTCATTATTGCCCCTTACGTCTCCAGACTAACCAGGGATGGGTGATGTATGGCCTATGCAAATACGCTATTTACTTGCTAAATTAGCCTAAACCCGACATCCATTTTGAAACTATGTCTATTCTTTGTGCACACGTCTCTCTGCCTGCCTGTTATCCACAAAGCCCTTTCACACAAATTAGCTCATCCTCTGCTCACGATCTGGCGATCTAGATAAAAAAACACGGCATTGTTTAGGAACTGGTTGGCACAGTGTGGTAATCGTATCCTACCTTTATTTTCATTATACAATTTACAGTCATTTATGTCTAATAGGTATTGTTAATGTCACATAGAACTGTAACATGTAATGTGAAATTGAATGATGCAGGAGCTTAGGTTTGAATACAGCTGAAGCGGTTGGAGTTTGCCTCAGCTGGATGCCTTAGCTCTTGCACCAGTGGGTCCATTTATGGCACTTAAATAAAGACACTTTTTATATAACTTGCAGACTCCATCGCTTTATTACACTCAGCCACTTTCTTAAACACACCTGATTTCACAATTTGTCTTATGTGGCATTGCAATATTCTACATTATATTCTTCACGATTATTTCTTTATTCCTGCTTGCTAAAACACTCCATTCGAGTCTTCCCACTCCCTCTATAGTCTAAACCCATACTAACACCACTTGCACAGCTATGCTACAGCGGCCAGTATACTACAGCGCCCAGAGCACATCAGTTTACAGCAATCAGCTCACGGTTTCATCCCCGAGTGTACTGGCACCTCACCTCAGCACCATCCCATGCTGGGCAAAACAGCACTTTCACACCAGTAAGGATGAATACTTCGCTTCACACTCCCTGTATAGCAAGCACACCCTAATCACCCCACAGAGCTCACAGCGCTCCTACCCTCCTCTTTCCTACTTTTTTCACCTTACTCGCTTCAACGGAATCACAAAATGGCTGCCAACACTTCCTAGTTGCACCTGTTCGCAGCCAATAACCAGCAAGCGCGTGCTCGTAACTCCTCAGCCAATCAGATGGCAGAATTCCCAAATATCGATATTTTGTAAATTTCGATATTTCTCCAAAACTACTAAACTGATTCACACCAAATAAGCAAAAGCGTGCTTTCTAGACCAAGATCCTTCTGCCTGCCAAATTTAGGGTAATTTCATTCACCCGTTCGACCTATAGACTTGTCTGAAGTTTTCTCGTCCCCCCCTGATGAATCTCCCCCCCCAAACTTTCAACATAGCAGCTGATATGAACAAAGAATTAGTTTGGAAAATTTCATGAAGATTCATCAAACAACGCCAAAGTTATAAGCAAAACAAAAAATGCTCTTCCTATGGAAACTTGGTCCTAACTATAACTACCTACTGGCGACCTCCAGTAGGTAATATATATTATATATATATATATATATATATATATATATATATATATATATATATATTATGCAAATATGAATACTGTAGCAAATTCTAAAATGTTATACATCACATCGCATCTGCCTATAAATAAAAGGGTGCAAAAGAAGAGGACTACATGAGGTAAGTTTAAAATATGCTGCAATATGACTGACCCATGGGCAGTTTGCAAAATTTGTGCAATAGCTGTTATGACTGAATATCAACAACCAAACAGAATGATTGAACATGCAGATTTCATCTACATCTCTTTTCAGAAAATTATTGTGCCCACCCTTAGTGAGTGGGTGTTAGAAATGCGATTTCTGTTTGGCTAGGGCATGCGCCTAAGCTAGGCAGAAACCACCACTCTAGTCAGGGCAAGGGAGTTACACACTCAAGATAACCCCTGCTCACCCCCTAGGTAGCTTGGCAGAGCAGTCAGGCTTATCCCAGAGGCAATGTGTAAAGTGTTTGCGCAACACACTCACACAGCAGCGACACACTAGGCACACCACAAAGGACACTCAGCACAAGGTTATATAAAAAAGTAGCGTTTGTATTACCCATAAAACACATTAGAATGCAATCATATTCATACACTGTGCCACCCAGCACTAAGTATTACTTTATAGGGGATTATATACATTACAGGGCCAATCGAGCCACTGTTATGACCATTAGAAAGCACCACTAGCAAAGCAGCCAGTAACTACTGGTAAAACACAGTACTCAGCATAAACACATTAGGCATACATCATAGTCAGCAATGCGTTATTCCCAAACACATCATGCCCCTTTTAGGCCTAAACATTATTGCTGCACATTACACTGGCGGAGTGCACACATTAGGCATAACTCCTAAACAGCAGTATATGGTAATCCCTTATTAGATGCACACGTTACCACAGCATAAACCTATTATGCCTAGACAGCCGTAGTAGTACTTAGGATAGGATGCATCATATAATCAGCAGAGATACAGTGCATGATCACTTGTGAGTTATATACATCACAGGGATTTCCTTCCAGTATCACCCTCACCATATAGGGTGCGATAGCTTTGCATACCTTCCTAACCACTTGCCTGCCTATAGGCAGAAATGCGGTAGCCACTGATCCCAATCGGGACCTCCTTTACTCAATGAGAGAAGCGGGGGCCTCCGAGGTTCTTCCCCAAGCTGCCCAAGCAACAATGCCCCTAAACAGCAGGCCTGCCGGCAGGTGCCTACGATCATACACGGCAGCCAGAAACACATCTGAAACATGCAGGTGCTCGGAGATCTCCATCGAGGATCCACTCTGTTCCCCCACTGGTCCCTCACAATACCCCCAGCAGCTCCACACTCCAGGGGGAGGCACCTGTACTGGCCACAAGTGGCGGAAGGACTCCCCTATGTCTCACGCCCACAGCTTCACTTCAGGAGTGGTCTGCCAACTTACGGACCGTTGTCACTCCCGGCTCACCTTCCTGCAGCCTCAGGAGTCCAGGTAAGTCTCCGGGCTCTTCCACAATCCCCCTCTCAGTTGGTGTCAGGTCTGGCTGCGCATGCTGCAGCCTCCCAGACTCCTTCACTGTGGCCACAAGTGGGTCTCTCCCTTCCTTCACTCAGATTGGGCAGACACGCAGGGCTCTCCCCGCCATCTCGGGAGCCCCACCCACCAACAGGCCGTAACTTTGCCTGACTTACGCAGGGCTCTCCTCGTTCTCCTGAAAGCCCCGCACGCAACCAGGCAATCTTTGCCTGCCTTCCGGTTTCGCCGCTAGTGCCAGGTCAGCAGCAAGAGCCCTCTTCTTCAGCTTTAGTAAATGTAGAAACGGGCGCCCACACCTTCTCTCCTGCTGGGAAGACAGCGCAGCAGGGCGTTGTGGTGCGGAAGCACCCCACATGCTTCCCTGAGGCACAAGCCCACCCCAGGGCCCAAACACTGGGGGCACAAGACTCCTGTCGCGCCCCAAGCTCAAAGTTACAGGACAAAGTAAAGAAAATCCAGCGCTCAGCCCGTCTCCCCTTTAAGGCACAACCATGGGGCAGGCAGCGCTTTTCTCCAGTACCCTGGCATGGGTAGGGCTGGCAAAGGCAGGCCAGCACACTGGGTCTGCTCCGCAGAAAAGCAATCCCTTCAGCTGCCCAGCAGGTCTGTCCTACAGTGGTGGTTCCTCTTGCAAGTCCAGCAGCCTGCTGGCCGGAGGATTCAAGTAAGCACCTAGTAGCACATTTTCATGGGGTCACAGCCCTAATACTTATACCCCAAATGTCTTTTTTCTCGCACCTTTCTCTGAAGGGTACACCACCACCTACTTTGTCAGTGTATGCTCTGGCCCCAGACACACCACAGTGGGGCAGAGCCAGCATTGTGGAAGGCAGGCACAGTCCCATTCATTCCCATGGACTACTCCTCCCGCCACTCCAAATGCAGATTGGCCTATTCAGCCTAGTGCTGACTCACCCAGCCCCTGTCACTCTGGAGCCAGACATGCAATACACATCAGGCAGGCACAAAGACACATAGCACACAGAAATGCCCACTTCTAAAAGTGGCATTTCTAAAATAGTGATAATAAGTCTGCAAACCCCATTGCGCATCATTTATTACCGCTATTCCAAATGTACGAAACTTGACCACTCTACTTATTGAAATTTCCAAAATCCAGTAAAGTAAATAAGTATAATATTTATTGGCAGTACGGCAATGGCATCCACTCAGTTCAGGCTCCAGATGCAACTGGAGAGACAGTGTAGAACACATCATGGTTAGCACTCCATGTGGAATATGAAATACATACAAAGGTATACAAGTCGCATGCCAGGAAAAACAGGCAGCATGAGTGAGGTAATAGTTGTGCAGACATGACAGTAGTAATATAATGTGTAATACATGAAAGTAGAATGCAACACATCCCCCTCATTAAAAAATGGAAAATAAAGAGAGGGGAGGGGACGAGGGAACAACATGTGGCTAAACAAAATCATTGAATCTATTAGGAACTTGCCTCAGGCGGTCAGACACTTTGACTATTGAAGCCACCGTCACATTACTCTGCCCACCATTCAAGTTTTCAGCATTCACAACTTTGGTGGGTTATATCACTATGGTCATTCAATTGTGGGTTGTAACTAACTGGGCATCTTGCTATCTTACTGGTATTCCAGACCTTTCCATCTTGGGTAATGACACAATTGCTAAACACTTTTTTGACTTGCATAGCGTTACCAAACTTATTGAAGCCTTTATAGACAAAACCAGGTTTTAAGATCCTGACCCAATCACCCACTTTGGGCTCATTTTCGTTTTCCATTTGTTATCATACCATTTTGTTAGTTTTGTTTAGTTTACATTCTACCCTCTTTGCAGTGTCATGTATACACTCTTTATCTAGATAATTTTTACACTTTCCTTTGAACCACCATGGACACAAGCTGGAAGCAGGGTCTCTTTCCTTTAGTAATTTGAACGGGCTGACTTCAGTGGTGGAGTCCGGAGTAATACGATATACCCACAATCGTTCCCTCAATGCACTTAACCAGTTCCCATCTTGTTTGGAGAAGTCAGTGACGAAAACTTTGAGCACTTGGTTGAAGTGCTCCACTTATCCATTCTCATGTGGTTCATAGAGAGACGTGAACTTGTGCCTAATACCACAACTCTTAGAAACATTTCCATTTCGGATGAGGTAAGTTGCACTCCATTGTCTGAGACTAAAACGGAGGGACACCCTTATCATGAAAAAAACCTCTTTAAAGAAATTTATGACCGCACTCGTAGTGGCATTTGGAACAAATTTTACTTCTGGCCATTTAGAATGGTAATCAATTATGACCAACGCAAAACGGGAACCTTCTGGCAAAATGTTAAAAGGTCCTGATATGTTGAAAGCAACCTTCTGCCATGGTTCCTCAGGCCACCTAACTACCTTTTAAAAGAGGACTATGTACTTTTAGCATCTTCTCACTGGATACACACTCATTGCATTCTCTTACTAAGCGATCAATGAATCTATCCATGCCAGGCCATCAGAAGTAGCTTCTGATTAGGTTTTTTTTATAGAAGATATCCCTGGATGTGTCTTGTGAGCAATTTTTAGGATCATGTCAGGTATTCCCTTTGGAGGAACACATTTACCAGATTTGAAAATCAAATTTCCCTCCAGTTCCAACTCATCTGAAACATTGAAAAAAGGTAACAATTCTGAGCTTACGTCACACTTCTTCGGCCATCCTCCCATTACAAATTTCTTTAAGACACTCCACCTGTTATCATTTTGTTTGCTTTCTTCCCGGTGTTGACTGTAATTTCATCGAACTGTAACGGAATAATGTCATTAATGCCCACCACAAAATCACACTCCATAATCACACTTATACTAATCTGATCACAAGGTAAGCATGAAAGAAAATCTGCTGTAACATTTTTCTTTCCAGAAACGTATTCGGTATTAAAATTGTATTCCTGAAGCTTTGAGGACATCCTTGCAATCCTGGCTGTGAAATTCTACCCTCCTCCAGTGGAAAGAATATTCACTAGAGGTTTATGATCTGTCCTCAGGGTGAATTTACTGCCCCAAGCATAGATTCTGTCTTTCAATCATGGCATACTTGCGTTTGGTCTCATTCAATGTCCTGCACATGAAAGCAACATTCCATTCATCTTTACCATCCCTTTGTGACAGCACACCACCAAGACCATACAAACTAGCATCGACTGTGATGATGCATTCCTTTTTCATGTGGAATGGTCTTAATGTGGGTGCATAAACAATTTTTTTTTATGTCATCAAAAGCTTTTTGTTGCTCTTCAGCCCATTCATATGCAACATTTTGTCTTAGTAACCTTCTCAGTGGTTCCATTTTAGTAGCAAAGTTCTCTACAAACTTGCTATAATATGCGCACATGCCTGCGAAAGATAAAAGTTGTTCCTTGTTGCTGGGTGACGGAGCATTAAGAATGGCATCAACATTGGATTTTTTTGGAACAACTCGTCACCAGATAACGTGTGTCCTAGATACTCTACAGATCGTTTAAATAATTTACATTTGTGTGCCTTACGTGTGAGACCGTGGTTTTCTAACCTTTTGCATACTTCATTTAAATGAATCTCATGCTCAGTTTCATCCTTCGAAAAGATCAAAATATCATCTTGGAAACATTTTACATAGTGATCTGTGTCCCTGAAAATTTGAAACATTATCCTCTGAAAGACTGATGCGGCTGACGCCAGTCCAAACGGCATCCTTGTGTATTGGTAAAACCCTTGTGGAGTGATGAAAGCTGTATATTTCTTTGACTCCTCTGTGAGTTGTATTTGGTGATATGCAGATCTTAAGTCTAATGTGTAGAAAATGTGTGCACCCTCCCAACATGGAGAACACCTCATTTATGTTGTGTAGCGGGTGGCAATCTATAACAATGTTGGAGTTTAGTGATCTTAAGTCCACACATACTCAACTTTTGATCTGGTTTGCGTACTAAAACTGTGGGTGAAAGCCATTCGGAAGACTCTATGGTCTCACTAATGCCCTCATTGGATAGTGTTTGAGCATGTCTCTTAATACGTCTCTAATGTTAATGGGCACACCCCTCAATTTTTGTTTGACTGGACAAGCATTTGCTTTTAAGACAATCTTATGTGCAAAATCCTTCAATTTGCCCAATCTGTCACAGAAAACATTGTTATAAGAGCTAAATAATTTCACTTCTCTGTCATCATAGGTAACATTTGTATTAACCATTTCAATTTTTCCCATTTCTCGTTCCTCACATAGTGACCAGGTTCACCAGACCATGAATTTAGTATGATACCTAATTTCCACTGGTCGCGTCAGCCCAAAACGTTCACTCTTCTAACCGCTATGTATAGTTTTATGTGTGCACATCTTCTTTTAAAGTATAAAGGCACTTGGAAGAATCCTTCCATTTCAATTCTTGACCCCTCAAAGCTCTCAGCGACAATGTCAGATGGTTGTAACAAATCATAATCACATAAGCTATGCAATTTTTCCTTATAATACTGAGAGGTAATAATTGTCCAAGGAGAGCCTGAGTCTACCATGAGGTCTAAGTCTGCTCCTAGAACTTGCACAGAACACTTAGGAGATCTCATAATAATTTCTTTTTTGGGTACGCTGTTGATGATGGACACAACAAACCAATTGTTATATTCAGATACTTCCCTAATGCTGGTGACCTTACTTCCTTCATACATGTAAGAGACTGCACCCTAGACTGATTAATATGATGTCTATTGTGCCTGCATTCACTTCCAAAATACCCCATCCTGCCACAAATCCTGCATTCCCTATTGCTAGCAGGGCACCCTGGGAATGATGCTACATGAGATCTGCTTCCACACCTTTAACATGCACCATGACTGCCAAACATATAATTCCTCTTATTGGTATAACTATTATTGTACTTTGTGGTATTGAACTTCCCCTGCATAACATCACTTTTATGTTTGTTTTTAACTTTAACTACACAGATCTCTTCCTCAGGCATAGTCTTACTATCATTTTGCCTTACAGTTTCCATCCACTTCTCGGACTGTTCCAAAGCTTTAGCTGTGGAAATAGCTTCTGCTAGTTTGGGATCTCCCATGAACCATAACTTCTCCTGTATTTTCTTGTTTTTGACATGAACAATAATTTGGTCATGCATCACTTCATCCGCCATTGTTTGACAGTTACAGTGCATATTTAATGATCTCAAAGTGGTTAAAAAGTCATCAAACAATTCTTCCTCTTTCCGTGCCCTGGTATAGAATTTGAACCTATTCAAAGCAATATTAGTGTTAGGTTTGCATCTCTTCTCCATTCTTGTTAATGCCTCAACATAAACATTCATGCTATCACCACTTCCTTCTCCAACCTGAGTGGTGATTTGGGGTAGTGCCCTGAAAATTACTTGTCCTTCAGAACCTAGGCAATGTAGGAAAATGTTTTTCTTCCTTTCAGCACCCATGCGTTCACCGTCAATGACCTTCATATAGGTGATAAACTCCTCTTTCCACCTTGTCCAAGGTATAGGTGGATCACCTTTAATTTGCAAAAATTTCGCTGGTGGATCAAATAGCATTTTTTTTTTTAAATATATATATATTAATTACAAGACTTGTAATACTTTTTGCCCAAGGAGATTATAGAGCTGATAAACTGATTTGCCAAATGGAGACTGTTGTTATAAATAAAATGCATATAAAAATTAATGTCATAGAAAGATAGGAAATATACAATAAAACTCACTTCTTGTATACTATGCGGAGAATGCAGCCCCAATTCCACTCACCGCGAAGTGTGATGCCGAAGAAATTAAAGAATTCCTGCACGGCGATGTGTTTCATTAATTACACACATCCGCCGATGCGTGTTGAAGGTTGACATGGAAACGGCAAAATGGCCTCCACTCCTCGTTGCACACATACAGGCTTGCGTGATGACGAAAGGAACTAGCCTGAAAGCGTGTTCTATTTCCAGAATGCAGAAACTTTGGAATGAGCAGCAGCGCAAACCATGCACGAGGCAAGTAAGTGATCAGTTGCCCCTTACTGTTTACCTTTGAAAGTCCACTTGTAATTGACGCATCAACTTGCTCCAATTGGCAAACATTAATTATTATTTTTTTTAATCCAGCGATATTCCAGCAAAGCGAAACGTTGCTCCAAGGGCAAAAGCAGAAGTAGGTTAATCAGTGATGATTAACAACAGATTACCCAGATCGGTTAAAAAAAAAAATATCATAAGCAGAATAAGTCTGCGGGTCCAAGAAACACTCTGTTCCCGAGCTGCAATGAAGACAAGAGTGGTTCTTCAGCTCGTCGCCATTATTGAAACTTCCAAAATCCAGTAAAGTAAATAAGTATAATATTTATTGGCAGCATGGCAATGGCATTCACTCAGTTCAGGCTCAAGATGCAACTGGAGAGACAGTGTAGAACACATCGTGGTCAGCACTCCATGTGGAATATGGAATACATACACAGGTATACAAGTCAAATGCCAGGAAAAACAGGCAGCATGAGTGATGTAATAGGGGGACAAGCCAGAAACCTGCTTAATACTGGGGGAATCTGCCGCAACCTACCTGAGCTCCTTGGCGCTTTCAATTCTTTTGTGCCCGTAGCGTTTCCTTCCTTCCCGCCATCGCTTGTCACAGCGACCGCTGTGTGGAACCACATCTCCCAGGATCCCCTGGGCCCGGATCAGGAAACACGCCGTCAGCGTGCCCGGAGGCGCTACATAACGGACCCTGACCCCGGCAAAGCGGGGGACAAGCCAGAAACCTGCTTAATACTGGGGGAATCTGCCGCAACCTACCTGAGCTCCTTGGCGCTTTCAATTCTTTTGCGCCCGTAGCGTTTCCTTCCTTCCCGCCGTCGCTTGTCACAGCGACCGCTGTGAGGAACCACATCTCCCAGGATCCCCTGGGCCCGGATCAGGAAACACGCCGTCAGCGCGCCTGGAGGCGCTACATAATGGACCCTGACCCCTGCAGAGCGGGGGACAAGCCAGAAACCTGCTTAATACTGGGGGAATCTGCCGCAACCTACCTGAGCTCCTTGGCGCTTTCAATTCTTTTGCGCCCGTAGCGTTTCCTTCCTTCCCGCCGTCGCTTGTCACAGCGACCGCTGTGTGGAACCACATCTCCCAGGATCCCCTGGGCCCGGATCAGGAAACAAGCAGTCAGCGCGCCCGGAGGCGCTACATAACGGACCCTGACCCCCGCGTCGCGGGAAGCGCGCGGGTAGCGCCGGGAGAAGCCCGGGACAAGGGCGGGACGGTCTGTGGCCGTCCGAGGCCGACTAAGGCCGGGCTGGGCCACGGACCTTGTATTTCCCGGTCTTGCATGTAAGCAACTCTATTGTTAATTTTCTGTCCTGCAAGTCTTCAGAGTTGTCAATCCTGATGTCTAAGTCCAGGTCATCCAAATTACCCGGCACAAGTGAAAATAGGACCATGGATAATTATCTTGTTAATGTTGTTAAGAAGATCAACAAAGACAGGAGACTCTCCTTGGGTAGGCTGAGCCCTGAAGCATCACCATCAAGCCTAATAGCTCCTACCACTAAATCACCCTTTCCTGAAAGTTGTAGCGTAAATACCAACACTGCAGACGTTAATATTGATGTACCTCATGATTTGGTAAACGCTGTAAGTATGGATGAATACGTCTCTCCAATTGACCCAATTTCCCCACAGAGTCTAGTATCCTGTTTAAAGATCACTCCAACTCTAACTCCCTCTCCCATGCAGAGAAGAGTACGGGCTTGTAGGAAGGCTCCAGTGAAGAGGGTGGTAATTCGAAAGCCAAAAAAGCAAGGTCTAGTACAATCAAGCAGGGGGGTTACATCAGAGTTACCAAAAGATGCCCTAGAGTCAACCACCAATGCCGAGGGGGGTATTCTTCTCCCAGCTTCTATAGGTCACTTGGCCTCTATCTTAGAGTCCAAATTGGAGGCACTAATTAGCCCTTTGCTGGCGAAGTTAGATCTAGTCTCTTTAGAGGTAAACAGATTGAAAGGCCTTCTGGATTCTTATTTAACTCGACCTCCTTCCCTGATAACCTCCCAATCTGTCCTACCGGACTCCGCGGGTCATAGCTTACCTGATAGCGTCCCGGACCCCATTTTACATCCGACGGTAAATAATAGCGAGGGAGGTCCTGGGGGTCAGGGGGGTAGTAGTCAGTTATGTCGGTCCATAAATGCTTTGTCTACCACGTTACCAGAACATCTACCAGTGGTTACACTATCTACCGTAGCAACTTCTTCAAGAAAGTCACATTTAGTACAAACACGTTCTCAGAACTCTCAGAAGTATCTAGCGGAGGGAGAAGCTTTGGGGCCTACCAAATATAAGAGAAAAAATATTGTCAACCTCCCACCACAGTGTGTTCCTTACACAGTGGTATTGATTAATGTCCCTGAGGTTGACTCCTGTATGTCCAATTCCAGGCAGGAATCCCATGATTCTTTAAAAAACAAATCACTTGCCTGGCGTAACAAAAACTGTGGCTTCCCACTGGCCTTTTCTAATGACATATTATCCACTCGCAGAGTTGGTTGGATTGGGGATGGGAGGAAAACTACAAGAGGGGACTGTATCATAGTTAACTTCAAATACCCACAACATGTGGCTACCGTCCTCTTAAGAGCTGCCTCCTTTTCCAACCAGGACAATGCAGTCTCTGTTAGACCTCTTGGTTTTTTTTATAGTCATTTGATCATCAAACAACAGCGACGGCCCCAACAGCCCGAGCACTATGATCTTGGCACAACTAGGGGAGGGGTCGGCTGTCTTTCTAACATGCCAACGAGAGTCCCGATGCATCTAAACGGTGGGGACTCTTATGGTTATCAGCCAGTTAGCAGTCAGTGGGACCATATTTTTCCTCTTTCCAATCGTTATTCTGCCTTGTCCTCATTGGAGGAAAATGATTGACTCTCTGATGCAACCAGGAAGCCTCCCGAGTCATCAGCCCCTTTCCTCAAAATTGCCACCTGGAATATTGCCGGCTTAAAGAACAAAATGGGGAATATGGATTGGCTATCGTCACTAAAAGGCTACGATATCATTGCGCTACAAGAGACATGGGACTTGATGAACAGCTTCTCTCTGGATGGGTATAGCAGCTTTTTTATTCCAGCAACTAGTAGCGTGGCCGGACGCCCCAAGGGGGGCCTGTTAACTTTATTTAAACTAGACATCAAAGGGTCACTTAGTCAACACTTATCTGGCTCTGAAAACTGTCTGATTGTAGAACTTGCATCGCAAGAAAAGGTTAACATTCTTTTTATTAACTTTTATAACTCTAATGCTAATGATTGTACCAGTCTCAATTTAGAAGTACTGGATAAATTCCTGTCAACCTATAGTACTAACGTACACACTTATAAATTAATATTATTAGGGGATTTTAATATACATCCATGCCCCTTATCATGCACTGGCCAGGATGTCGATATCCCCCCGTTCTCCTCCCTAGTGCATTTAGAGCATACCAGGCGTGGTGATTTGCTTGAAAACCTTTTTGGCTAGTTGGAATTTATATGAATCAGCCTGTGGGGTTGGAAATACTAGAACCCCCTCATTTAAAGGAAATGACAAGGGCACCATTATAGATTATATTTTTTTGACTCCTTGTTTGTTAGGTAATGTTATTAAATATTACACAGAGGTATCAGTTTTTAGTGACCACAATCCTGTACTTTTAGAATTAATGCTTGCCAACGTATTCTCTCTTAAATCAGCGAAAGTTAGAGGGGGAGCAGATCTTGTGGTAAAAGATCAAAATCGCAGGCTGAAATGGGCAAAAATAGTTCCTGAAACCTTTTTAAAGGAGGTGCTGCATAGGACCGAGGACGAAGTTGCAATATGTTTATCAAATAGAACTGAATGCAACGAGGTTATAGCAGCCTTTGACAACATTTGCATAGAAATTGACAGTAGTCTCCAGAAAAAACCTAGTTCGATGGTGTCTGTGGGAAAAAGATGGTTTGATAAGAAATGTTCCAACGCCCATGGGGATCTACTAAAAGCATTAAAGGCCACACCCAAAATTAGGGAGGATATAGCGAGTGCTAGGTCCACATATAAAAAAACAATTTTAGAGAGAAAGAGGGCTCTAAAAGATAACGCTTTAGCACAGCTATCGGACCCAGCAACACTAAAAAACAGCGCCCTTTTCTGGAAAACTATAAATCAGCCACTCTTTTTAGAGGACTCACATATCCCTCTTGAGGCCAATATTCCTGAGGAGGGCTGGATTAAACAATTTAGTGAGATTTACACAGATCCCATTAGAATTGATATTGACGTTGCTCCTCCACTAGCGGAAGAAGGGATCCTATGCCCTGTTAAGAAAAATGTCATCTTTGTGCCGGAAGAAGTAGAACGGGCAATTGAACTGTCTCCGAAAAATAAAGCCCCAGGCCCTGATGGGGTTCCAGCGGACGTCTTTAAACCCCTTCAGCGCTGGGCGAATTCCGCCGCGGTGCTGAAGGGTTCGAGCGCGGGCGGGCTCATGACGGAACGGTTCCGTCATGAGCACAGCTCAACCGTGGCTCATGACGGAACCGTTCCGTCATGAGCATGGAAGGGGTTAAATATGCACCTAAGTTCTGGTCCAAAATCCTATGTAACGTTTTTAACGTTCTTACCACCGAAAAGATTCCGGATTCATGGAAAAAATCTATTATCATACCGGTCTTTAAAAAGGGGAACAGGCAAGATCCATCCTGTTACAGACCGATATCTTTAATCGATTCATCGGTGAAGATATTGGGTAGGGTTATCCTATCGAGGTTGAACGATTGGATCACTGAGAAGGGGATATTATCCAATATCCAGTATGGTTTTAGACCCAAAAGGAGTACTATTGATCAAAGTCTTAATTTACACTTACTGGCCGAAAAATACACGAAGGCCAGAGAGGGGTTCTTATACCTGGGGTTTATGGACCTCTCATCAGCCTTTGATCTTGTTAACCGCTCGAAATTGTGGAATATCTTGCTTAACATAGGCTTGGATAGGAGACTTGTTTATCTTCTAGCTGACCTCCACTCTAACCTTATAGCTGCGGTCAGAGTCACCTCGGAAGGGCGTTGCACCAGCCACTTTAAGTCACAACGAGGGGTGAGGCAGGGCTATATTTTGGCTCCACTACTCTTTACCATCTACATAAATGCCTTGGAACCCTTCCTTAAAGCGGCAACTCTCGATGTCCCACGTATAGGAGAACTTGGTATTCCAGTTCTCTTATACGCGGATGACGCTGTTTTGCTTTCTCGCACTGGTGTGGGCCTCCAAAGGTTATTGAATGGATTTGAAGCGTTTATGAGTACTCTGGATCTCAAGATCAATGTCAAAAAATCTCAAATCATGGGTAGGGGTATGAAAAAGAGGTCAATAAAAACTTTTACATGTGGGAAACAAGAGCTCTGTAGAGTAGCCACCTTCCCATATCTCGGGATTATGTTCGATGAGAAAGGTTCTTGGGGGCCCAACATAAAAAATAGAAACATTGCTCTCGCTAGATCCTCTTCTGCCATTCAGAGTTTTATAAAAAAACTAGGAGCGAGACCAATAGTCACTCTGTTAAAAATTTATAAAGCCAAAAGTTTAGCTGTAGCTACATATGGCAGTGCTATTTGGGGCAATTGCGTGACGGAAAGTATTCAGATCACTGAAAATAAATTTTTAAGATCTGTCCTTTCCGTTCCCCAGTCAACTCCCACTTATATTGTACATTCTGAACTTGGCTTGGGTCATATTACTGACCAGATTAAAATGGCCCCTGTTCTGGCTTGGTTGAGGATCTGGCTGAATCAAGAAATTCCCCTCAATCATATTATTATAAAAGATTGCATGCAGCTAGAAAGAGTTTGTAAAATACCGTGGCTAGTCTACATTAAAAATAGCCTCTTCAAGATAGGGAGAGCAGATCTCTACTCATCCCCGTCTACAATAACTGTAAAAGATCTAGCCCAGATTAAAGGCCTGATGGGAGATATGTTACGAACTGACAGGGAAAAAATAGAACTTGAGAAACCTATGGTAAGGGCGGGTATTATTCTAAGCACTTACGCTGGCCCGGAACCATATTTATCCATCGTCAACCTGCCTTATCATCGCTTTCTCCTAACCCGTTTTCGGTTGAACCTGATCCATTTAACTTTGGGTCATTTTCCGACTTGGTGTTCTCCCGAAAACGCCCTGCCATGTAATTGTGACAATTTCTCGACCCAGAACACTTTGCATTTTTTGATGTTCTGTGACCAATTCACGGCTTTAAGAAGGAAATACTTGCTCCCGATCCTCAAAGAGGCTGGGTTTATACAGGTCAAGCCCGCTCTTTTATTTTTACAGTTATTACAGACCCCGAGGATAACCTTTCACGTTGCTAATTTTTTAGTGGGGGCGATTAGAGTTAAGAAAAGGTTGTTGATTGATATCACCTCGAACTTGGGTCCTTAAAAAAGTTGAACTGTATTTTGCTCATGGTTAGTGGTCATTCGATGGAAGATTCTTATATTGATCCTATGTAAATGTTTTGTATAGCTCTTTTTATCTTAACTGACCTCTTTTTAACGTATATTTAGTATTGCATTTTATAGCATGTATCTATTTTAGCATTATTTATGTGTATATAATGATTGATTGCATATGAGATATGCTTTTATCCTGTATTAATTGTATTTTTTGTTTGAGTGTATTTATTTTATTTCCCTTGTCTTTTCATGATATTGATTTATCGAAATAAAGTACTATGACTGACTGACTGACTGACTGTAATAGTTGTGCAGACATGACAGTAGTAATATAATGTGAAATACATGAATGTAGGATGCAACACATTTCCTCTCTGATCAGGAATTACGACTGAAACATTTATCAGGGAATCCCCAATGCATTCCTTTGAGAGGGCATCTTCCCAGTAGTGAGAAACCAAAATGGCTGTTTGTCACTACCAGGACATGCCATGCAGTTAAGGCACATGTCCTACCTTTTACCTACATTGCACCCTGCCCATAGGGCTAGCTAGGGCCTACCTTAGGGGTGACTGATATGTAGTAAAAGGGGAGTCACAGATGTGGCACCCACTTTATGTGTCACGTCACAGTGGCAGAAGACTACGCGTGCAGGCCCTGCAATGGCAAAGGCCTGAGACAGGTTTGAAAGGGTCCTTTGGTGGGTGGCGCAATCAGCGCTGCAAGCCCACCAGTAGCATTTAATTTACTGGCCCTGGGTATCTGGGATACTGTTTTACAAGGGACTGACAGGTAAATTAAATTAGCCGAACAGGTGTAGAACAATCATACCACGTTTTACCATAGAGAGCACATGCACTCTACACTGGACAGCAGTGATAAAGTGCCCAGAGTCCTTGAACCACCAACACCAGGTCAGAACAAATATCAGGAGGAAGGCAAAAATTTCAGGGATGACCCTGCAAAAAGGGCCAAGTCCAACAGTGCAATGGAAATCTAGAACAATAATTGGCAGTATCTTACTCAGTGAGAAAACAACTGCAAAGGGGGATTTAAATTGCATGAGATAGGACTACAGCTAGTGTCCTGTTATTTAAATGTGGCACTTTATTGCTCTCCCATCAGTGATTAATTTGCGCCAATGGTTGCAAGTGGAGGGCACTAGTACTAATGTTTTGGGGCCTGGGGTTTGTTTTTCATCACATTTTAACCATGAGAAAGAAAGGGGAGATAAGGTAAGAAAATGGTGACAAGCGAAGAAAGCAGGGATGAAAATAGGTGTACAAGAGTGACTGAAGGGAGAGCAGGTGCAGGGGCGATAGAAGCGTTGCTATGGAATCAAGACTAGGTGGCCTTGGTATTCATCAACCTTGGCATTCTGATGCAATGGTGATGGGCTCCTGAGAGAAACCTTGGGCCGCTGCACTTATTTTAAACAAATTACGCGGGGTCGCATTAATTGGGCTATTTATCTTAGTGTCTTGAAAGTGCAATTAGGTGTTATTAGATGCACAGTACCTACAATCAATTTAAATCGAACAGTTGTGGACACGCCTACGGCCTCTCTACGTCCTTTCAATCCTGCTTAACCCTCACAGTGCCAGGGAGCCGACGGAGACACTGGGCTTCTTCCAAGCAGTCAGGTAGCATGACAGGCAGCGCTCACCCCATGCAGCCCGCGCCTGTCAAGAAGAGATCGGGGGAGACAAGCAGCTGCTAGGAAGTGGCCGCTCTTGCGGGGCTCGGGCTCCGCCTGTGTGCCCCCTACCTCCTCCTCGGTCTCTCCTGTTCCCAGGAGGGTCCAGCAGCACTTCAGTTTTTCTGCAGAGGTGCTCAGTTGCTAAGTTACCGGCAGAGTGGAACATGGCGCTTTCTAGAGGAGTGACAGCGCCCCCCCCCCCCTCTCCCACCGCCCGTCACCCCACTTCCTATCAAAATTGTATAAATGTCTCATAGCGACCCGCTGCAATTGCATTCCCTGGGGGTGTAGGATCCTCGAACGAGTGGAAGAGCCGTGCACCGTTGCAGCGAGGATCTGGAATTGTGGGCCAGGCCCCGCCTTCAGTTACCAAATATTTTACCATCTGACCTCCGTCACGCCACCGGCTGAGAGAAAGGGCAATGTTTACATTTGCAAGAATCCACCACAGACAGATTTAGAGTTTTTATTGTAGCGCTGCAACTTGTGCAGGGTCACACAACGTTCTCAAAGGGTCAGCTGAAGAAGAGAGTTCAGTCTCTGTGACTTCGTTTGCGTTTCCGACAAGAGCTCTGCTGAGGCTTGGCTGCCGTCAAGTTTAATTTCAAGTATCGGCCCGGGATCTTGGTTTGGGCCATGACGTGGGCAGTTAATAAAAAAAAACGTGGCGAGGGTTTTTCGAACTAAACAGTGCCCTTGTGTCCTGGCACGGCGGCACTGCCACCTGCATAGCTTCACTTGCGACGAGCCTGGATAACGCCTGACTCGTGTGCCCATGCCTCACACCACCATAGCAGCCACGTTTTCAGTTTGCTTATGTGTGACATTTTAATGTTTTAGTACTTGAGTGAATGTTAACATTGATCAGCATTCTGTCCATCAATTGTTCTTTTTTGCATTTTGTCACCCGAATGCGCCATGTATACCCAGACGTGGGTCTCGTGCTCACTGTGCCACTGGAGTCAAGCTAGCCTGGCTGATGAGGTGTGATGCCCCCAAACCGGTTCCAGGACGCTTGTTTCCGGTCCAGGGAGGACCTGGGCTGGCAGTTCGGGCTGGACTGTTCCCATGAGGCACAGGGTCAGACTGATTTGCATATGGCTGGGTCTAAACTGGAATGGCAAGGGGAGCAAAAAACGATGGATTTAGGCCCAGATCTCTGTACTGGCGTGAATGACATTGATCAGCATTCTGTCTATCAATTGTTCTTTTTACATTGTAATGTTTTCAAAATGCTTATATGAAACATGTCAATATATTATATGTAACACTTTGAATGACACTTTATAGCGAGTACAACTGAACAGTTATGTCGTGATTCAAATATAACAAAATACCCCTCTTCTTCATTATAATGGTTTAATTAAAAAAATGTTTTTTAAACCTGCCTTAACACTACTGCCCTTGCTCTTGAAATGCGTAGGCAAGGTCAGCCACCTATGCTTTTTCTAACGTGGCTCGGCCACCTGGGAGCTGAGGGTCCTAAATGTTCTTTCCATTGTACATCGCTGGTCCCCACACTGCGGAAAGGTTTTGGACCAGCGTGAGTAACATTCGTGCCCTATCAAAAACAAGCACACATATCAAGAGCGAGTGACTTCATGGGGCATATCAACAACAACCGGCGATAATTATCGCTGAGCGCACTTAGCGCCAGGATAATTATCGCCGGCTAGCACCGATTTTTATCGCTGAGATAGCGTGCTTTTAGCAACGCTTATCTCATCAGCGATAAAAATCCTGGCGCTAACTGGCTAACGTGAGATTATCGCTGGAAACCCAGCGATAATCTCACGTTAGCTTGTTGATAGGGACTCACAAACTTAGCCATGATATCCTCCTTCCATAGGATATCATGGCTAAGTCAGTCCTGAAGCAGGTGTTAGGAAAGTAGCGATAACAGGGGTTATCGCTACTTTTCCTGACGCTATGCTTCATAGTGTGGGGCTTGCTGATAGGAGAAATGTCGCTTAGCGACATTTCTCCTGTCATGCCAGGTCAGGAACGCCCACTTTGCATCTCATTAGAGATGCAAAGCTGGGCGTTAGAAATCCTGACGCTAAAGCAAGGTTTCACGTGTTAGCGTGACCTTGCTGATTAGGCGATAAAATTATCGCCGCTTTTCGGCCGAAAACGGCCGCAAAAGCTGCGATAATTTTTATCGCCTGCTTGTTGATATGCCCCCCTGTTTGTTGATGCTGAACTTCCATCCCCATGGACCTTCATCGGGTGACCGGGAGTGTCTTGAGAGGCTTCCTCAGGTGAACCAAGGGCATCTGCCAGTGGTGCCCAAGGCCTGTTAAAATAAGGAGGGCGTACTATAGCCGCAGGATAACCAACTGGTGGTATTTTCTTCACCCTTCTATCAGTATAGTGGAGTCAATTCCAGTCATTGGCTACTACTTCCCAAGAAATTAAAGGGTTCTGCATTACCATGCATCTCTAAGCCTAGACAGGTGGAGTACCAGGGAGCCAGGTGCAGGGGAGGCACTACTTATCCTTCCCTTCTCACAAACTGGGAAACTCTGAACATCCTCTCTCCATCAATCGCTTTATCATGCACTCTTCTCTCTCCCTTTGGCATTTTACTCGCCTTCACTTTTGCTTCTCACCATCGTCACTTCACTCACTTTTTCAAATGTATTTTAGCGACACTCTTCATCTTTTAGTGTTCCATTTCTTCCTTTTCTATTTCTTTTGCCTTCTCTCCTCTCTTCTCCAGTTCTTTCATGGCTATTTTCCTATTTTCCCTCCCGCCTGTTGTTGCTTTCCATTTTTCATCTACCCGTTTTTATCTTTCCCTCCTCCTGTCACACTTTTGCTATCTCCCATCACCTTTCCTCACTTTCTCTTCCTCTCTCTCTCTCTTGTCCCAAGACGGCTAAAACCTTTATGCATAATAATGCTCAGTTCATCCTTGATATGCCAGGTTCCTTCACCTTGAAGAATCATTGAATCCCATCTGCCAGGTTCCTTCCTATAGCTTATAAGAACAAGATCACACAGTGGGTATGTAGCAGAGCAGGAAAGTCAGCACCTATGCAGCAGCGACAGCAGCTAGAAGCACACTGTGATGCTTGCAACTGCCTGTGGGGCGAGACAACTCTAGCAGTGCCACTACAGTGTTGTCACCTCAGTGCAAAGACAGGCACCTTCACTGGGGCAGTATGGAGGATGAGAGTCTTGTTACTTCCGCTTTAAGCACAGGTTGCTCTCATACTATGCTAGTGCTTAGTCTGAAAGTTTGGGACATACAACCTGGTGGGGAGATATAGAGAGAGGGAGGGAGAACTTTTCGGGGACGGTTGGAGAATTATCTGGGAAGGAGATGCACAGTAGTTTCCTCTGTGACCTTAATATATATTAAACATGAATTTCAAGATTTCAGCCTGATAGTTTAATGTCTTTTTGTAACACTGGTGAAGAGGAGAGAAATATATTCGCGTTATGAGCAGGAAAAACTGCTGGTAATACGCGAACAGGGCCGACTTTTGGGCGGTGCCACTGGTGCAATTGCACCTGGCGCTGACCTCAAGGGGCGCTGCGTTTAGAAATAACTTAAGGGTTTAAACACACCTGCTGCGGAGTTAATTGGGTGTCCTGCAGTTTTCAGGCAACAATAAAAATGTTAGGAGAACCCTGGTGATTAAAGTTCCTGCTGGAGCAAGATCAGAGATTTGTGTAGTGGCAGCTTTGACTCATCATTAAGTAGCGCAAAGGGTTAATATGTCTACTGCAAAGAATGTGTGCCATGCAGATCATAGAACTGTATTTTATGTGGATAGCTCAGTAGGTTGCTTTTTTTGTCACAGAGATCCTTTTGTTACTTCCAGTTCATAAGTTACAATCTTAATATACAAACCCTCCAGCATTTTGCAAAAATGCAGCAATTTTTACAAAAGCCCCAGCAAAAGCTTAATTAAACCCTTCATTTAACCATACTTTTGTTGACCCTGCATTGCGGCACTGGGCTAATAAAAGAAGGCTTGGCAGGAGAGAGGTGTTTTCCTACTCTCTCTGGTTGCACAAGAAGGAGCAGAACAAAAGACTGCAGGAGACCGGGACTAACAGGTATGTTAATGTCCCGGCCTCCTTTGGCAGTCTTTGGCACCTACACACCCTGCCCTCGCCCAAGCACTTCTCTGTTGTTACCCTCACCCTTGATAACAACTCCCCCCTCCCCAGTCTGATGCCTCAGCACCACTCCTCAAGCACCCATCACATTTACGGGAGCTGAAGGACTCACCCGGATGGTTTGATCTCAGTATACACCCACTTACAAATCTTGCTGTTTTGAGTCCTTGTGGCTCCGGAGAGGTCGATGCACCTTTCCTACGGTAGGTGAATTAGAGCTTTCCCAAATCAATTCAATACATCAATGACATTTAGAATTTGCAATCAGTGAATGATGAGAGGTTGGTAAAAGCTTCAAAATCTTTAATTATCCTAAGATTAGAATTTCTAAATCTCTGTATTCAGATTGGTAGTTTTCACAGAAATATAAAATAAATTTGGTTAGAAGTCAGCATTAGAAAAAAAAATACACTGTTCTCCATAAAGAAACCCCGTAAGCTAATTAGAGCACCTATTCTAAATAGAACCCATGAAGAGTTCCTCTGGAGAAGAGCGAATAAGAAACAAACTTCTCATAAAGAGTAGTTCTGGAAACTCAGCCAAGCTCCCTACAGCTGTAGTAACAACAATTTAAGAGTGCGATCCTTGCAGTAGCATTAATCACTAAAATCCAAAAGTTATCACCTCAGGGACTAGCTAAAGAAATCACTCTCCATATAGAAGAGTCTCAGGACAAGAAGAAGTCCAGCGGCAGGGCCACTGGAATGGATTAATGGGTAAGGGTAAGTCTCCAAGAATGAGGTAAAAGAAGTGGTGCTTCCTACCTAGGAACACTCATTAATCAAGATTCATGCTTTCGTAACAATTCGCTACGCGTCCTCGGTCGATGTCCAATAAGAATAGTTCATGAGGTAGTGTAGCTGGTCATACAATATGCTTCTTCCAATTCCCACTGTCGGTACCCTCGCTGCCATTAGTCAATACAATTGATTCAATATTTGTTAAATGAGGGAAGGTTCTCATGAGAATCTCTTGCCTAAGCTAAAGAATGCTCTATGAGCTTGATGCTTGAACAATAGCTGGTAAGTAATTTGAAAGTATTTGTCAATGTTATTCAGAGACATCATTCATAAAGTTTCTAAGTCATCATTTAGCAAAAACAGTTTTAATAAACTATTCTAACAAATGATCTAACATGGGGTGAGGAGCAGGACAAACAAGATGTTATGGTCCACACATTTCTAAAAGATGTCACCAATGCTAAGCAGTTTTGGGGCCTATCTCATTCAAGTAACTGTAAACAAGAATCAAGTAAAAGACCTTTTGGCCCTTGTTAATATACATGTTAAGTAATGGTTGCTTAGTGCAAAAAAAAAAAAATTGGAAGCACGCATTAATTTACATGTGCCTAGCTAATTTATTTTCACAGTTTATTTAGTAGGGTTCTAAACATTATGCATTTACTCTTTTTCCTATTAGACATTTCCTATCATAAACGTTTTTACAACATTTAATGCATGTTAAGTAAAATTCTAAAAAGGCGTGTAGTTTGTTCTCCTAAATTTGTGCTCATTTCTTCCACATACAATTAGCATGAAATACATTGAGGTAACGGGGATCTGTTATTTTGCCCCCTCGGCCCTCCTCACACCTTAATTTAAGGCGTGAGGAGGGTGGAGGGGGCTAAAGAAACAGCTTCATCCAGCACCATGTATTTGATACTGGGAAGCATAACAGCAGAGAGGCAGTGGCGGCTGGTGACATTTGAAAGTGGTGAGGCGTAAAATTATCACAGTACTGCACCGAGGCGAGCGAGCGTAGCGAGCGAGCCTAAACAACCTACGGGGGGTTCGGGGGTCCTCCCCCGCGAAAATTTTGAAAAGATTGTGAATAAATGTAGCATTTTTAAGCAAATATGAGGAAGCAGGAAGGTTAATAATGCAATACACCCAGCTTATTACATTATCTAACCAATGCATTTGTATGTTAAACTGGTACCAATAAGGCAACATCTTTGCAGAGACTGTTAGTATGTAAAAATGTCAAAAGAATAAAGTATTAGATAATATACTTCATTACGCTGCAGACTTTTATTTGCTCCATAATTTCGTTAACATTGCGGCGTAATTTTTTCCTCCACTGCTGCATAATTCCAGGGCCCAAAGCAGGTAGCACACTACTGCTGAAACAAGGCCAATAGAGGTCCCAAAGGGTGAGGTGGATGGGCCTCAATGGTCCTGTGACCTCAGTGACGGAGTCACTGCCGCTCTAGGATGTGCTGCTTAATAGGCCTGCCCGCAAGACAGGAGGAGAACTTCGGAATGGATTGTGGTGGACAGGCCTTCAAGGTTAACCCACACTTGCCTCCGCTAGGGTCTAGGATCCACCTGCAGGTGCTAAGACACCAGGGCTTCTAAGGTCTAGCAAGGCCTTATAGCATGGGAATGTGCTCCCTCAGGAGAGTGGTCTGGTGGACTGGTCATGAAGGCTGAAACTGGTTCGCCAGTTCCAAATTCAGCAGCTCTGGCAGTAGTGCCACATCCTCTCCCACACTGAACACGTTACTGCCCCACTGAGAAAAACGTACACTTCCTTCAGCTCAGCTACAACCCAATTGTGCCCCGCTATAAACACCTGGATGCGACTCAATTCAAATTATGCACTAGACGACAGTAATATGCTACCGGGAAAAAAAAGTAACAACATCCTGGAAAAAGCAAACACTCAAAAGGGAATGCAAAATTAGGTAAAGTATGTGAAATGCAAGCAGGTACAATAAACAACATGGTTACCTTAAAGCTTTTACACTCATTCAGAAATCACTGAGTGATTTTGCCTGAAAAGTCAAGGACATGGCTACAGGGCCTAGAAGGTACCAGTTTGTGTCCATTGCGTATATCCTTACAAAACGTAAGAAGTATGGTTTAAAAAGACCACTTCCATGAACACATAGGTGCGGTACACATTTTGTTTTCCAATCCACCCATCAACCAGGTATTGCAGTACCTCTAGGAATGAAATGAAATCTCTTTGTTTTTTAAATCCACTTCCCATCTCGATGCATCCTTTGTTCTTTGAAATGTCTCAAACTAAATCACTCACACCGATCCTTCCAGAGCGGCTATATAAATGCTTTAAACATAATGAATAATGCAGGTATACAATGCAAAATCTTCCTACGGTGCCAGCAGTTGCAGATTGATTAAAGCTCGTAACAATCGGCGTTTATTCTTGGACAGGTGAACCATAAACATGTAGTGCATTTTAATCTGCAAAAATGACTTTCGACTTTGGATTTCATTAGGGTATTCATTATAGTTTAATGTAACTGTATTGCTCTTTAGATTCCCACTAATATGTTTCTGGTACAATACACTCATATCTGAACAGTGTGATGGTCTGAGGAAACCATGTCTTGTCTGTTTTATTATGTGGCGAAATCTATCGCCAGAGGCCTGAATCTAGTCTCCCTGTGCCTGTCTGTTGATGAAGCCGAAGCCGGCTTATGAGTTAATAATCACGTGCAAAACTATGTTTTTCAAACGATTTCTTTACTATTTGTAAAAAACAAACTAGCGGTGCTGTTGTTTTCTTAGTGAATTTCCTAGCTTACATCCGGATGCATTTCGGGTGACAAAGTACCTTTGCCGGGGTGGTAGGGAGGAAGAGGGCAGGAGTTTAGCTGAAGCAGAACAAATTAATTGCAAAACAATTATGGCATAAAAAACGAAAATTAAATGAAAGAGAAAAACGAAATAAAGTACTAGCAGCATCTCCCCTGTCTTATCCAGTACCACACAAATCACATCGTACATGAACACGCCCAGAATCTTATGTCTATACACCTATCATCATACTATAGTACACCCACCACAATATGCCAACATATACAAGTGCTCATAGAATCCTTGCAAGGCCCATCTGGCACCAACCCAGATGAGATCACCGGCTTCTCGGCATCAAAAAATCACCAATTGCTTCTCACTCCGTAAGGGAGACAACGCTCACTCAGTCAGGAATACGTGTGATATCAACAAGAAGCTTTACTCCATAGCAAGATACGTTTCGCCCATCACTTGCCTTGATCACATGATTTACACATCCAATCGCTGTGTCTTAAAACACAATTATGTACGAGAGTGTAAAAACATACTAAGGCATTCTTACACCGTGCATAATGAAAATACAGACACATATACAAAATTGTATAAGGATAACTCATCGTTTCACATGTTGAATATTTACTTTACAGTCCATATATAATACAGTATAAACCCAAATTAGTCATGGTATGTCTATTTTATGCTCATCTGCCCAACTGGCATTACACTCCCCGAAACGCCTCTCCCGCATTGCGATAAGCTAATGACTGGAGAAAATAGCACTGTGTCTGGATAATAATCACATACTCGAATCATGAAGGCGCAATGGTTACTACTAGTCAAATCCCAACCGATGCAAGAGTAGAAAGAACTGTATGTTTACTTTCCCGCCTCAGTGCATTATGATAGCCGAGGAGGGTGGTGGGTGGGGGTTTAAACTGATAAAACTTACCAGGCATCTCCTCCAGTCCCGAGTTGCATCACGTCCCCTCTGCAACGTGGTGGACCGCCGTGGACGAAACTTCTCCCAGCTCTTTCTTTTGCCGCTCAACAGGAAATACCAATCAAGAGACTAGATGCGACGGGGGGCTGGGCGGCTGGCATTTGATAGGGCATGGGGCGACTTTACGAAAAACACGTCACCGCCCGAGCAGGAGCCTATCTCCAGACTCCTGCACTACACTAGGCATGCGCAGCATGCCTAATGCTTTGTTAATGTGAGTGAGGGGCTTTGCTCCTCTCTCACATGCGCAGACAGTCCATCTTCTAGACTCCTTCTATCGGCTGCGTGCGCAGTGCCACTGCCTTGACACATGCGCACTTTCACCCCTGAAGCACAGGCCGGCCCGGAAATGTAAACAGACGAATTGTAAAAGCTGTCAATTCGTCTGCTTACATTCCTGTTGGCCGAACTGCTTGTAGGGCGCTGCCCCAACGCCCCTAATGGACCATCCGCCACTGCAGAGAGGTGACAAAGAAAGCACAGATTTAAAATTCTCACCCAAAATTTCCCTCCCAGCTCTTTAACACTGTGCAATGCTGGTTTGCTGGCCCCACATCTGGGCCACAGTATTTTTTGTGACAGACACATTTAGTGCCTGTCAAAAAGACAGCAAATATTGCTTTTTTTGGCCACAGTTTCTTTTTTATTTTGAGGCTGCAAAATTTGGCAAACCAGACTGCAAAATCCTAAATAATGCACAGTGCCTATGAACTGTAATCAAAGAGAAGCATGCAAACCCCATGGTATAGGTTAGAACATTATGTTTCTTTCTCCTGTTTTTCATCATGCTAGTGTTGCTAAAAAGTTTTTGTTTAGGTAGAGATAGATTGTTAGTAAAGCTAACCCCAACCACTGTGGCATGTTTTAAATACTGAGTTTGTGCTTCCTCGGACCAACCCTCTTGAAAAAATATAATGCCTATTAGTATGGATACAAGTGATTCCTACACCTGGCAATGCTTGCTGTATTATGTAACATTCTCCTTTAGACTGATTTACACATGTATGATTCATTGTCTCTTTATAAAGTTTGTGTGATGTAAAGTGCTCTGACACCCTACACTGGAATGAGTAGTGATATAAAACAAATGAAATGCATGTGAGAGCGGGCTATGGAAAGATGAGGGAAACTGTTGGAGGGTGGTAGCAAGTGAATCCATGGAGAAGGAGGTCATTGGGGGGCTCCAAAGAAAGATTGTTGCACCAGTCGCCACCAGTGCAAAAGCCGACCCTGTAAGTGAACACACGACTACAAGATGTTTGAAGAAGCAGTGGTGTGTGACAAGAACTCTGAAGAATCATGTGTTTTCAGCAGAGGCGTAGGAAAGGTATGATCCCTCCAAAAAAATTATAATCGTGCAAATCTGTTCTGTAAAATTAAAGCATTTATGAGACCAAGCATGGAGACACAAGCACAGGAGTGTTCATTTTCCTTGGCTGATGTAACTGGTGTCATTGCACTGTCATGTGGGGGTAACGAGCATCACATTTCCACCAATTCAGTACATAAAAGTGAATCTTCTGGTCATCAGACACATGACCTCAAGTCTGTATGGCACTCTGAAGGGGTCTGTGAGGTATAGCTAGCTCCCAGACAACAGTTTTGCAAAGCCTGATGTGGGCTGAGTGATCTGTGGGACTGTGCACATGGCTAACATAATTCTCAACTGCTTCTTACAGTATACAGACACAGATCATGCTGTCAAGCCTATACATTCCTTTGCACATATACCATGATCTGCTTTGGTAACTTACCATAGGTACCATGAAATGTAGACATGCATAGATATGTGTATGCAACACTAGTAGAATATAAGGGTTATCACACATTACAGTGCTGATGTTCACTCCACAAAGTACAGAGCACCATAATCCCTTACAACATTTTCCAAACATAGCATGGTTTCACTCTGGGACTCAGCAGCACATTGTAGCCCTTTGTAGTCAACGGGAATTGAAAGGATGAAGTTGAACAGAGTAAAGCATGTATTTCATATAGTTAACTGTTTCTCTGGTGAGCCATAAAGCTGGCCTTACAGGGGAAGGACCTCTTCAACCAGGGTCTCCAGCTCCTCTGGAGAGAAGGGATGGGCTCTCTCATCTGCTTGGCCTGGCATAATTGATCCCAGAGGTGACAAACAGCAGCAGCAGTGTCAGGAGGCAAGTGAGTTTTTTATCAAACCACTGCATAAATGTACACCACGTAAACAGTCATCAGTGTAGACGCACACAGCCATTGAATAGCGACTGTCAAAATCACCAAAGTTTGCCTATGGTTGTGTCTGCCGTGAATGCAACTGCCCACCGTGCGATCGACTTCCGCCAGTGACAGTCGTTCCAAATATCCCATATACGAGGTCAGGCAACCACCATTTTAGCAGTTTGAACTACAGTATTGGTGACTGTTAAGTGCATCATCACTGCAACAAATGAGGGCTAACATGTTTACATTTCACTCTCCCTTCCCATGTAATATTTAGTACAGAAATCATCGGTGTGGTGTATTTCTGTGCATAAAGGCATAATGTGGGCGGTGCACTGTACAGCGCGGTTCACGTTTTATTACTTAAGATGTTATAAAAACCTCAGTTTTGTGCAAATGTAACATTTTGGAATTGGTGATGTGCACATATCTGAGTATAGACACATGTGAAGGCCACATTGGGGATTATTGGTGGATGTTGAACTGTAGACAATTATATGTACTGCTTTGTGAAGCAGTTATGTCATGTCACATGAGTTTTAGCTTCATCTTCATATATGTAACTCTGGACACTGTGACCAATGTACAAACTCATGTTCACTCCTCACATAGGTACCCTGGGAGAGGGAGGAGATGATAGCCTCCAGTGTTCTGTCCACTTCCAGACCTTCAGTCCACAGAAGAAAGAAATGTGATCAAGAAATGTTGTTTGAATGCAAAAACAATTCATGATTTACGTCATCAGTTGAAGCCTGACCTCCTTCCTCAAATCACTTATCTTACATTTCTCACACCAATTGCAAAACTTATGTCAGGCCTGCATTTTCTTTCAACAGGTTCCTTTCAACTCACTGTGGCTATTTGTTAGTATTTCTCAACCAATGTTCAGTCGTGAACTACGAGACATGCTTTCAGCAATGATGAGACAAATGGAAAGCTACATCCAGTTCCCCAGATGTGAGGATTTAACCACTGTGAAGGGTGATTTCTATAGATTTGATTGCATGCCATATGTGGTTGGATTCAATGATGGCACCCATATTGCCTTAGCACCTCCACAAGCCAGGGAACAAGTGAACTGCAACAGGAAGCATTTCCATTCTATCAACGTACAAGTTGCCTGCTTATCGGATTTGTACATTTCAAACCTCTATTACCGGTTCTCAGGATCTGCACATGATTCCCTCATACTGCGGAACAGCACCATATCCCAGCTGATGTCACAATTACTAAAGGAGAGGGCCTAGCTTGTTGGTAAATTTAATCTGTCCTAACTTTGTGTTGGTAATGTCAGGTAGTATAATCTGAAAGTGTGTTACTTATTGTTGCACTTCTCTCTGTCTTCCATCTAAGATACTCAGTGTATCCTAATTGCTCATGGTTGTTGGACCCCTGAGGAATCCTACTATGCCAGGGGAAGCCTGCTTCAATGAGGCCCATGGAAAAATAAGACGTCCAGTGGAACAGGCTTTTGAGCACCTGAAAGCCAGATTCAGATGTCTTGACAAGACTAAGGGAGCCCTTTACTTACCCGGGAAGGTGTGTCAAATCACCATGGCCTGTGTCATGCTCCACAATATTGTACTGTGACAGAACATCCCTTATATCACAGAGGATGAAGACCATGAAGAGCATCGGGGTGAAGATCCTGAAATGTCAAATTAAGATGATAGTGGTGAAGAGGAAGGAGCTAACGTGTCAAGATCATTTCCACGACATCTTCTTATGAGTGTAAGTATGGTGTGAGATGTAATGACTTTGACTATTCCAGCAACTCTTGTTGTGATGATGTGAAATGATGCAAAAAACTAGGAATATGAGGCTCCGGCAAATCTGGTAAAAAGTGTTTGTTTTGTTAATGTAGCTTTGTTTTGCTTCAAATTTTGCCTTGGACTGTGTTGTGTAGAAGTTGACTATGTGAATTATGCCATATGTGTGGTTTCATAGCTAAACTCTTTGTTTTGGTCTGTTTGAGATACCTTCACCATGGTATTTTAATTTTTTCACATTTCAGAGCTGTGGCATCAAAAGGTACATGATGCAGTTCTGATGTACGAAGTGGACATGGATTGTTCCTGGGAATGCCTGCCACAAACTTTGAATGTACATGCCACTACTGAACCATAGTACAAATTCCTACCTTTCTGTTGTGTGAATAGTACATATACATTGGCAGATGTGAGAGATACTACAGGAAACAATGAATTCGTATTTATTACATTGAAGAAGGAGAACATTTAAAATGTTCAAAATAAAACAGGGCAAACCAAAAGTGAAGTCGTCAGTCATGGTTGATGAAACCATTGTAGTAGATGCCACATTGTATGAAGTCCAAAATCCAGCACACTACTCCCATCAGAAATTGAAATATATACAGGAATAGTTCACAAAGTAAGTGTGTTGCACACACGGAGGAAATTAGGTGTGATGTTTCTTATTGGTGGTGGGTGTCTTGCCATTACCACCTCCTGGTTTATTGGGTGGGCATCCCCTCTTTTGGGTGGGGGGATCTACTGCTGCTGAGACAGGGGTGTCTTCAGACATGTCTCCCTCTGACAGGGCCTTCCTTCTTGTGGTTGCCGCAGATCTTGATAGCCTTGATGTACTTGGACCACAGGAAGGGGTAGATATAGTTGGAAATACCCTGCACAGGGTGATGCTGATGTCCTGCAGCACCCCAACCAGGGAGGCCTTGTTGGTGTTAGTGCCAGCTACCTCCTGGTATGTGTCCCTCTGCAGTCGCTTAATCTCCCATATTTCTGAAAGAACCTAAGCCATTACGCCTTGGGAGTCCTGCTAGACTCCCAAGACCTGGGTGATGGTGGTCTGGGTGTCAGTGGCCCCAGAGGACTCACTCAGTGGGACCCACAGTTACCATACTACCATCCTTATACCCACAGGCCTGTGCCCTTGTCCCAGGCTGCAATCTCCCACTGGTTCCTCAGTGTCTGGGTTGGTAATTGCCACCTCAGAAGCCAGGACAGGGGAGATAGGATGTTGCTGACTGTGCTAGGTATACAGGTTGGAGGTTAGCGGTTGGCTGTGTTGTTGCAGCTGTGGTGGGAGGTGTTGTTGTGGGCACAGTGAGCCCCACTGTTGACATCTACCCAGGCTGAATAGATGGGCCAGGAAGGTTATCCATATCCACCTCTCCAGGAGTGTTGTCATCACTGAGGGTCTGATCCTGGGGTGGAGTTGTTGTCTGTTCAGTGACCAAGCTTTGGCCAGTTGCTCTGCCGAGTAGACCTGTTGAAAATTGAGAACATTGTTATTGGTGGAAGTGTGGTATCTACATCCACATTGTGTATGTCACAGTACATGGAGAACTAGGATTTAACCAAATAGGTAGAGGTGACTATTGTGATCTATTTTCATGGTGTTGAAGTTGTTTACTAGATATTTGGAGACAATCTAGACATGTGGTGGAATTGAGCAGCTCATTAGATGTGCTGATATGTTGCATTTTGGATTTAGGGATAAACATGACATATCCTAAACATTTAGGTCAACACAGTATAGAAGTAACATGTGAATTTGACTATTCTAAGGCCTAGATGTGTAGAACACAGGTGTACACACAACTTGGTTGCATGTTTAGCACTGTTCATCATGTGATCAGTGCAGTCTCAATGGGTTACCTGCCACTTCTAATCAGCTGAATCACCTCTCTGCCTCACATATATTTGAGGTACACACTTGGTATGGTGTCACTCATGCCATCAATAGCTTCAGTTGAAGATACCAGGACACCATCAATCAAAGTAGTCAGACATGTCTCTGAGTGGAGCATTGTATGTACGTTGCACAGTCCATGTAAGGTGAACATCATTTGTAACATGGCAGACAAGTACGAAGGGGCAAAAATACTATTGCATCTTGGTTAGAGTTACAGTCACAGGGCCTTGTGGTAGTTGTCATTGCTAACTCGACTTACCAACACTTGACAAATGGTAACCTGCATGATGAGGGAACATAAGTTGTAACAAGGCAGACAAGTGTAAAGGGGCAAAAAATACTATTGTATGTTTGTTAGAGTTACAGTCACAGGGCCTCCTCGTAGTTGTATGCATTTCTGACTCTATTTCCCAACACTTGACAAATGGTTAGTGTACCATACCTGTTGGCAGCATACATTTACATTTTGAAACATATCACGGGTCCAGGGATAATATTTTTCTACACTTACAGACAACATTGCATCATTTGGCATGTAATGGAGATTGATACATGTGATCTTATATGCAACAATACACATTAACACTGACAAAACAACATCCCTGATACTTTGAGGAATTATTGCATTTAAGGAAAGTAGATAGACAACACAATAGCAAAAGCAGTGAGATATTGTGGCAGTTAGTGAAGTGTAACTTACCAGACTCCAATCCACCAGGTATTCCTGTCATTCCCTCAGTATGTAGGGAAAGAGTTGCAATGGGCTGCTGGGAGGGCCACTGCCAGTCTTCTGTGCCTTTAGGTGGTGCTTGTAGGCCAGGGTGCACACTTTCAACCTCAGATTGTGCCACATTCTCCTAGTTTCCAGCAGTGTGGACAGGGTGGTACCAACTGCATTCACTCCATCGACTATCCTGTTCCACAATTCAGTTTCCCCACTGAGAGGAGTATTATGGACTTGGGCTCCAAAGATTTGTGGCATCTACATGGCCAGCTCGTAATTATGGTCAGAAAACACGGGCTCAGCATAATATCTTACAACACCCAGCTCATCCTCTCACTCACCAGGGAACCTGACATCACACACACAGCTTCCAGGAAGGAATGAAGGACATTACATCCTGGATGAGCAGCAGCTGCCTGAAGCTCAACTCGGAGACGACAGAAGTCCCCATCCTCGGATCCACCCCCTCAGTGTGCGACGACACCTGGCGGCCACCGCACTCGGCAACAGTCCCACACCTACGGACCATGCCCGCAATCTTGGCATCAAACTCGACTCCTCCCTCACCATGAACCAACAGATCAACGCCGTATCTTCCACATGCTTTAACACCCTCTGCCTACTCTGCTAGGCCTTCAAGTGGTTGCCCCCCGAAGCCAGAAAGACAGTCACCCACACACTTATAACCAGCAGACTCGACAACGGAAACGTACTCTATGCCAGAATCAAAAAAATTCTACTTCACAAACTCCAGACCGCCCGGAACACTGCAGCCAGACTCATCCTCAGCATCCCACAACAAGACCATATCACCCAGCACCTACGAGACCTCCATTGGCTCCCCATCGAAAAGAGAGTGACCTTCAAGCTGCTCACACATGCCTACAAATCCCTCCACAACACCCAACCCCTATACCTCAATGAAAGAATTTATCTCCTTCCACACCCCCAAGAGAAACCTCCGCTCTGCTGACCTCACCCTAGCTGAAATCTCTTGTATCCGAAGAGCCAGAATGGGAGGAAGAACCTTCTCCTACATCGCGGTCAAGACCTGGAACAAACTCCCCCTCAGCATCAGACGAACCCCCACACTGCAAGCATTCAGGAAGGGGCTGCCTATAGCCCCCCCAGTGCCTTGAGACTCTCATGGGTGAGTAGTGTGCTTCACAAATCCCTGATTGATTGATTGATTGATTGCCCTACTCTAATGATTTCATCCACCATGACCGACAACTCTGCCTCTGTGAAACATAGATTTTTGGGGCAATTCATGGTTATCAAATTAGGTGAGTGACAAAGTAACAACAAAACCCTACGGATATTAGTGAGTAGCCTACAACAACAAAAGAGAGTGTGGAAAGTAAGGGTGAGTGGAAGACTCCAATCGGCGGATGGAGTTAGCGGAGTTTTGCCATTCCGTGCTCCATTTATTGTCACGGAGATTGGCAAAACTCCTACTCCGTCACGTTGCAGAGTTCTTTACCACCACCCACCAAGTTCTGGCCAGGCTCGATCGCTCTGTAGGCTGCAGTGCTTCTCACTGTTGCCAAGGAAACCCGGTGCCAACAGAGGACAACCACTTCCAGTCCCACCATGTCACATGACTCACATCACCTCCAGTGCAGCACTCAGGAGATGGCCTGGAAACAGAATGAAGCAGAGCGGCAAGCAGAAAATGTGAGTGTTGCCGGCAGACACAGGACTAAGCCTCCTCCTGCCGCTGCCACTGTCAGAGCCTGGACTCTTTCTGACTTGAGGGACCCTGTGGCACATCATCAATGGACAGGAACAGAAAAGCTATGGATCCTGAGCCGACCGCTGCCCCCTCTGAGTCCCTGCACCGGAGCCTCCTAACGGAACCAGAACAGGCTAGCATTCTCCCCTCAGCAGTACTTGCATCCCTGGGGCAGGAGACCCCGCAGGACATGGCCAAGAAGTGGCCCAGTTTAGTGGGACACTGCTACATTCATCCCAGTGATCCCAGTGTCTCTGGATTAGCAGTTTCCTCTATGCTCGCTATTGCTATCCCTAATGCAGAACATGCTACAGGAGGAGCCGGTAACTCTGCCCACTAGCGGAACTCAGTGTAGCAATGCAGAGTTTTTTTTCACTTCACAAAGTTCCACAAAGTGTGGCTATGAGGACTCCAACTGCCAGGCCTAGTGTAAAGTGCTAAATGGGAAGATGAAAGAAGGGCTACCTTAACTCAAAATGCACAAAGTAGTGGTGCCTGTCTTGTATGCTGCAGTTTAAAGCAAATGATCATGGTCAGGGATGGGGTGAGTTTTATAGCGTGAGTTGCAGGAGTGTCCACATGGATAAAGGACATCAGCTGTGTAGTTTTTTAATACATCCAATGGGCACTGTTGATGTGCTTTGCTGCAAGCATGCCATTGGGAAACGTCTGCTCAGCTACCACCAGTACAACTGTGCTGTCGTAATTAGCCCAGCTAGAAGCCAAGATCCTGATGGCATCGGAGTACGAATTGCCAACATTGGAGATTGCTGTGGCCCAGGTCAGAACCACGCAGTCGACGAGGTTGGCGTTTCAGCTAGCATGACTCGTAATACAGCAGGTAGAAGACCGCCGGCGCAGTGGTCTTCTAGGGGCTGAAACCGTGGTGGTAGGACAGTCGGACCACCAAACTTATAATCAGGGCCTAAGTATTCTGCTTCACCTCATAATGAGCATTTGAATCACTTCATGTGACAAACAATTAAGGAAAAATAACCTCTGTGAGTGGGATGCTCACTCACCTCTAAAAAAGGTCCTTTGCAAAAAGTTGGAGTTGGCTTTCTCCCTCCTTCCGAAAAGACCATGGCCACACCTATGGGGCCTATTCGCAAATTGCCTTTTGTAGTAAATTTTGTAGAACTACTATATAACTTCAAACATTCTACAAAATGCTATTTCTGGAGTCGTGTCGCAAGCACGACACAACTCCAGCAATACTCAGGAAGGCCTATACCTTTTGTGCTGCATCACGCATTATGTTTGCTTCAAGCAGGCGTATGGTTTTGACACAGTGGCGTCATAGAAGTGGCACAGTGAAATCTTGCAGATTTCACTGCATCACTTTTACGAGGCGATCTTGTGTCGGAACGCCCACCCTGCATACATTATACCACACGCAGGTATAATGTGGCGCCGGGCTTTACAAGGTCACACATCTCTAGATGCGTCACGTTGTAAACGGAATGCAACATGGAGCATTGTTTACGCCGCCGCTGGGTCACAAAAGTGATGCACCGGCAGCGCAAAAGTGTCGCACGGGGCTTGTAAATGTGCCCCCTATTGTTTTGTGGCAGCACTCCCGAACATTTTGTGACAACTTGATTTTTTTTTCTGCAACTGATTTTAAAAGATGGCAGACCTCGAAGACTTCTAGCATAGACCGCTTTTCAAATCCAAGCCGAGAAACTGGTTATTGTTCTGGCCTCTATCCACCCCAAACTGCAAATGACCAAAATTACTTTTTTTTCTGAATCCACTGGCACAAAGACACTTGGCAAATGATCAGATATCCTTCTAAAAGTGATTGTTTCCCAAGACAAATGGTGTTCATTATAGTTCTGTTTGCACTTTGCAGTGTCTGATGGTCACAGAGCTGATGCCTGTTAAAGAGCCTACATCCCTCTGAAGCAGAGAGGTCTCAGAGTATACTTTAAATAAAAAATAACACACTTAAGGCAACACAACATAAACAATTTCAGCTCCCACCACTGCACCGCGGAATGGTGTGTCCTACAGGGCTCCATGTTCTCATTGGTACCCTTTTCCTTGCTCACATACATGCGGAGTTCCACACACACATTGACTATACAGAGGTCTTTTTCAACAAACCTGAGATCAATCAATTGGGGTAAAGTTTTCCAACAGCCACCTCACACTAATCAAAATGTGTCCTAAGGCCATTAGGTGGGACATCAACCACAACAGAACTGAACTTGGGTCATAAAGTTGGCTCTTGGAACAGTAGACCATGTACACAGAAGACTATTACATTTATTGTTCAAATGTAACTGTTGTGCCTTGTTTTGTTTTAAATGAATTGTCCAAAACTGTACTACTTCTCTAATTCATTGATCTAAAAATGTTTAGTTTGACTTAATTTTGGTTGAGCACGTCAGTCTTATTACATAATTCTAAAGCTTGTCAAAGGGGACATGAGGTCATCTTGATAGGGACATGAATGGAGCACGGGGAATTCCTTTTTAACTGTAAATAATATGTGCTTGAAGAAAAACATTTTTAAAATGGTGATGTTTATGCACGTTTTATGTGCTGGGGCAACAAGGGTAGGAATGATGATGTTTTTTCATGCATCGGTGGGTGCAGGTGGTTTCTCTTTAGCTATGCATGAAAAAAGTGTGTGTTATGTGTAAAAAAATCTGGGCATGATTTAGACTTTGACAGATGGAATACTCAATACAAATGTAATGGATATCACGTCTGCCCCATCATAATTGCCAACAGATAGTAATCCAGCGGGTGTATATCCAGCAGGTCTGACCAAGCTGCAAATCAGGCCCTCTGTTAGTGTCCGTTTATTTTTAATTGCTTTCATTTTTTGCATTAACATAATTTATACATATCTTTGTATTTTTCCATAATTTGTCCTTATTCTCCCTTTACTGAGTTTGCCATGTGTTGCAGTTTTTAGCTGAATCATTGTCAATTTTGGCATAACTTAACTCTAGTAGGAGTTCAATATGTCCATTAATTGATTGCATCAACAACCCACAATTTGTTTGAATCTCTGTAAGTATTTTCAAAATAAACATAAGAGACTAATTAAAATAAATAGTTTTTTTAGAGGCATTTTTGTTAAACACGGTTCCTTTAAAATGTGCTAAGTATACATTTCAAATGAGAATGAGTGCTTTTTAAGAATGTTTTCTTTTGGAACAAATAATAACTTTTATTTTGGAATAATTGGTAAATATCTTGAAATAAATTACATGAGAGCAAAAAATGTAAACATCCCATATCAGCTTGTTTACCAACCTTATGATTTAAAAGTACATTTTGACTGGAGGTCATCACTGAATGTTAAATAAATCAGTTCACTCAGAATAGCCTTTAATAATCAAATGTTTGAGCTAAATGTCCTCAAAAGCATATGACCCAAACCATGATAATGAGAGGCAACCCAATGAATTGATTTCCAGACAGTCCCTCAAGAAAGACCTCCTACTGAAAAACCAGTGTGTAGTGGAAAGAGAAGTAAAGGGGTTAATTTTTTACCTGGGCACTGTATTAAAGTCAGATCGAGAACCAAGTTGAAAACCTAGTCACAACACACAAATATGTGTGTGTATACGTTTGTATTTATAGAGTGTGTAGATGTAAAGCACCAGATCGATGTACAAGAGACAGAGATGACACACTCAAGGCAATGGAAGCACGTTATCTTGAAGTTGGCCAACTGTCTGTGGGTGGTGGCCATGGGAGGACAAAAATAAACAATCATCTGTTAACATCGCCGAGATAGCCTTCACACTACTCATGTTAAGTCATGCTTACACACAAGGAAGAAAATCATTCTGGGTGCATGTGCAGCTGAGCTGCTGAATCGTTGCAGGCTCAAAGCTCTTGGCTCATCCTAACGATATATATATAGATATAGATATAGATATAGATATAGATATATCACCTACTGGCGGTCGTTATAGTTAGGACCAAGTTTCCAGAGCATTTTTTGTTTTGCTTATAACTTTGGCGTCGTTTGATAAATCTTCATGAAATTTTCCAAACGAATTATTTGTTCATATCAGCTCCTATCTTGAAAGTTTGGGGGTGATTCGTCAAGGGGGGTGGAAAAAAAGGGGGGTCCCAAAACATGTTTTCTCCATGCAATTTCCGTAGGAAACTTTAGACAAAGCTACAGGTTTAACGGGTGAATGGAATTACCCCAAATTTGGCAGGGAGAAGGGTCTTGGTCTAGAAAGCACACTGGGACATATCAGCAAGGTGAGGCGATAAAATGATCGCCGCTTTAGTGTCCGTTTTCAGACGAAAAGCGGCGATAATTTTATCGCCCTATCAGCATGGACACGCTAACGCGTGAATCCATGCCTTAGCGCCTGTTTACTGAACGCCCAGCTTTGCATCTCTAATGAGATGCAAAGTGGGCGTTCCTTCCCGAAATAACTGGAGAAATGTGGCTAACCGACATTTCTCCAATTATCAAGGGAATCACTAAGAAGCATAGCGATAAGAAAAGTAGCGCTAACCATGGTTATCGCTACTTTCCTTACGCCTGCTTTAATTCTGACTTAGCCATGTAATCCAATGGGAGGTGGATTACATGGCTAAGACCATCCTGCCCTATCAGCAAGGTATCACCGGTCACAGTGGATTTCCAGCGATAATCACACTGTTTTCCAGCTAACGCTTGCATTTCTATCGCTTTGGAGATAAGCGTTGCTGATAACACGCTATCTCCGCGATAGAAAGCAGCGATAGCCAGCGATAATTATCCTAGCGCTAAGTGCGCTTAGCGATTATTATCGCTGGCCCTTGCTGATATGCCCCACTTTTATTTATTTGGTGTGAATCCGTTCAGTAGTTTTGGAGAACTATCGAAATTTACAGATATGAATATTTGGGAATTCTGCCATCTGATTGGCTGAGGCGTTACGAGCACGAGCTTGCTGGTTATTGGCTGCGAATGGTTGCAACTAGGAAATGTTGGCAGCCATTTTGTGATTCCGCTGAAGCGAGTAAGGGGAAAAAAGTCAAAAAAAGTAGGAAAGAGCAGGGTAGGAGCGCTGTGAGCTCTGTGGGGTGGTTAGGGTGTGCTATACAGGGAGTGTGAAGCGAAGTATTCGCCCCTACCGGTGCTGTGTTGCCCAGATTGAGATGGTGCTGAGGTGAGGTGCCGGTACACTCGGGGATGAAACCGTGAGCTGATTGCTGTAAAATAATGTGCTCTGGGCGCTGTAGCATACTGGCCGCTGTAGTATAGCTGTGCAAGTGGTGTTAGTATGCGTTTAGACTATAGCGCTGTGAGCTCCGTGGGGTGGTTAGGGTGTGCTATTCAGGGAGTGTGAAGCGAAGTATTCAGCTCTACCGGTGTGAAAGTGCTGTTTTGCCCAGATTGAGATGGTGCTGAGGTGTTAGTATGGGTTTAGACTATAGCGGGAGTGGGAAGCAAACTACTCACCCCTACCGGTCTGCAGACTCGAATGGAGTGTTTTAGTAAGCAGGAATAAAGAAATAATCGTGAAGAATATAATACAGAATGTTGCAATGCCGCAGAAGACAAATGGTGAAATCAGGTGTGTTTAAGAAAGTGGCTGTGTGTAATAAAGCGATGGAGTCTGCAAGTTATATAAAAAGTGTTTTTGTTTAAGTGCCATAAATGGACCCACTGGTGCAAGGGCTAAGGCGTCAGCTGAGGCAAACTCCAACCGCTGCTGCTGTATTCAAACCTAAGCTCCTGCATCAGTCAATTCCACATTACATGTTACAGTTCCATGTGACATAAACAATACCTATTAGACATGAATGAGTGTAAATTGTATAATGAAAATAAAGGTAGGATACGATTACCACACTGTGCCAACCAGTTCCTAAACAATGCCGTGTTTTTTTATCTTGATCGCCAGCTCGTGAAAAGAGGCTGAGGATGAGCTAATTTGTGTGATAGGGCTTCGTGGATAACAGGCAGGCAGAGAGAGGTGTGCACAAAGAATAGACATGGTTTCAAAATGGATGTCGGGTTTAGGCTAATTTAGCAAGTAAATAGCGTATTTGCATAGGCCATACATCACCCATCCCTGGTTAGTCTGGATACGTAAGGGGCAATAATGAAAACAGAGTTCAAATGCCTAAGCATACTTAGAAAGTTATTATATGAAAATAGTTCAATTGAAGTGTATTAATATTTCTATAGGAAAAAGTCAAAAAAGTTGGAAAAAATCAATCCAAGAATAAAGTGAATTTCTTACAAGTCTTGGAGATTGCAGTCCGGAAGTTCTTCAGCGGCTTGAGATGGGTAATGTTGCAAGAGGCGATTGTTGCCATCGTGTGAGAAAAGCGAAGAGATCCAATTCATATCCTCGAAGGGACAGTAATGTTCCTCGAATGTTGGAGCGGCAATTTGAATTGGCAGGCAATCTGCGATGTTGTCAAAGGTTGCACGTTGCAGGAGATCTTTCGCAGCTGCGCAGAAATCCCATTCCACCAGGATACCTTTTTGCATTGCATCCGCCATTGCTCCACTGCCCGAACAATCAAGTTCATGGTTTTCAAGGTACTCCATTACCTGCTGGATATCGAGAGCGTTTGTTGGGATGTTGGCAAGGCATAGATCCATTTGCCAGTCGAATGGGCAAGTTTTGCAATAAAAAGATAGTTGCACGCAGATTGCATATGTGTAAATAAATGTCATGTTGTATCTGGCTTCGATAATAGATAGAGGCAGGCAGCCGAAAAGTTGTTCCATTTTTTCACGGTATTGATGTAGTTTCGCGTAGAGGCGTATGCTGTCGGACATGATTGTTACTACAGGGAGCGCAGCGTACACAAAGCTAGCTTAGGGGTATGAATAAAAGGCACGTTTCTCTGGGTGTGGTTCTCTTCCAGAATGACGAACATGTCTGCCAGGTCTGCGCAGCTTACACCGCCACAAGGCTGACGCCGTGAGCGAATGTGGCTGCATGAATAATGCTCTCAGCCTGCTGGTACCCAGAAACCGTCGTGGCCGGTGCGACGCACATATGCCCCACAGTTCACCTTTCGACACTGCCGTATGTGAAAGAGGGCCCACCACGTGCCGGCAGAAGCTTTTGGGCCGAGGTCTGCGAGCTGGGAAGGCTCCTGAGATCAACGTTGGCTACCGCGACACAGGCAGACAGCACCCAGCCTGAGGCCCAGTAGTCCAACAGATACCAACAGTGGAACGGTGTCTTGATCCCACAATGGACGATGTTAGAACTGCATCTGAGAGTGGAGATGAAGGTACTTCTTTCGACCGGGTATAACCAACTCTAGGTCCCAACAGTGGAACGGTGTCTTGATCCCACAATGGACGATGTTAGAACTGCATATGAGAGTGGAGATGAAGGTACTCCCTTCAACCAGGTGCAAGCAACTCTAGGGCCCAACAGTGGAACGGTGTCTTGATCCCAGAATAGACGATGTCCGATATTACCTGCTGCTTGTTGTTTTTTACAGAACTCCCTCCGTTGAGGTGCATCAGACTCTGTGCTTCCATAGCTAAATGCTGCACATGACCATTGGGCTTGGCTGACTGCAGTTGCTGGAGTACACTGCGGTACAGCAGGTACGAACAGTGAAACGGGGTCTTGATCCCACAATGGACGATGTTAGAACTGCATCTGAGAGTGGAGATGAAGGTACTGCCTTTGACCAGGTGCAACCAACTCTAGGTCCCAACAGTGGAACGGTGTCTTGATCCCAGAATAGACGATGTCTGATATTACCTGCTACTTGTTATTTTTCACAGAACTCCCTCCATTGAGGTGCATCGCACTCTGTGCTTCCGTAGCTAACTGCTGCACATGATTATTGGGCTTGGCTGACTGCAGTCGGTGGAGTACACCACGGTACAGCAAGTCCGAACAGTGAAACGGGGTCTTGATTCTGTGATTGAGGATGTCAGAAGTTAAAGTCTGTGATGATTTGTGTGTACTCCCTCCGATCAGGTGCAACCAACACCATGCTTTCGAATCCAATGGCACGTGGCTGTGAGGCATTAATGACCACTGCCTCTGGCCTACACTGTGGTCAGCAGGGCTCACAATTCAGATCGAGTGGTGATTGTTTAATTACAGAATCCAGTAGGCAACTAACTACAACGTCTATTGAAATATACACAATATCCTTTTAGTATACTTGCTTGAAGAAGTTTTTTTAGATGAGTTATAGGTTTAGTACATTGACCAAATTCTTCTTGGTAGTGGAAAAGAACACTGAATAACAGTCTACACTGTGGACAGCAGAGATCGCAATTGGAATTGTTTTGATTTATTTATTGCAGAGTTTTTTGTAATTCATGTTGTTGTATTTTGTGAAGAGGAAGTGAGAAAAAGTATTCATGGATGACTGTGCTGACTACTGTCTTCAATTTACACTGCAGATAGCAGTGTTCACAATTCAGATCGAGTCGCTATTGCAGATGAGGCAGTCCTGTGGGCAGTAGACATTGCTCCAGTGCGCTCTGTCCGCACCATGCATACGCATCATCGCAGGGTCCGCACACGGTTTTTGTTGCTTGGCGCACTGCAAACAGGACAGCTCGAATCAGCGCCACGTGGCTGTGGGCACTTGCTGACCGCTCTCTGGCCTACACTGCAGACAGCAGTGTTTACAATTCAGATCAAGTCGCTATTGCAGATGAGGCAGACCTGTAGGCAACAGACATTGCTCCTAGTATGGCCCGCTCGCAGCACGGTTCATCGCTGGCTGTGCACATGCTGAATGCTTTTGATGTGGCTATCTGAGTACACTAGAACTTATGGACCCTTTATGATACAATCTTTTTGTGTATTATTTCAGATCTACTGCCTGTATCTCAGTATACCACAAGTTATGGTTATTTTAAGATAGAATCTTTTGTGCATTATTTCTAGTGTCCCTACCTTACTGCAGCACAAACTATTGACCCTTTTATTATTGAATCTCTGTGTGCGATCCAATGATTACTGTTGTAGTTGATGCTAGTTGCAACCATTTCCTGAGGGCTGGTTTACACTCACCCCACACGCATCCAGCACAGTCGACACTGGATATGTGACCCTGGTAATAAAGAGGAGTCAAGTGCACGTGCCCGTACCCACTTCCACTATCTATCAGTGTACATGTGTTCATTATCTATGCATGATACTGCCACTGGGCCGTACCACATTACCTTGTGCTGTGGACAGCGTATGCAACCATGTTACCTCTGGCAAGGGGGAAAACTTCGGGTATGTAACTTTTAGGTGCATGGCTATCACAGGTGGAAGGCTACTTTACAGAGCATGAAAATTGATGAAGATGATGGTTGCATGTTGTGTGTAGTGTCAGATATGTGTACATAGCAAAAAGATTTCAAAAAAGCTCTCTAAGCAGAAGAGGAGTCTCTCATCAAGCACTGTAGAGAGAATGACTAAAATGGGTGGGATCCTCCAACTGTTACAATGGGAAATGTTATGAACCAATCAAATGCTTTTCTTTAAGGTCACATGGTAATCGCGCGTCAAGTGTCCAACTAACTAAAACGTCCATGAAACCTATGGTTTTTTAGTGAATTTCAAAGGTTTTTTAAATGCTAATTACTAACTATAACGTCTGTAAGACCTATGTTTTTTTCAGTGAATATATATATATATATGTGTGTATATATGTGTATATATATATGTCAACAGTTCAAATCCATAAGGTAGGAATGAGGCGGCACACCAGATTCGATACAGGTAATGTAATCACCTAACAACAATGCGTTTCAGCCGCAAGACGGCCTTTGTCAAGTTGTTTTCAATCCTGCTCGGTCACCATTTTGTATCCATGATGACATAATCAACATAGAAGAAACATTACGGTTCACAATCACCATGATTCTAAATGACGGCAACATTTTGTCTCATAAATGCATAACTTTAGATTAATAATTCATTGTGTGTAAAGAGAGATGTGTTTTTCATATTATAATGTGCTTAAACATATGAGTTCACAGCCCGGTTCGGACCGAAACGCCAATGCTCGTCCAAATCATTGAAATGGAAGAAATATAACTAGCGTGCCACACTATTACTGAGGCACAAAATTCATGTTATATCAAAATAAAATTCTCAAAATAAACATCTATGTGAAAATAGAAAATATACAATTATAGTACATTAGCATAAGTACATATTTTATGTTGAGTATATCGACGCATAGCAGCACACAATTGTAATTAATGCCAAGTGGCTCACAGTTCCTGTTATTTAGTCAGTCATTTCCACACATGTAAGTTAAAATAAATTCATGTGAGGCAAGTTACTGAATATTCTTACATAGCATCTAATAGAATACTGGTGACAGATGAAGGGATGCGTGTGGTATCTGAGAATATTGTTCTTTCATAGTGCAGGGGTGTGCATAACTAACATGTGTCTAACTGAAGTATTAAGGACATGTAAGAGGACGAAGGAGAAAGTTTTAAATTACCCGATAGAGTATATTAAAGGCAGGAACCATAATGAAGGGAATTATATTGTCCCAGCATACAAGTACAATCGTGTGGGCAATGCGTAATGCCCGATGGGTTGCTGCAAATCCATGCCTAATGGCAGAAGAAAAGGAGCAAATGCCCCATGGTTCAACATCTTGAATTACAGTCCTAAGTGATAAGTGCACCCTACGTTAAAATTACAAATAATTTCAAAAAATTATAGTAACGAAAAGAAAAACTCCAACGTCAATAAAACACCCAAAAGTGGAACAAAGAAAATCTCAATCTGTAAAGGATTTAAAAGGACCAAAGTCTGAGAACAATGTTCATGAATAACGGACATGGCAACATGAGCGCAGGGTATATTACATGCCTATATGGGTGCACAATTCTTCCTCCTTATTTAGACCATAAGGGGTTCTTGTGTTAAGGTCGATTATGTATTTAGATTAGAGAATGCGTAACTCTGTTTCACTATGTCCTCCTCGAATGTGTTTGTAGATCCTGTCACTGCCACAAAAATTAAGAAGTTTTCTGTCACTGTTGTGTGCATCATAAAAATGCCTCGCTACTGGATAATAAAAATCCATGTAAGTGATAGCTCTCTGGTGTTCTAACATGCATTTTTTCAAAGCTAGTTTTGTACTACCTGTCTAACGCAACCCACATGGGCATTCTAATAAGTACACCACAAACTCAGTGGTGCATGTGATGAATTTGTTGATGCATTTTTCTTTACCATTGTACATTTTATATGTCTTGCAACTGGAGATGGATTTACAGGCCTTACAGGCATTACTCTTATGAAATCCCTGTGTGGTGTGCATCCATGTTGTACTAGGTTCAATGTTCCGGTAGCTTTGAACCAATTTGTCCTTTAAGGATTTTGGTCTACGGTATGTGATAACAGGGAGATTCCCAACAGTTTTACCTATTACGGAGTCTGATTGTACGAGGCTCCAGTGTTTCCCCATTACATTTTTCAATTTGTTTGATCTTGCACTGAATGTTGTTATCATGCGGGGGGATCTGTACTTCCTTGTTTCATTTTCAAACCTTTGGGGGCAAAAAGGACATCTGTATGTGTTACATTAAGCAATTATGCATGTGCCTGATTAAGGACCTTTTCTGAATAACCACGTTCTCTAAAGCGTTGTTAAATGTTTGACGCTTCTTTTGTGTATGCTTCATCTGTGCTACAGTTTCTGCATCCACATAATAGTTCCCCATAGGGAATACTATTCAGCAAGGAGGTAGGGTGGTGACTGCGGGCATGCAAGGTGGTATTCCCCGCAGTTTTCTTTTGAAATAGAATAGTTGCCAATTTGTTGTCTTTGACACACACTTGTATGTCAAGAAATTCACAGGTTGTGTCACTAATGGTGTGTGTGAAGCTCAAGTTGAGATTGTTCCTGACTAATGTGTCAATGAATTTTATGACATGATCTCTCCCACCATCCCAGATGATGAAGAGATCATCTATATAACGAAGCCAAAGTGGCACATGTTCAGTGTACTGTTCATTGGGTTCACTCCATACCACTTGCTCCTCCAACCAGCCCAAAAATAAATTCGCTAGGCTGGGGGCGAAGCAAGTAGTATGGAGTGAACCCAATGAACAGTACACTGAACATGTGCCACTTTGGCTTCGTTATATAGATGATCTCTTCATCATCTGGGATGGTGGGAGAGATCATACCATAAAATTCATTGACACATTAGTCAGGAACAATCTCAACTTGAGCTTCACACACACCATTAGTGACATAACCTGTGCCTGACCTTTGCCTATACAGAGTTTTCTCAAATGGAAAAATATTTTCTTGAAGGCAAAACAATATCATTTCCTTTAGCATCATTATATGATCGAATTTCTCAATACATTGTCTTTTCAAATAGTACATGCATGCTTCCACTCCTTTGCGTTGGTCTATACATGTATACAAGAAGCATACGTGTCGCGATCCTAAGCTAGGGAGAGGATCATGGTTTGTCTGCTCCCTCCTGGCTTTGTAATGCGTGCATGTTGAGTCCAAGAGGGAACGGGGCGTCACCGAAAGTAGTGCCGGTACTAAAAAACTACAAAGCCCAGAATACCAAGGGACATCGACCCGCGCACCAAGGCAGGAGCCGCCTGTCTATTCATTGGCTATAAAGCCCCACCCTTTCCTGTACACAGGGCTTGACAAACTTCCTGATTATCCCCATGGAGACATCGCTAAGCGGATGGTATTCCCCGCTGGAGGACGAGCGCTGGTATCCTCCGACATTGCTGAGCTCGTTTATCGCCGTTTCCAGATTTATACTGAGTCTGGACCCATCGCTCATACTTTGGTGTTGCCAGGAAACTGGTGTTTCATTTTGCCATGATTTCTACAGGGCGCGAATGCCCTTTCAGGTATTTGGGCATTCTTGAGGGGGTGCAGCGTGGATTGTGCTCCTCCCCTACTTCCAACTTATTTTGGTTTAGCAGTCTCCCGGACTCAGGGGGGGCTGTTTACTTTATGTTTCCTTGTGGTTCTGTGCTCGCTGTTAATTGAACAGTGATTATCGGCTACAGGGAGGAGTGCAGGCGGAAACTTTACCGCACATCTTGTCACGCGCATGCCTTTCTCCAAAAAACACTAACAAGAAGGCGCTGTGACTTTAACAAGCCTCTCCTTTTCCCGGAGACTGTTGGGACAGGAGGTTCTTCTCACTCCGGAGCCATTGAGGTCCAATGAAGTGAGTTTAGGGTCCTTGGGTGTTTAGTAAGGGGGTATGTTGTATGACTGTTTTTTTTGCCATCCCTCTGCCTCACGTTTGTGTCTGTGTTGTTTCTTTCCTATGCAGTTGTCCATGAGGGATTGTGACTAAACGCTGGGCAGCTCTTTCTAACAGGCGCAGTCAGGACGCTATCCCAAAACCGCAGTGTTTATTGTTTTCTCCATTTCCCTTTTCCCGGGGGTGCTGCCTTGCGCAGTGGTGTTTGTGTTCCTCTGTGTGGGGTTGTTCCCAGGGGAGGAAGGGGGCTTTCTTCATGCCATCGTCCCTGCTGGTCGACCTTTGAGGTTAGTGGCTTTCCTGGTTCGATGCTACTGACATCCTGATAGACTGTCAAGCCCAAGTAGTTGCCCAGCCTGGACGATGGACACCAATGTGGTTTTGGCCTCGCTGCTGGAGAGCTTTGCGGCTCTGCAGAAGGAGGTACACACCTCTCGCCTGGAGAATCAGGAGTTGAAATTGAGATGGGTACCTTGCGTAGAGAGGTAGCGGGTATTGCTAGTAAAGGCGCAGTGAAGGGGTCATACATTAAGGAATGGAATCTACCCCCTCTGGTCTCTACCACCGCACCAGTCTCAGGGGGAGGTGCACAGGGCCCTGCGTTCTTTATGGTGCCAGCAGCAACCTCGCCTCCTGAGGGGTCTACTCCTACAGTCCATGTCATACAGAACCATGGTATACCCCTGGCACCACCCGAACGTTTTTATGGGGACCCCACGAAGTTTGAGACCTTCCTTAACCAATGCAGGCTCCCCTTGCTCTGCAAACCTACAGTATTTCAAGATGACGTGACTAAAACCTCTTTTATGATGTTGTACATGGGGGGAAACGCCGCCAGCTGGACCATCCCGTTGATGGAACGAAATGATCCAGTGTTGCACAATTTTCAGGACTCTGGTTTGGAGATGAGGAAGCTGTTTGATCGGAAGTCACACATGATGTCTCTGGACCGGGAACTTATAACTCTTTGGCAGGGGTCACAGGATTTGTTGACCTACATCACCACTATTAATCGCCTCCTGGTGGAAACAGACTGGCCCCGAGAGAAACGGACTACACTGTTCTATCAGGGACTGTGAGGAGAACTAAAAGACGTACTATCGCAGGTAGTCCATCTACCACAAACCTGTGAGGGGTTAATCGACCTCACTGTCCAGTTGGATCACAGTTTACAGAAAAGAAAGGGAGATCGAAGTAGAAGTGATTCCTGTTTTCTCCTCCCCCGACCTAAACGAGCTTCCGAAGAACACCCAAAGCAGCCTGAAGGACCGGAACCCATGCAGATCGGAGGACTTCGGTGCCCGATCACTACCGAAGAAAGAGAGAAAAGATGGCAGCAAAAGCTGTGCTTGTATTGCGGGAAAAGCAGACACTTCATTAGGGAGTGTTGAGCAAGAGCAAGGCTACCCGAAAAGCCGACCACCCTCAGGGTGCAAGCACCTACATCTCCACAAACAACAGAAAACTAAAAAACCCAAGCCAGGAGGGGATCTCTGTCTTGGGTTCAGGAACTAAAACGATCTCATTAGCTCTCACTAATACCATTCAGCCTTCCGTGGCTCACATGAATGTGTGTGTCACCCTGTGGGTGTCCGAAAAGAACTCCATAGACGTGTCGGCCCTTTTGGATTCCGGAGCCACCGGAAACTTCATTGATCAGCAGTACGCCTGGAACATCGGGGCACCGTACAAAAGCAAGAAAACACCTGAGATAGTGAAAACAGTAGACTGAAAGGCATTGACGTCAGGACCGGTGAGGTACCATACCTTTCCCCTTACGATGCGAGTAGGAGAGAACCACTTCGAAACTATCCGGTTCGACCTAATAATTCTTCTGTCTAATTCTGGGGATGCCATGGCTGACACTTCATGACCCTGTTATCTGGTGGGCGGACCGCACTGTTTCCTTAACCTCCAGAGATGGCAAGGATCAGTGTATCAAGCAGCCCACATACCTGGATGTTTTCTCCGGTACGCAAGCTGGACTCTTAGCAGAGGGATGTGAAGAACTCGGGTATTGTTGTTCCACCGCACTACCAGAAGTATACAAGGACTACAGGCCGGTCTTTGACAAACAGGAGGCGACACACTTACCACCTCATCGGACGTATGACTGTCGCATTGACCTCTTGCCTGGAGCTGACATTCCTTGCAGCAGGGTGTATGCCCTAACCGAGCCTGAGACCCGCTATCTAAAGAATTACCTAGAGGAGAATCTGGCCTCTGGCTTCATCAGGCATTCTTCGTCACCAGCCTCGTCTCCTTTCTTCTTTATAACTAAGAAGGACTGCGATGAATTGAGGACATGTATCGACTACAGAGTGATCAACAAGGTAACCATAAAGAATTGATACCCCCTGTCCTTAATACCGGTGCTGTTGGATCAGCTGATGTCACAGTCAGCCATCTTGCCATTGCTGTCACACCCCCTCACAGGGAAGTAGAGTCAAGAGGGAGGAGGTATGGGCATGCTGGGAAGGGGGGTGTAGCCAAGAGTACGATGGGACTCGCAGTCACAGACAACCTACACCCACCCACATGGCCCAGCAAGATCAAACTGAACCATACTTGCCTCATAGGGAGTGTGTAGGGACTGACAAGATGTCTGACACTGGGGTCTGTTGTGGGGAGCACAAGGCCATGCTGGCAAATGGCCAACAACAAACATCAGGACTTCACAGTCAGCCATCTTGCCATTGCTGTCACACCCCCTCACAGGGAAGCAGAATCAGACACATCTGAGACACAACATGCACACAGACTGTGGGTGCACATCAGTATTGTGGCTACAGGTATCACTGTGACGTACATGCCATCACCCCCAGGACTCAGGGTGTATGTGACCTGTCCTAAACATATCCAACCTGACACTGTGTCCGTGACTCATGCCCATCACTGTACAATTGCACATCACAGTGGTAATGTGCACAACACACAGAGGATTCTGCCCCCATGCACACGTGCACAGCCTGGGAGTGGCTGCACAAAGTGCCAGACAAAAAAACAGATGTGGCCCCCCCAACACCCAGGGAATGCAGCATTACATGCCATGGGACACTGTGTGGCCAATGCTGTAGTGTGGTAGGTGTCCACAGGTGTCCCTGGCCAGTATATGTGTGTTGCATCCGCATAATAGACTAGTCACACTAATGAGGTCCGGCACGGGTGACAATGCGTACGCATTGCGCGGGTCATATCCGAGCCGTGCGTACGCTTTGTCATTGAATGCAATGAGGTCCGATGCGGGTGACAATGCGTACGCATTGCACGGGTCATGTCTGAGCCATGCGTACGCTTTGTCATTGAATGCAATGAGGTCCGACGCGGGTGAAAATGCGTATGCATTGCACGGGTCATGTCCGAGCCGTGCATACGCTTTATCATTGAATGCAATGAGTTCCGACGCGGGTGACTATCATGCATACGCGTCGGACAGGCATGGTCCAAGACAGGCGTGCACCTTGGCCATTGAATCGTATGGAGACGGGTGCATGTGTATATTCTAAATACGCGTTGTACAGTCAGTTGAACGAGCCGGGCGCACCCATTGGCTCCGGACTGTCATGGAGACGGATGCGGATTCAAAACGTGTACGAGTTGTGCACTGGAAATTCAGTTGGATGCCTACAACAATGTTGCAATTTCAAGTGTTCCATGAAGGTTGAGATTTGAACGATGAGGAAAGGCGTGTACGAGTCGTACTTTTAAATGCATTGGCCAGAATCATAGAATACAACCGTGTTGGACCTATCACTTGGGACACATGGCACAGATTCTGCCTCTGCAGCACAGATATAAGGCTGGCTGGCCCCCAGGGATCTCACTTGCCTGCACTACATGCTACTGGACCACATCCCTGCTACCACTGCTGTTGTCGCTGCATCCTCTGGCTCCTGCTATGGCACATACTCTGGAGAGGGCCCCAGCCTTCACTGAGGAGGAGAACCAGGCCCTGCTGGACGGGCTCCTTCCAGAGTTCAGCAAGCTCTATGGGAAACCAGGGGAGCAGGTGAGTGTGCAGTCCACTGCCTTCCTAATTATGCATGTTGTCTGACTAGCAGTACTAGCAGTGTATACACCAGTGGCAAGCATTCTCACTGACTACTTTCATCCCCCAAAGTGTGTAGGTACATGTAATGAATAGTTTTCCTGATGCTAAAGTGCATTATTGCAAGTTTAAACTATCCAGGCATTGTTAACATGTCAGACATGCAGGGGATTTTTCATTCCCATGGTTGCACTACCTGTGTAATTCATTTCCCTTTGTGATGATGACATGTATGTCCAAATGTGTGCTGCACAAATCTGGGGCATGTGTGTTAATGTACTTTTCACTTTGTCATCCTCACAGGTTGGTGCCCACCAGAAGCAGGAGATCTGGCTGACCATCGCCCAGGCTGTTCGTTCTGTGGGAGTCTACAAGCGCCGGATCCGCAACTGCTAGAAGAGGTGGCAGGACCTTTGGGGCTGGACCCGGAGGAAAGCTAGAGTCCAGCTGAAGCTGTCACCTCCACGCGGGAGGGGCAGACACCAGACCCAGACTCCCCACATGCTCCGTATCCTGGCGGTGGTCTTCCTGGACCTGGATAGGCAGCTGAAGGCCAGACAGCAGCAGGGAGGGGGTAAGTCCATGCCTGATCTGTGTACTATGTCTGACATGCAAATAGCAGTCTTTTGGCCTGGTCACACTTCCACATTACGTAGGTCTTGTAGTCCAATACTCGGGTCCCTCAATTGTGTGATGCACCCTCCTCATCTGTTCCACAGGTGTGGCCCCTCCAGTGTGTTGCTTGTTTCACTAGGTCACTGTGTCCCTGCAGTCAGCTATGCTTCAGCTACCGGTCAGCATCTGTTCCCGTGACTCTGTTGTGTGTTTCATGGGTGGGTCAATTGTTTACACAATGCCTGAGATCTGACATGTGATCTGTGTGTGCCCTTGAGATGTGTACCAATAGCTGGTCTGACTCGCAACATGTGGCTGGGGTATTCCAAACAAACCCATGCAGCAGGAGACTCCAATTTGTATATCACACTTGCTTAGCCACCTGACTACTGTCCAGGGCCAAACACTGTTTCACGTAGACCTGGGCATTCATGCCTCTTCAAGGGCATTTAGAAACACTCTGTAATCCCACTCATGTGTATGAAATTGCAGGTTGTGCTTAGTGACATGTGCCCTCAGGTGGCTGCCTCTGTGTCATTAGGGTGTGGCTTGTTGTTACGTACAACTGGGGTGTCCATGATTCAGAGGGTCAGCATGACATCTGCGATGTGACTGTGAGAGACAAGACCTGTGTGACATATAGGTGTGTGATCATCTGACAGCGCACAATGGTGTATGCAACTGTGTCCTTCATGCAGCTGGGTTACATGCATGGCAGACTGTGATGTGTTAATGTACAGGGATTTGTGTTTGCAGAGACTCATATGTATGATTTGCATGATGTGGGGTCTTCTGGGTCCTGGATATGTTGTTTGCATGGGATGGGCAAGTGCGGCGGACATCTGCAGAGTTAGCTTTACCCCTGAGCTAGGATTGTGAGTCAGTGCATATTGTTGTTGTCTGGATGCCCTGCCCCTGTGACAGGAGAGCATGATGACTGACTTTCAGGGCATCCCAGTGCCATGGCATTTAACTTGCTATGAGTGATCCTGCATTGTGTTCAAGTGTGCACCATGCACCCCATTGTGGCATTGCCCATCAGGACATGAGTACATCATAGTGTGTGTTGCTGGCATGCATCCCAATCATGTGAAATGAGTCTCTGCCCATCCCTTCATCTGGATACCTGTACTGAGTCAGTAGCAAGAGATGTGCTGTGTGTATAGTGACATACTCCTACATGTTCACTTGCATGTACAACTAATGTGTGGGTGGTGCATGTTGGCACATTGGGGTGTTAGCATCCAACATGCAACGGACATATGTGTGAAAGTCAAGGAGGGATATGTGTGCCATGGTTGATGTCGAGAATGACAATTGTCTTATCCTAAACAGTGTTGGCACTTTGAGCTGTGTTCAGCTGATGATGCCAGGGCTTGCCCTGTGATGTGATGTACTCACTGTGGTGTGTGCAGTCGGTGCAGGTGACTGATGTTGTTCTCTTACTTCCTATTCCTATCCAGATACATCCACGGCCACAGGAGGGGACAGCTCCACGGACCAGGAGGAGCCACAGATCCTTACAGGGACAGAAGGAGAGGAGTCGGGTGGACCCAGTGGCACGGAGGGCGAGTGGAGCCACACAGAGGAGTCGTCAGCGCCATCACCCCCAGCTGAGGGCCACAGCAGCTCTGAGGATGACTCCCTTGTGGAGGCGGGTGTCAGCAGCCACCAAACCCCAGCTAGTGAGGCTGTCCCCGCCACCGCCACCACCACCACCCCCTCCCATCGGCACCCATCCCAGAGGTCCCTGTGGGCTCACGTGTTCGTGAGCATGTCTCCTTTGTGCCAGGCACCACACCCCCTGTCCCTGTGTCCCCTGCTGCCCTGAGTGAGGAGTCTGTGGACTTACTTTGACAGATCCATGTAGGGCAGACGTCGATGCTGAAGGTCCTCCATGCACACACGGGTCTGTTGACACAACTGGTGTCATTCATGGAGGGCATGTCCTCGGGCTTGTATGCCTTACAGAGGACCAATCAGTTTGTGGCCTCCTCCCTGACGGCAGCAGTGTCCCTCCTCCAACAGTCCCACACCCCACCTACCCCTGCACCACCCACAATACCTAGTACCCTACCTGTCCCAAGTACAGAAACCCCCAAACCAAGGTCTAGACGTGCACACAAGCAAGTGCAGGGGACTGATTCCACACTCACAGGGGCTGGTTTGCAGACACACACACAGTCATCCACAACCACTCCACAGTCCTCCGAGACCTCTCCCTCCCAGCCCCCTTCCCTTGCCTCACCTGCAACCCCATCCCCCCAGAAGCTCTTCCTCTGTGACCTTTGCCTCTTCCCCACCGACCCTGCAGATCCTGATTACAAGGGGAAGAGGAAGTCCCCACACACAGAGGGGAGTGCCCCTCACACCTGGACACCCTCCCCCAGGTGCAGTCAGACAGAGACCCCCACCCACAAGTCCCCCCGGCGCCAGAAGAGCAAGACCCCCCGCCACCACGCAGCTCCAAGGCAAAGTCTCCGTCCTCCATCCCCCAGGCCACCACTTCAGAGGTTCCCCCGCCACTCCCTGCCCCAGGTTCCCCCACCCACAGTTACACCATCACCAAAATGCTAAGGCCATCCCCCCTAGTACTTGCTCCTCCACACCTGGTCAGACAGTTAGTGCCACTGATGTGGGGACCATGTCCCCCCCCTCTGCCCTGCCGACCTCACCTGTCCCCAATTCCGCTCCCATGGATGTAGGCACTGCTTTGGAGTCCACAACCACCCCGTCTCACTTGGGCACTGCAGTGGTGAGCCAATCCAATCCATCTGACCTGCCAACTGGAGTTGTGCCGGCACCCACCCCATCTGACTTGTGCCCCACAGTTGTGACAGCACCCACCACTTCACTGCCTCCTTCTGCTGCGCCCTGATCCTGTCCCTGCGGTGCCTGGCCTGCCCCCATGTATGCCCCTCCGAGGGGATGACCCCGGTCCTTAGCAGTGCAGGCAAGCAAGGTGTGACAGTTGTCACTCTAATTCACTCCTTGGCATTTGGACATGGACTGGCCATTGGCCTTTTGTTTGCACAGACGTTTAACTTTTAAAATGCTGAATAAAGCTTTTTTCTTTCCCCCTGTGAACTAGATTTAGCTGTACATTATGTTGATGATGTTTAACATGCCCTTGCACCTGTGATGCTTTGTTTACAATGTTGAATACTGATGTGTTGCTGTGAGGTACTCCCTGTGGTCCATGAGATATGTATCCTATTCTGGTGGGTATCCATGTCATCCTTTGCAGCTACCTGGGTGTGTCAGGATCAACTATTTGTGGACTCTCTGTGAGCATTTCATTTGCATGGTCACATCTTTGGCTTGCACCCATGCACATATGATGTGCTTCCCATTGTCCAATTTGTCACTTCAACATACTTTGTGCTCATCAACACTGGACCTACAGGTGTGGGCATCATTGTAATAGGAGCAACTGGGTCCTCTGTGCTACTTGCTAGACATATGTTTTGGGTATGTGCAGTTGACATAGGGGAGACTCACGTACCTAGGCTGTTGTGACCAGAGCCTTCATTGTGTGGTAACTGATGGCTGACTGACCAAGTGTTCTGCAGACATGAGTGTGACTTGCGGTGAATATGTTTGGCACAGCTGGGCTTCCACAGGAGTTGGGTCCCCTCAAGTAAGTGTGTTGTCCAGTGACATGGCCTAGGCCCATGGTGTGTGTTGTATGAGCATGTGTGTGTGTGCACATCCCTGTTCATACACAGACAGTGTTCCCTTGATATGTTCCTGTTGTTGATGCTTGCTGAGTGGTACTGGGTTCATCCCACTACTTTTCCAATGGGCTCCCAGATGTGTGGGTGCATGACACACTACTGTTAATTGGTGTATCATCATTGGGATTTGTCAGTACTGAGTGGTGATAATGTTGTCAGACACAGATGGGACACAGTCAGGGTTCCTCAAGGCACCTGTTTATTTGCTAAATCATGTAGTTGTCCCTAGGTGGTAGTTTTCAGTGATTGAGACATTTGTATGTGTGTGTGACTGCTCTCACTTGTCGGGTTCATGGCTGCGATGCTGGCAGGTGTCAGCATGTGTGCCTTGTGGGTCTCCTTGGCTTCTGCATTCTCCTGGGACTGTGGCAGGGATTCTGGAGGTTACGTGAGCTTTGAGGTCATGGCCATGTACTGCATACTGTGCAGTATGTCTGTCATTCCCCAGGGTTGTAAACTGTCCTTGTGTGATGTGTCTGTGCACCTTAGTCCCTCCCAACATTCCTGTGTTTGTCATGGGTGCATGTGCAATGTCACCTGTCCATGTGGGCTTCACAGATACACATTGTTGCAGTTCAGGGTATGTGGTGTTGAGGGTGGACTGATGTGAATGTTTGCATGGATGGTCCCCTAGCTCCCGTTTGTCCATGGATGAGGGGCCATGCTGAGTGATTTGTGTTTGTGTATGTGTGATGTACGTTTGTGGAACAGGACACATGTCTGGGTTTCCCAGTTTGTATGACATCTGCCTTTGTTATCACAGTGGAGGTGTCATGCATGCCTGTGTCACCCCAATGTCTGGTCCCTGGGGGTAGTGCTGTTGTGTGTCAGTCTCTTGCTTTGTTAGTTGGTGTTCATTCCAGCTTGTGTCATATGTGTCTGCTGTGCTCCCTCTCATCTCCCAATGCCTGATTGCCCACTGAGGGTGTCCCAATGATGGTTTGCTTTTGTATGGCACTGTGTCCACATCTGTGTCACTGTGGTTCTGCCCCCTTATGTGTTGTGTAGTTGCCTGTGGATACTGTGACACACACACACACACATGCTGTGTCAGATTTGCAGTGTGAGTTTGCCTGTTTGTGTTTGTGCATCTGCACCAGTGCATTGGTATTGCTGTTGTGGGCCTTTGTCTGGATGCTGTTTCTGTGATTTTGCCTGCTGTCCCTGTGAGTCATATCACATCATTGTGCACATTCATCCTGGTTGTTAGGTGCCATTGCTGGCATGGAATGTGAGTTTGTGAGCTGACACCTACAGTCTACACGTGGTTTTTTTGATTGGTGTGTCTATTTTCGAGATGTGTGCATGCTTGTTGATGGTCACTTCTGCTCTTGTGTCATTGTACACTGTATGCATTGTCAGCCCCCATGTGTGTTGCTTGACTGCACATGGCCGTGAGTGTGTTATGTTTTCACAACACTTAGCCTCACCACATCTCTGTGTGTATGAGACACAACCACTAGTTTGCCCCAGAAGTGTTTAATGTGTTGGGAGCTGGGATCATACATGCTGTTTGTTATTTGCAGCTTTGACCATGATGACACTTACCTTTTAGTCACTGTGATGAGGGGGGTTTAGTCCCCATCATCACAATGCTCAACATCTGCTGCGTTTTGGAAGCCCACACTTAACTTCTGTTCTACACAGTGAGGGGGTGTTCTTTTTACATTGCCACATTGCTATGGTGATGCTTGCCTTGTGTATGTCACACTCATGTATTGGTCACACATGTACTGTTACTTACATTGTATGTTCGTGGCCATAATCACTGTTGTGGGCATTTGTTACAGACTACACACTGTTGACATGATGTTAGGGGGATGTATTTTGCGGACATACCTGATGTTGGAGTATGCTGGATGTGTTGTGCATCACCCGTCCTATGGGTGGGGGTGGCAGGGGTGATGGGCAACAGGTCCCCTATGGGTGGGGGTGGCAGTAGTGATGGGCAATTGGTCCCCTATGGGTGGGGGTGGCAGTAGTGATGGGCAACAAAGTCCCTATGGCTGGGGGTGGCAGTAGTGATGGGCAACAGGTCCCCTGTGAGTGGGGGTGGCAGGGGTGATGGGCAACATAGGCCCTATGGGTGGGGGTGGCAGGGGTGATGGGCAACAGGTCCCATGTGAGTGGGGGTGGCAGGGGTGATGGGCAACATAGGCCATATGGGTGGGGGTGGCAGGGGTGATGGGCAACAGGTCCCCTGTGAGTGAGGGAGGCAGTAGTGCTGGGCAACATGAGCCCTATGGCTGGGGGTGGCAGTAGTGCTGGGCAACATAAGCCCTATGGCAGGGGGTGGCAGTAGTGCTGGGTAACATAAGCCCTATGGCTGGGGGTGGCAGAGGTGATGGGCTACAGCTCCCCTATGGGTGGGGGTGGCAGTAGTGATGAGCAACTGGTCCCCTATGGGTGGGGGTGGCAGTAGTGATGGGCAACATGGTCCCTAGTTGTTTGTGTGGTAGGTGTCTGACTTACCGTCTGCGCCGTCGGCGTCTGTTCCTGATGCGGTCATAGATGTAGAGTACTGGTATGACCTGTGCGATGGGATTCATGATGTGTTTGTCTCGTACACGCTGCTTGTTGCTCCGTCTCGTACCCGTTGCAAGCTGGTCCGTCTCATAGCCGTGGATTGAGTTGTGGCACGAATCGTAGCTGATATGCTTCTTTTCCGGATGCTGTGACGTGCCATACGTGGCGACCCGTCCGGCGCGTAGGAAGTACGCATCGTACTTGTCAGGGCGGAAACTGCTATGGATACTGCTTCCGGGCGACTCGGTTCGGCGTTAGGAGTTACGGCTCGGACGGAGAATGAAGCTTGAATCACAGCCTACGTGTTGGGTGGGTTTTTGGCAGTTATGCACATCGTACTTCATCTACAGGACGGACCAGCTACGGGTACGTGTCGGTCAGGCTACGGACAGCTCTTGGAGAGCTGTCCGAACCGGATCGGAATCGACCCCTAAGGGAGAAGGTAAGGGAATGGTAAGTTTTATTATATAGGTATGTATTAGGAAGCAAAATGAAATAATTACATTTTCTGTAAGTAATATACACTTAAAACACAAAGTTAGTGAAATATCATGAGCCCATTAATAAAAAAGGCATACTTTATAAATGCAAATTATTTTATTTAGTGTTTGTCAGTGAGTAGTAACAATAACGTTACAAACATATGCAATCACTCAGTACCTAATAAGGTGCAGAGAAGCATTATATTGTGGTCATCATGAAACACTGGGTAAAAACACAAATCGAATGGATTGTGAAAAACTAAATAAATGAACAATAAGTAAAGACATTTCTTACCTAAGCTGATTATTCTAAAGTCATCAATTATGCTAGGCCACATAATGACATGATTGCTGATATGTACCATGTCCAATAAATATTCCTGATTTTTTTACGCTTGTACTTTGAATACAAATTTAGGAGTTAGAATAAGTAGGCAAGCTTTTGCAAATTTTTAGGCAATATGTATTTAAAGGTTAACTTAGTGTCATCACATTCAGTCCATACAGCATTGTTCCTTAAATATATTGTATAATTTTGTGATATACTGCTTTCTATATGATCAGGATGGCGGGCGGTGTGCCTGGTGGGCGGAAAGCCCATCCACCACGGGTCCGACATAGGCAATCATCATGATTGCCAGTCGGACCCACCTCGCATCCACAAAATGGTGGCAGATTTGGATGCTGCATCCCTGTCAGCCTGTCTATGGCAGTTCAACCACCATTGAAAGGCTGTGGTGGTGTACTTTGGGGGCCCGTTGAGTGCCCCCCTTGTGCAGGGGCATGTGGAATTTGCACCTGAGGGGCACCTATGTTGCCCCCTACAGTTCCCTGCACCAGGTGGCAGGCACCGCGAGGTGCCTGCAACATAGTGCAGGGAAATGCACAACATGCATTTTTACCATTGCGGCGGGTGCGGCAGCCAGCAGCACCCGCCGCAATGGTGAACATGCACAATGCGACCACCACAGTGGCGGCTGCATTGTAATGTCATGTGTGCGACCGCCGTCATATTGGCGGCTGGTCCCAATCCCCAGGGCAATGGCGGTATCAGGCCCTAAATACTTATTTACCTTAGTTATAGTTAACTAAAGTGCTGGCACAAACGTCGATGCACAGTTTGAATAAAGGTTAGAGTGCAAAACTTTATATATTAAATTGATAAATGATATGGATTTACAATCAGGTATAGGAATGTGTACAAATATTTCAAAGTTTGTGACTGTTGAGAAAGCATTAAATCTTTGGTAACATTCTGTTTCCAATAGTACACCAAAAAGATCTGTATGTGGCAAAATCTCGTTAACTATTATTCAGAGAATAGCCATACAGAATTCTTGCACATCTTGTTGATTTATACAGAAGTGCATTGTTCCTGAACAAAGATCAACAATATCTTTAATACCACTTGTAGATTGGCACAGTTGCTTTTCTGATTCAAGTAGGGAATACAGATTACTTACAGCCTTACAGAAAGGGCTTGCAGTCTTAGAGAAAGGGCTATCTGTATTTTGCAGAAGTAATTGTTTAACTAAATGTAAGTACAGAATAAGACTAACAATCACATTACTATAGCAGTAAATGCAATTTGAATTACTAAACTGAAAACCTAAAATGTCTAGGTGGTGATCTTTTTTCTTTTTATCACACGGTTGTTTATTATCCAAAGGCTCAATATTTGTGAACATTTATTTCCTTTTCATATATGTTAGGTTTAGACACAACCAGATATTCTCCAAGAGAAGGAGTATATTTTCTTCGCAAAAGATTGTATTTGCATACAAAGGAAGTGTCTGCATTAATGTTTGTGCTACCAAGATTCATAGTATGTAGTCCTCTTGATGTTTTCACACAACAGATAAAGCAACCTATGCCATACTCTCTTTAACAACAGTAGAGCCATTGTTAATTACTGAGTAATCCAAGCTTAGACCTTGAGATTTGCATATTGGTACCACATAAGCTAATTAGACAGGAAATTGTTCTCTACAAATATATGTCTTTCATCAGTAATAATCTTGCAATTGCTCAGCAAATTTGTTCATATTGCCTTATATTGTCAAATTTGACAAAAAGAAATTCAATGTTGTTGGACCTGGCCCTTTTTGCAAGGTTTTCCCCAAACTTTTTGCCTCCTTCCTCCTGTTTTTCTGACCTTCTTTTTCTTTGCCTTGAGGACTCTAGTTACTTTACCACTGCTGATCAGTGCTAAAGTGCAGATGCTCTCTGACTAAATGGTAATGGCAACTGGTTTCTCCATGACATATTTGATGATTTACTAGTAAATCCCTAGTGCAATGCATTGGGTCTGCCCAGGGCCTGCAAATCAAATGCTACCAGTGATCCTGCAGCACTGTTTGTGCCAGTCAAATGAGTAGCCTTGCAAATGTGTAGTTTTAAACTGCCATTTCGACCTGGCAAGTGCACCCACTTGCCACACCTATACCTTGCCTTTTATTACATATAAGTAAGGGTGGGCGTCAAATTCCGTTCCGCTCTTGGAATTTGCGATATTTTGACATTTTCGTGTTCCACGGAGAGCGCGAAAATGCCAAAATTTCCGCTATATGGCGCGTTGCGAAGATTTTTTCATGTTCGCGCTTTGAAAATGCGTTCTCGGGTGGGCGATTGCCTTACCGGGATCCCTGCGGTCGCCGACGAGTTTTCCAATCCGTTTGCGTGCTCCACGAGATGTTGATAGCCGGTCGCTCTATCCCCGTGAGAGTTCGCGATCAGGTAATTCTCCTCGCCATCAGACACCGCGAGAGTCTGAGACCACGAACACGTCATTTTCCACCGCGAGAGAGAGCGTGAGGTCGCAAACACGTCAATCTCCACCGCGACAAAGAGCATGAGATCGCGAACACGTCATTTTGGACGCGCCATTGACATCCGACGGAAGGGTGGTGAAGGTCGCGAACACGCCAAATTGTCGATTTGGAGAAGAATATTAACTCTAGCTGCATAAAACCTTCTCTAAATGATGATTTGGATGGAAAAAAACTCCTCAGATTGACATTTGGCTGTCCTTTTTTGTGCAAGGAGTCTTTGAAAAAAAAAAAAACTTTTTGGGGGGAGAGGGAGGAAGTGCCACAGAGTCTCCAACTTCCTGTTCCTGTTTATCAGGTTCCTCCCAGTGCTTTGTCCATCTCCTGTTCATTCTGCCTTTGGATTTCAGCTGGAAGGATCACTCATTGAGATCCATTTGGATGTAGGGCGGAAAAACACCATGACCGTATGGAAGCGGAAAACAAGCACCCGCCGGCCCCGTGGGAAAACCGGCAGACGAATTAGCATTAACCGCCCAAAAAAACTGACCGCGGCGGTATTTGTCCCAGAATAACCACCCGTAGCGGGCGGAGATGGCCAAAATCCGTCCGCGGCGGTCGGAATCGCGGCGGAAAACCACAACCCGCCGCAAGTATAGCGGAGACACCGCCCCGAACATTTGTATATCCCCGATGGTCCTGCGGTACGTACCGCCGTCTCCGACCGCCACGGTCGCACAATGGAATGAATGGGAGAGCCAGCGGAAGAGCTGAAGCACAGCCACCGCGGCCGACGAACCGTCAAAAATATGGCGGACGAAGCCAAAACCCCACAAGAAGGCCAAAAAATGCACACAGAAAACTAGACATGCCTCCCAAATACACAAAACACACCCCAATGACACAACCACATGGCAAAACGAATAATACAAATTCCAGGACAACACACCTGTCAGCAACACCCCAATTGGACACACCCACATAGCTGTGTATAAAACCAGCCCCTTCACTGACCACAATCCCTTGCAAAACTCCAGGAGAGAAGGGACACATACACCAGCTGACAGGAGAGGCAAAGGACACAACATCACCAGCCACACTACACACAGCACCACCACCACCACCCAACCAGCACAACTAACCCCCTGCACAACACGGACCATACACAGCACAACCACTCACACCCCAGGACCCACAATCACTTTGCACACCACACACCATGGCCACACAGAAAATTCCCAAATTCCCTGAGAGTGAGTTGAAGGTCATGGTAGATGAGATAGTGGAACCATAGCTTTTTGGTACCCTTGTCCAACAAACACCATTAGCCACAAGGACACAAATGTGGGCTAGGATAGTCCAAAGGGTCAATGCAGTAGCGACCACCCCAAGATCAAAAAAGGAGATCATGAAGCGGTGGCATGACCTGAAGAGGGTGGTCAAGGAGAGGAGGAGCAAGAACTGTGAGCTGGCTCAGAGGACTGGTGGTGGCCCTCCCATTCCACTAAAAACATTCACACAATGGGAGGAGAAGGTGCTTGCCATACTGCATCCAGAGAGTCTCACAGGAGTAGCCGGGGGAGTGGAGGCTGGTAAGTACAAACAAATGACTACCGCCACTCTGCTATGTACTGCCTTGCACAACAACAAAGCTACACCCCCATGACACACACACCCCACATTCACAAAAACATGGCTCACAGATCCAACATTCACCCACTCCCATTCAGGCAGACAGCACTACAACAACCACCAGGCCCCATGGCCCACACCTGAGCAGGATGGATCCCTCCCCCACCCCACCCAGGAGCAGTTGGAAGCCATTGCAGTACAACAAACAATCTTACAGGTAGGTAGCCATCTTCACAATGAGGGTGTCTGGGGTGGGAGGGCCTGCACCACTACTCCCACCATGCCCCCTGTCCCACAGCCTAGCAAGATGTATCCCTCCCCCAAACCACCCAGGAGCAGTTGGAAGCCATTGCAGTACAACAAACAAACTTACAAGTAGGTATCCATCTTCACAATGAGGGTGTCTGGGGGTGGGGAGCCTGCACTACTACTCCTGCCATGCCCCCTGTCCCACACCTGAGCAGGATGGATCACTCCCCCACCCCACCCGGAAGTATGTGTCAGCCATTACACAACCCTCATCAAACTTACAGGTAGGTAGCCATCTTCCCTGGGTGGGTGTTTGTGGCTGGGAGTGCTGCACTACTACTTCCAACATTCCCTGTGTCCCACACCTCAGCAGGATGGACCCCCACCCCACCCCACCCAGGAGCAGTTGGAAGCCATTGCAGTACAACAAACAAACTCACAGGTAGGTAGCCAGTACATGCACCCACACATTCTCCCCAAATTAAATGGTGCCATATGACAACACCAGCCCTCACATTGCACAATAAGCCATATCTACCCCATTACCAAGCACAGTGTGCACACAGGTAAGCCAAGGAAACTGTCACAACCACCCAAGTGTGACACACCAATGCATAAGTAGAAGAAAGCCTGGGCACATTCATGCACAGCAACTAGTTACATGTGCATCACCATGGGGCAAGTGCAACAAGGACCATTCTCAAAATATGAAAGCATGTGTGGTGGCACAAATCAAGATAAGCACATGACAGGACAAAGGGATGCAGGAGATGACAATGGCCAGTCCATAGCCAGAGGTGACGTCTGATAGGTCAGACAATTAAACACATGTTGTGCCAGGCCCTAGATGGCAACAAGTCCCAGTAAACCTCAATTGGACACGGTTCGCATGGTATGCCCTGACACCTCGCACCATGGAAAAGTAATGCTTGTACCACTGTATCATGTCAGGGAGCACAGTACTGCACACAGTCAACAATGTGATGATATGTCAATTGTGCAGTGTACAAAATGTGAATGACACACAGCTAACCCAAAGCTTGCCGGGTGCACTGCAATGACCATTTCCCATCTGACCCACGGGTGACCAAGAACTCACTGCAGAGGACAACACCAGCAACCTGCAGAGCCAGTCTCCACTCCCGGTACAAGGACTCTCGGATGTTGACTCCCAGGATTCCGTGGACGATGAGCTCGAGGCCAGCCCATCTGGTGTGCCAGGGAGCAACAGGTCCCAGGACCCCAGCATCCCCCCACCACATCTGCGGCAACAACAACTTCACAGCAGTCCCCTGCTGTCATGGCCTGTGCAGCCACAGCCACCACCACCACCACCACTAGTGCTCCCTGTCCCAGAGGATGACCCGCACACACCACCCATGAAGGAGGGCAGGGAGAGGATGCGGGTGCCCACAGTGGTGAGGCAACATGTCGGTGGCAGCAGGGCAGGTGGGAGGGGCAGGGTCACCCAGGGACACCAGGAAGCTGAGACCCACTCCCTGGAACACATCACCAGAGTCCTGGGCGCATAGGAACAGGCCCAGTGACGAACAGGCCGGTCGGATGATCTGTTGCACGAGCTCATCCTGCTGATTAGGTCCATCGACAGACGCATGGGACAAATCGTGGAACTCTTGGGCCAGCAAGTGGCGGTACTGAGGGACAGGCATGCACCCCAGACAACACCTCCACCTCCCTCTGGTGGGCTGCACACTGACAGTTCACCATCCTCCCCTGCGTCCACAGAGAGGGGTGAGTCCTCAGACCCCACTGGCCCTGCAGCAGGGCCCCCCCAGCCAAACGACAAAGGGGCCATCCCAAGAGAACCCTGGGAGTATCTGGAGGCAAAGCACCTGCCAGACGCAAGTCGCAGAGCCAGCCATGATGGCAACCCTCTCCACCACTGCATTGACTCTTTGGACTGTCCTACCCCACACTGCCTTGTGAATGGCATCTGCCTGTTGGACTGGGTCACCACAGCAACGTGGTGACTACTCGACCATCTCATCTACCACGACTGTCAACTCAATCCCCCCCCAATGGAAATGTAACCCCCCCTTGCATCTCACCATAGTAAATAAAATATCCTCACACACAAGTTGTTGTGTCTGCTCCGTCTTTATTGCAGGGTGTACAGTCTTCAACATGATCACAATGTACCCGGACCATGGGCTGTATGTAGGCAAGGAGAAGTCGAAGGCACCTAGGGAAACACAACAGAACTGTCACTGGTCTTGGTGTGGCATCACAGCCATCACACAAGCCCTAACACCAGGATAACCCAACATGCACATGTCACAATGGCCCCCATGTGTCAACATACACGTCTCGTTGATGTTCCCAAATGACATGTCCTAGAAACATTTCCAACCACCACTGAGTCTACAACTGGCTGATGCTACAATTCTCACATGCCCCTTCATGACAACAGCAATCACATCAGTCAATGGGTATGTTGCATATTGCCACCCACCGTCAAGTGAAGTAGCGGGTGATGAGCTGTTCACGCAGGTCAACACCTTCCTCCTCTCCACTGTCCTCATCACTAGACACGGCTTGGTTTGCAGGCTGGGGCCTTGGGTCCTCACCATCATCCAGAAGCAGGGGAATCTCCCTGCGAATGGCTAGGTTGTAGAGCATGCTGCATGCAACAACAATCTGACACACCTTCCCGGGCGAGTATGCCAGTGCACCTCCGGTCTTGTCCAGGCACCGGAAACGTGACTTGAGCAGACCAAAAGTGCGCTCCACCACACAACGTGTCCTCCCATGGGCCTCATTGTAGCAGACTTCAGCAGGGGACCTGGGATTCCGCAGTGGGCTCAGCAACCAGGGACGGTTGAGATATGCAGAGTCACCTAAGTATGACAAACACAAATAGACATTGCAATGTTGCAGAGTCTCAGGGGAGCAGGTCACACACACAGCACGTCACACGACTAGGTATACTCACCTACAATCCATGCACGCTCTGGAAGATGATTAGCCATCAGCTGGGGCACTATGCTGTTCCTCAGGATGTAGGAGTCGTGGGCCGAGCCTAGGAATTTGGCACACACCTGCGAGATGGTCATATCTGCCAGGCACACCACCTGCACATTGCTGGAGTGGTAATGCTTGCGATTGCGGTAAATGTGCTCACTTGCCTGTGGTGGCACAAAAGTGACATGGGTGCAATCAATGGCTCCAACAACAGTGGGGATGTGTCCAAGGGGATAGAAGTCTCCCTTCACAACTGCCAATTCAGCACCCCTGGGGAAATGGATGTATCTGTCACTGTATAGCATCATGGCAGACAGTACATCACGCAGCACCATGCTGAACATCGGTTGTGACATCCCACCAGCGCTGGGCACAGTCTCCTGGAATGATCCTGATGCAAAAAAATGCAGGGCTGCCATCACCTTATAAGTAGGGGTGAAAGCTGTTGGATATGTCCTGCGTGGCTGCAGGTGAGGCTCCAACAGATCACAAAGGGTTTTCAGGGTGGCTCTGTCCAGGCGGCATTTGCAGATGATCTCAACATCCTCCATGCCCTCCAGCACCGTCAAGTGATGAATCAAATTTGTCCTCCTCCTATTGGAGTTGATAGTGGACACATGTCAATACAATACACCAAGAGATGTGCACAGCATATCACGTTTAGGATGACACAACGACAACAAATGACTGACATCTAGAGTGACTAACAGACCAGCTTACATGGAGGGACGCCTTCATCTACACAAAGGGCACACGTGTCAACTTACACAAGACAAGTACCTCAAACACCACCTTTGGCTATGTGAATGCACTTAGGCATATGCCCACAGTACACATGTGCACGCCTGGGAGTCTAGCATCCAGCATATGTGTAACTAATCAAAACCACTGTCTCCTACCTAACTGCTGTACGGGTCACACCTTGATGCGTCATTACAACCTGGCACACATCCACCACACAATGACCACAGTCGGCGCTGGAATGATGAATGTGTTCATGAGCAGACATGAGAGGCAATGCTAATTAGATCAACATTCATCGAAACGAGTATTGCTGTGATTGTCACAGGACCTCAACACATTGACATGTGTACACATTGTCCAGTCCAGGACTACACTGTCCTGCTTACACCAACATCAAATCCTCAAGTGACATGTGAGTGGGTACAGACAAATGTACAATACACACACATAAACATGGCATGTGTAGCCATCAGTGGAGTAAATTGAACATTGGCATCGTGTGCACAAATGTGTGCCATTGAACATGTTGGCACTATGCACTGTTGATGTGTGACAGATGGACATCGCCATTGGATGGCACCCATGTCGCGGTAGCTACCGCCTGACACCGGCGGTGTGTCACCAGCACCCCCATTCACAACAGTGCAGTACTCATAGGCATGGAGACATGTGGAAATGGCGGTTGGCATGCTCCGCCGCCAGAATGGCGGTGCCTTGTGTCAATGCATGGCACCCATATTGCGGTAGCTACTGCCTGGCACCGGCGGTGTGTCACCAGCACCCCCATTCACACCAGTGCAGTACTCATAGGCATGGAGACATGTGGAAATGGCGGTTGGCATGCTCTGCCGCCAGAATGGCGGTGCCTCATGTCAATGCATGGCACCCATATTGCGGTAGCTACCGCCTGGCACCGGCGGTGTGTCACCAGCACCCCCATTCACACCAGTGCAGTACACATAGGCATGGAGACATGTGGAAATGGCGGTTGGCATGCTCCGCCACTAAAATCGCGGTAGCGCACCCTGGGCCCCAGCGGTGTTACACCGCCATGGAGCTCGCCCTAGAGCCAATGGGAAGCTCGATAGCGTTGACATGATGCAATTTTGAAGATCACGGTAAGCGTGCTCCGCCACTGCGGAGGCGGTCATTGGATGCATTTGAAAGAGGCAGACATGGACCACCAATTGCTGCAGCTTGGCACCTTTCAAACGACCCCAGGGGGCTAAATATGTGGGAGTGAGCCTCACATTGCCACTGCTCACAGAGCCTGCTACTTGAGACCCCTCACCTGCTGCTGCCTCCAGGGACTGCTGCCTGAGACCCATCACCTGCTGCTGCCTCCGGGGACTGCTGCCTGAGACCTATCACCTGCTGCTGCCTCCAGGGACTGCTGCATGAGACCCATCACCTGCTGCTGCCTCCAGGGACTGCTGACTGAGACCCATCACCTGCTGCTGCCTGAGACCCATCACCTGCTGCTGCCTCCAGGGATTGCTGCCTGAGACCCATCACCTGCTGCTGCTTCCAGGGACTGCTGCCTGACACCCCTCACCTGCTGCTGCCTCCAGGGACTGCTGCCTGAGACACCTCACCTGCTGCTGCCTCCAGGGACTGCTGCCTGGAGACCCTCGCCACCAAAATCACCTGCTGTTGTCTCACGTCCACAGTGATGGCAAGGACAGAGAAGATCCGTGCCAGTCCCTTCACGTGCGAGGAGCTGGAGGTCCTGGTGGACGAGGTGCTCACACAGTACCCAAGGCTATATGGTGCCCCAAATGTCGTGGTGAGTCTTAAACAGTGTTGTGGTAGGGCAGGGGGGGCACACATGTAGTGGACTGATGCAGTATGTGCCTGGAAGTGTGGGGTAGTGTAATGTACTGCCTGACATGATGTCTCCAGTGGGAGGGTGTGTGTATCCAATGCCACAGCTTTCCCTCCCTGCACATGTAAGTATGAGTGACCTGTGCTGTGTTGTCAGCCATACAGTGACACAGAAGGTTGTTCATGCTGTAGTCAGGACAGTGATTGCTTGGCTGGATGGCTGTGTGTGCCCCTATAGTACATCTCAGTGTGAGCCCATCTGGCTTACACAGTCCCCGTCTACTAAGACAAGGATACATCGTTTCACTTACAGAGTATGACATCAGTCTTTTCACATTGCACTCCAGCTGTGGCCCATCTCAGCACTGTAGATTGCACACAACCGCCCTTGTGAAGGGCATCTTGTATTTGTGAGATCATGTCCCTCAATGTTCCTTTACGGTGTTGGCTGCCACCCTCTGGAACTCACTGCCTGCTTCTCTCCGTGCTATTCCGGACCTGCTTCTTTTTAGGAAATCTCTGAAAACCTTCCTATTCTCTAAAGCCTAGTCTCTGCCGCTCTAGTTATCTCTGTGATGTTGTGTTTTCCATCTCCAAAGCGCCAGGATGCCTCTTTGCTGCGGCAGCTGTGCGCTATACAAATTTAAATAACATAACATAACATAACAATGTGACATCCATGACACAGTTATCCATTCACAGGGCAGGGACATTGAGGGCTGCGCAGTCTTGGACACAGTGGGTCACCCCCAACACAGGTTGATATGTGATGTATGTGTTGCTCAAACCAACAATTGACTGTAGATGTGGGCAGGCAGGTTTCAGTACTGGCATCCTGCATGTGTGTGAGATGTGCAGGGACTGTGTTCCCCCTGCATGCTTTAACATCAGCTTCTCCCATGCAGGGGTCACATGTGGGCTGTACTATAGTCTCTGATTAATCTATCGTTGGATATGTGATTTGGTTGTATCTTGCTGCCATACTGGTAGATGTCCCTACATGGCACTGTATACCTGATCATTTCTCCCTCTTGTCTCCCATGCCTGCAGCTCAAGGTACACCAGCATAAGGCCGTGTGGAGGGCCATTGCAGCGAAGGTGCGAGCCCTGGGGGTCTCAAACCGACGGCACACCCACTGCCACAAGAGATGGGATTACATCAGCTGGCTGGCAAAGAATGTGGCAGAGATGACCCTGGGGCTGCTTCCTCACACTGGGCGTCTGGCACGGCGCAGCATGACACCACTAATGGGGCGCATCTTGGAGGTGACACAGCCTGAGCTGGATGCACATTTAAAGGAGCATCAGCAGCAAGCCAAGGGTGAGCATTTGGGAAGTCTGACTTAGGATGGGAGTGGCTGCATGTGTACAGAGCCTGTGCCAGCGCTGGCCTCTGTGATGTTGATAGTGTGATGCTGTGGCATGTAAGTGGCTGCTGGCCTGGGTGCCTGTGGCATGCATTTGCCCTACATGTACTTGCAAAGTTGATTTGGAAGCTGTGCCTTCACATTACATTCTGAGTTGTGCTCTTCAGGTTTCTTCTGCATTGGTGTAGTCTTGGGAATCTCATGGGAGGGAACAGCAGTGTGCCCAATCTGACTGTGCGTACATCATTGCTTCCATTGCATGCACCCATATTGGGAAGGGCTAGATATCTTACAGCAATGTGCAGCATTCTATTGTCCCCAAGGTATGACATGGTGGGTGGCATGGGCTAATGTCCATTGTGGACTGTCATGTTGTAGTCCGGATCTATGTTGTCCCCTCCTGTTACATCCAGTTCTGTCAATGGCAACAAGTTGTGTGCCCCCATCATGTCCCTAGGTGTGCTCAGAACTACTTGTGTGTCTGTTTGAACAGAGCCACAAGCAGGGTGTTGTGCTGTGTGGTCATCACATGGCTCACTCATGCCTGAGTTTCCAGTTTCCATGCACTGTTTGAGTCTATGTAGTGAGTTGGCATGATGTGATTGCACAGGGTGGTGTGCAACTTGTAAATTTGCTCAACTTTTGTCATGCATTGCTTGCATATGTTTGTTGCCACTGACCTGACCCTACATCTCTGTCTCCCATGCAGCATCACCTGTGGTTATAGAGGGACAGGAGACGGACACCAGTGGGGGTGAAACAAGCACCACAGCTGCCCAGGAGCCCAGTGACACAGATGTTACCAGCGCATCAGAGGGGGACAGGAGTCTGCTGGAAGAGTTCCAGCCTGAGACGCAAAGCACCACATCATCCGATGTCAGCGGGGATGCATCCATGTTGGAGGGCACAGGGAACGGGGACTCTGCATCGACTTCCACCACACAGCGGCCATTGCCCACCCTTCCAGCCACTTCCTCTGGTGCTGCCCGTGTCCGCCTCAGTAAAAGGGGAAGAGTATCCTTCACCCCTGGCACTGCTGCTCCTGCCACTCCTGCTGCCATTAGTGCTGAGTCTGTGGACCTTTTGCGCCAGCTGTATGTAGGTCAGACAGCTCTCCTAAATGCCTTCATTGACCACAACAAGAAATTGACCCAGGTGGTTGCCTTCATGGAGGGCATACATTCTGACGTGGGTGGGCTGCACTGGACAGTCCAGGCTTTGTCATCAACAGTGACGTCTGCCCTGCAACTGGCACATTCTCACAGTCCAGCTCCGGTCCCTTTGTCCACCCCCCTGTCAGTGGCCACGTCTGACGATAGTGACCACGGTCCACATACATCAAAGTCACGATACAGCACACGGAGCACACAGCAGCAACAACCCAAGCGGTTCCATGCGCAGACACGATCCCCACAGAAGACCAAAGGCACCCCAGAGCGCAGGGAGAAAAGCCCATCAAGCGACACCAGGGGACAATTAACAAAGCAGCAGACCTCAGGCACACATGCCTCAGTGGCATCCCCATCCAAGGACTCTCCTGCCCCTAAGGCATCGCACAAAGATAATCGTACAGTGTCTGTGCCCACCAAGGAGGTGGTGCATGCCAAGGGTACACCTGGGAAGGGCTCAAAGGCAGTATCACCAACCACCTCGACTTCCATTCCAAGCCCAGTGAAGCAGGGGCCGGAGGGTGACACATAGTAAACAGGGGAAGGGGGGGCAGAGGCGAAGCAAGGCAAAGTGTTCTGTTGAGTCTAGCACATCAAAAGAGGGGCTGCCAGCGCCTGCACCTGCTGCAGCAGTGGTGGTGAGTGTGCCTGTTGTACCCACACCACTTCCCATTGATCCACAGTCAGACACGCCATTTAGGATCCCCAAGAAGTGGAAGGGCACCCTTCCACAATCTCCCAGCCACACCGTGACTCCCGTCTGCATGACTCCACCTCCACGTGCCACTACACCACCTGGTCCAAGCGGCCCTCCAGCCTGCCAAGACACTGATTGCTCTACCTCAGCTGTTCCGCTCTCTCCTCCTTAAGTGCCCCGGCAGTCCCCGAGGCACAGCCAGTTCCCAGTCTGCCTGACAGCCAAGTCTGAGTGTTAGTCACACTCACACACCTGTGTCTCACACAGGAGGGTCTGTACTGCACATTGTTGCCCCCTGACTGTGTTGCTGGCCATGGAAAGGTACAGTCGCACACATTCCCTGTGCAGCTTCTCATGGACATGCTCTGCACACTGCACTGCCCACTGGCCTTGTTATTCACTGCTGTGTTGGACCCTTGCCTGTGCAGCTTCTCATGGACATACTCTGCACCCTGCCCTGCCCACTGGCCTTGTTCTTCACTGCTGTTTTGCCCTTCGCTGTGCAGCTTCTCATGGACATACTCTGCACCCTGCCCTGCCCACTAGCCTTGCTGTTCACTGCTGTGTTGGACCCTTGCCTGTGCAGCTTCTCATGGACATACTCTGCACCCTGCCCTGGCCACTGACCTTGTTGTTCAGTGCTGGGTTGGACCCTTGCCTGTGCAGCTTCTCATGGACATATTCTGCACCCTGCCCTGCCCACTGGCCTTGTTGTTCACTGCCGTGTTGGACCTTTGCCTGTGCAGCTTCTCATGGACATACTCTGCACCCTGCCCTGGCCACTGGCCTTGTTGTTCACTGCTGTTTTGCCCTTGCCTGTGCAGCTTCTCATGGACATGCTCTGCACTCTGCCCTGGCCACTGGCCTTGTTGTTCACTGCTGTGTTGGACCCTTTGCCTGTGCAGCTTCTCATGGACATACTCTGCACCCGGCCCTGTCCACTGGCCTTGTTGTTCACTGCTGTTTTGCCCTTGCCTGTGCAGCTTCTCATGGACATACTCTGCACCCTGCCCTGGCCACTGGCCTTGTTGTTCACTGCTGTTTTGCCCTTGCCCGTGCAGCTTCTCATGGACATGCTCTGCACTCTGCCCTGGGCACTGGCCTTGTTGTTCACTGCTGTTTTGCCCTTGCCTGCGCAGCTTCTAATGGACATGCTCTGCACTCTGCCCTGGCCACTGGCCTTGTTATTCACTCCTGTTTTGGCCTTGCCTGTGCAGCTTCTCATGGACATGCTCTGCATTTTGTGCCTTACGCTTCTCTCATGGTGCCTATCTGTGCAATTTGTGAATAAAAACAGTTGCTCCAGTTGTCTATTTTGTCATTGTCCTTACTGAATAAAGTTTGCGGTGTGAAAATGGTTTACTGTGCCACATGGTCTGTGTGGCACTTCAACATGGTCAATGTTTGGGCTCACTTGCTCTCTTTTTCTCAGGGGTGACAGGTGCTTCAGTTCTTCTTGGCCCAGATACTTGTGGTGGCAATGGTGTCAATTTCGAATGTTAAGCAGTAGTCATTTACTTGATTAGTTCATTTTGGCTCTATTGTACACATGTCAGGTTGGGGGGCACTGCCAGCACAGGGTGGGTTTATGCACACAGTATTTCAGGCAGGTTGTCCAGGGTCATCATCTGTGTGTTCTTCCTATTAGTGTGCCCAGTGGTGTATGTGTGTGGTCATCTAGCGATGGCCAGTCATCCTAGTCCCCTGGCTTACTTTCCATGTGTGCTCCTGGATGGCCAGGTATTGTGCAGTGTGAAGGGGGTGAGTTTGTGGGGAGTGTTGATGTATGCATGCCTCTGCAATGTCAACTACACACATGTGTCACCCAGGAGTTGTGTGCCTATTGTTTTGATTGTTTATCCCTGTGGATGTGGTGTATGCCCATGTGTGAGTTGCATGTTGTGCACTGTGCAGTGTGTTGATGTGTCCTTCCAGTTCTGTCTGACTCCTACTTGTTGTTTTTGTCACTTGTGAGTATGCAGAGGGTGTTACTGGCAATTCAGTGTTGTGTTTTGTTGCACATCCCTGTGTCTGGTGGCTGTTTGTGGGGTCTGTGCAGACCTGCTGCTCCACACAGCCATTGTGGTTGTGTTTTCTCATGTCTTGCTGTCCCATGTTGCATTCTTGCCTCCAGAGTGGCATGTTGTGTGTGTTGTCATGCCATCCCCTATCTGTGCTTCAGCTGCCTACCCATTGTGGGTCTGCACTCCCTCTCTTTGTGTATGGTACACTCCTGCCATGTCCCCTACTGACACGCAGTACACTTCACTTTGGTGTGAGCTGTCCCCTTGGTTTGTATGTGTGTGTGCCTTCCCATAACTTCATTTGTGCCACTGTGCTTTGTGGTGCAGTTCTTTGTCCACGATAAATGTGTCACTCTGTGCATTTCCCCAATGGGTCATGTGTGATGTACTGATGCTGTTTGTCAGTCATGGTTGCTACTATGTAGTTCAACTGTGTGTGCTGCCCAGTCCTGTGGTCAAGTTGTTTCCACCTTTGTGTCCTAGACTTGTGCATCTATTGGGTGTTGTGTTGGATGTATGTGTGTTGCTTGTGTTATTGCTTCACTTCCTGGGTGTGCTGTGCTGTATGGTGTTGTGTGGGCTGCTGTTCTGTCACTGATGTCTGTGTGGGGCTGATATGCTTGGTGTGCACACACAGCTTGTTGTGCTTGCAGTGCTGTGTGTATGTTGCCTTGTGATTGCCTGTTGTGCATCCCCTGATGTCATGCTATGTTTGCTATGTGATTGTTCTGCCTGTGCATCTGTTGTTTGTTTGCTGTGCCTGTGTTGTTCTGTGATGGTGCACTTCTTGTGTGTGTTGTAGAATGTTGTCCTGCATTGTTCCTGAGTGATGAGGTTGTGCACTCCTGTTGTGTCTGTGCTCCCATTGCCTTTCCCCAGTTTAGCTGCACAGGGCATGTCTGTTGTTGTTGTTGTGGCTCTGTGTGTGTTTCAGTTGGGCTATGTGTTTGTCTGTTGTATTTGTTTCGACATTTGTGGTGGCATCCATGTGTGTGTGTGTGTGTTTGATGTTTGTGGCTGAGCCCAAGGTGTGTGGTTGTTTGTGTGTGTATTGCCTGTCAAGTATTGGCAGCCTTCAGTGTGTTTGGCACTGGTGTTGTGTGCTGCTGGTGTGAGGGGGGTATGTATGTAGATTCTTACTTGTGTTTGTCAGTCCTGAGGTGTGTAGATGGTCCCTGTGTGTAGTGCTGCTTGTGTACTCCTGTGAAGTAGTTGTATGTATGTGTGGCTGGTCCCAGTTTGAGTTCAGGGCCTTCCTTTCATCCTTTCATCCTTGTGCCTATATATGGTTTGCCTTGCTGTCTCCCTGTGTGGTTGCACTGAGCTGTCTGTGGTTTGATTTCACTGACTGTGCCAGCCATGTGTTCTTTGATGGTGTGAGGGTGTTGTGCTCTGTTCCTTGTGTTGATGTGATGTACACATGCTTGTTGTGTGTCTCCATGGCCTTCCATTTGTGTGCAGCCAACTTTGGTTTCCCTTTTTGTTGTGCTCCATTGCTGTTGGCATGTGTGTTGTGTATGTGTGTGTGTGTCAGTCTGTGATATTTATGTGTGACTGTGCAGGCTGTGTGTCCATTTGGATGTTGCTTCTTTGCGTGTGTTCATTTGTTGCTTGTCCTCATTACTTTTTCCCTGAGTGTGGTGTAGTGTGTGTTTCCCTGGCCCTGTGCTACTGTGCTGTGTGTTGTGTGTTCCTGTGCAGCCACTCCTGCATTGTGTGTCTCCATGATTGTTGGTTGTGTGGTGCAGGGTATGTATTGCCCTGGCTTGTTGTTGTGCATGGGGTGCACAGGGGGGCACATGGCATGTGCCTTCATGGGGTGTGCTAGTGTGTGGGTGTGGCCCTGAGGTCTTTGTGCCCTGCCCATGCCTGGCACTGGCCCTGCCTTCTGCATTGCGAATGTATTTGCTTGTGTTCGCCGCTGCGGTGACGTGACCGGGACATTGCTGCATGGTGGCGGTAGATGTGTGACAAGGATACAGCGGGGTGAATTTGTGGCAGGTGGGTGATGTGTGGGTGCCCTTGGGGATGTGTTCCTATCCCCCCTAGAGTGTCTGATGTGGATTTGGACCCTGTGTCAGGCCGTGGGTTGTGTGTTGTGTGTTGTGTTATTGCGTACCATGAGTTCCTGGTGATGTAGCAGGTACAGCACCGGAAAGACGTGGAGAGCTGGGTCCATTGCGGTCGTGTCCGGGTGGTGTGGACCGGGACTCTGGTTTCGCGTTCCGCTGTCGAGTTTCTGCCGTCTCTGGTTGGGCGGTGTCGCCACTGTGGTGCGTCTGCTTGCTTGAGCCATCCTAATTTGTGGACCGGGGCAGACGTCATTCCGCACGGTGGAGGGTCTCCATTGGCTCCCACCGCCGCGGTGGCGGGCGCACTTTGATGGCGGTGCACGTCGCACCACGGCGGTCGGGAATTGGCCTATGTTTGACCATACCAATATGGCAGACGTGATGTCCGCTGCTAGCGGGCGGAAAAAGGCATTTTTCCGCGCCGCCAGTGTGGCGGTGGTCCCACCGTCCTACATCCTAATGGACCTCATACTGCAACTACAATTTTGGTACTTATCATTCTTTTTTTTAAATTGTTGGGGGTAGCCACTAGGCCCAGAGCTAGTCAATGGTGGGTGCATGATGAAGCAACTGTTCCTTTGGTGTGTGTTGAATGTTTTTCAAACATCATTTAGGGCATGGATGGTATTGGATTGAGTTGGAAAATGTGTTTTTTTGGGGGGTATTTCTGTTTTGGGTGTGTGTTAAAGAAATGCCTTTGTTGTGTGTGCTTGGTGTGTTGGTGTGCACCCTGCAGACCTTGTTTTGCCCTGTGGATTTTCGTTTTTGCATTTTATTGCATTAAAAAGGCACAGCAGTGTGGTTTAGCATGCATCTTTTGCCTGGCTTCTTTATAGGCCTTTTGTCAGTTCACTGTTTCCCAGGCCTCCTGCTTGTTGCTTGTGATTTGCGAGTGTCCATGTGGCTGGTGGCCTTTTCTGGTGGGAGTTATTAGTGTGCTGCTTTTGCCATATATAGGCCTGCATGGTATTCTTTTTTGGCCTAGGCTTCTTGTTGTGGGCCTGGCCATGAGGCTGGCGGCAATTTTGAAGGCAGGCAGTGTGTTTTTTGCAACAGGCCTGCATTGTCTGTCTTCTGTTTCTTGTAGTTGGGTGGGCCTGGCCATGTGGCTGGTGGCCATTTTGAAGCAGAGGCCTGCAAGCTTGTGTGGCCTTGTCTGCCCACGTGCCTGCTTTCATTCAGTAGACTCAGAGCAGGTAGCCACAGGTGCATTAAACAAGTGTTTATCTGTGTGTTCTGTTGAATTTAAACATCATTTAGGGCATGGATGGCATTGGATTGAGTTGGAAAATGTGTTTTTGGGGGGGTATTTCTGTTTTTGGGTGTGTGTTAAAGAAATGCCTTTGCTGTGTGTGCCTGGTGTGTTGGTGTACACCCTGCAGACCTTGTTTTGCCCTCTGGATTTTCGTTTTTGCATTTTATTGCATTAAAAAGACACAGCAGTGTGGTTTAGCATGCATCCATTGCCTGGCTTCTTTTATAGGCCTTCTGGCCGTTCATTGTTTCCCAGGCCTCCTGCTTGTTGCTTGTGATTTGTGAGTGTCCATGTGGCTGGTGGCCTTTTCTAGTGGGAGTTATTAGTGTGCTGCTTGTGCCGTATATAGGCCTGCATGGTATTCCTTTGTGGCCTAGGCTTCTTGTTGTGGGCCTGGCCATGAGGCTGGTGGCCATTTTGAAGGCAGGCATTGTGTTTTTTGCAACAGGTCTGCATTGTCTGTCTTCTGTTTCTTGTAGTTGAGTGGGCCTGGCCATGTGGCTGGGGGCCATTTGGAAGCCTAGGCCTGCAAGCTTGTGTGGCCTTGTCTGCCCACGGGCCTGCTTTCATCCTGTAGGCTCAGAGCAGGTAGCCACAGGTGCATTAAACAAGTGTTTATCTGTGTGTTCTGTTGAATTTGAACATCATTTAGGGCATGGATGGCATTGGATTGATTTGGAAAATGTGTTTTTGGGGGGTATTTCTGTTTTTGGGTGTGTGTTAAAGAAATGCCTTTGTTGTGTGTGCCTGGTGTGTTGGTGTGTGCAGTGCACCCTGCAGACCTTGTTTTGCCCTGTGGATTTTCGTTTTTGCATTTTATTGCATTAAAAAGGCACAGCAGTGTGGTTTAGCATTCATCTTTTGCCTGGCTTCTTTTATAGGCCTTTTGGCAGTTCATTGTTTCCCAGGCCTCCTGCATGTTGCTTGTGAGTGTCCATGTGGCTGGTGGCCTTTTCTGCTGGGAGTTAACATGGGCCTGCATGGTTTTCCTATTGGCTTACTGCTTCAATCCACCCCCTTTGCCAGCAGCAGCTCCCTTCCATTACATTTGTATTTTGGTTGTTCTTATTCTTTCCTATCCTTCCTGAGAGTGTAGTGTGTACACTGTACACAGTAAGAAGTATACCATAGCCCTTGTTGCCAAAGTCTCACAAATGGCTACACTATATCTTCTATTTGTTTGTGTGTACTAGTAGTAATTGAACCACAACAACAAATGCAACATTTCACTGATGTTCTACTCCTGGCTTATTTGCTTTTAGGTGCACAAAAAGACAGAGGAGGAGGCAACTATCAACATCATCCGTTGTACTGCCAAACAGAAGTCCTGCTGCGCATCACATCACGTCCAACTGTGACCACAGACATCTCTGCAACTTGTGCACCTGCCTCCTGTCTGACCTCTGAAGAAAATGGGCCCAAAGAAAGGTACCAGGTCCTCCAGTACCAAGAAAGTTGCCGCTGAGAAGAAGGAACAGAAAAAGCAAGAGGCAGGCGGAAACTCAGCAGATAAGTCTGCAGCCGCAAGAACAGCAGCAGCCGCAAGAACAGCAGCAGCCGCAAGAACAGCAGCAGCCGCAAGAACAGCCGCAGCCACAAGAACAGCCGCCGCCACAAGAACAGCCCCAACAACAGCCCACAATAGTAGCTGTTCCTCCTAAAGTTGGGGCATTTCAGGAAATCGAGCTTCCTGAAGACAAAGAGGGGCAAGCCACTGTTTCAGAAGATCCATTGTCTTCCAGACCCCCAGGAAGGAAAAGGAGGGTTAGTCCATTATCTTCTTCTTCAAGCCCCGCTTCTGATGATCTTGATGCCACTTGGAAGCCACCAGCTCAGTCTGAGAGTGATGCATGCCACAAGACAAGGCTAGTGAAAAGGAAGGTTCCAGAAAGCCTTAGAGTTATGGAGGTAGATGTACAAGAGGGGGATGATGATGATGACGAGCCAATCATCATGGACATCACTCCCGGCCCAAAGGATATGGAGACCAACATTATTAACCTATCCAAAATGGCTGCAAGGGATGTAGCACGGATACCACCAACACAGGTAACACCACCACGACCTCCAGCTTCCATATTTTCATTTGCAAAGGAAAGGCAGGGACCTACAGCCAGCTCAACCACCACCTCAGTAGGTAGTGGTAGAAGTCACATTCCAAGCGCACCCTCCAGTTCATCTGGTATTGAAAGTGGCACATCCAGCAGCACCAGAAAGTTCTCCTCCCCAGTTTGGGACTTCTTTTCGGTTACCAGTAAGGAGGAGAACATTGCTATATGCTCAATTTGTCGACATGCTGTTAGGCGGGGTAAGCTTGGCACAAACTATGGTACCGGAGGCCAAACAACTCATCTCAAAATACACCACACTATTGTGTGGGAGGCTCACCTACTTCGCTTAGAACAAAGTAAAACTCAACCCATTGTTGTTGGGCATGAAGAATCAGGGGACGATATTATCGCGGTGGAAGGTGAACAAGAGGGAGACATTTCTAGCCCTGTCCCCAGTAGTGTAGTGGTACCGCCCACATCCCCCTCAGCAACATCTCAGTGGCACCGCAGTAAGAGTTCGAGTCAGGCTGAGACACCAAGGCAACCGAGTAGTACTGCAATGAAACAAAGTGCGTCGTTGAGCCTAACTGGGTTAAAGAAAACAACTGCACCACAAAGGAAAATAATCCAGCCTACCATTGGCAGCAGGCTTAGGTTGGAGGAGCAGTACCAACGTAACCACCCAATGGCACGGTTGTACAATGCGAAGCTGGCTAAAATGTTAGTGCTGGACCTTCTCCCTTTTTCATTTGTGGAAGGGGTGGGTTTCCTTGAATTTGTGTCAACCATCTGCCCTAAATGGAAGGTTCCCAGCCGGCTCTATTTCGCAAGAGTTGCTGTTCCAGCACTATATCATGATGTGCTGGAATTGGTTGGACAAGCTTTGCAGCAGAGTGCTGTTTACAATATCCACCTAACAACAGACATGTGGGCCAGTTGCCAAGCCACTGATTACATGTGCATCACTGCACACTGGGTTTCATTTGTGGGGGTTAGAGATAAGCTATCTGAGGTAGGTGCTGTTGACACAGCTGAGATTTTTAAAGCTTCTCGGAAACATGCAACTGTATCCATGTTCGCCATGGAGAAATCTCATACTGCTGTAAACATATTGGAAGAGTTTCACAGCAAGGTTTTTGAATGGCTGCGCCCAAGAGGGCTTAAGATTGGTTTTGTTTCCACAGATAATGGCAGTAATGTACTTAAGGCCATGGAGCTTGGTTCCTATTTCAGGGTTCCGTGTTTGGCGCATTGCATTAACATTATTGTTCAAGACTTTCTGAAAAAAGAAGCCATAGTCAGCAACTTACTGACCACCTGCCGAAGAATATGCACTAATTTCAGCCATTCTTTTAATGCTCGGAAGCAGCTGAGGATCGTTCAACGTGACTATAGAATGCCAGTCAAAGCACTCATCCAGGAGGTGGCAACATGTTGGAACTCAACTTATTACATGCTTGACCGTCTGTTTGAGCAGTACAGGCCAATCAATGAATATGTCATGCGAAGAGGGGATGCTACTGTGAAAGGCATGACCCTTCAGATGGACCAATGATGCCTAGTTAAATGCCTGACTGAGATGCTTCTTACTTTCGAGGTCTTCACACGTGAAGTCAGCAAGGAGGACTGTACTATAGGCCAAGCTATCCCATTGTTGCAAATGCTAGAGCATCAGCTGAAGGAGGTGTCTGAAGCATACAAAGATGTAGAGGAAAAAAAGAAGCATATGAGTTGGTTGAGAGCTTAGCTCATCGCTTAGCTGACAGTACAAGGGTGCAAAATAAGATTTCATCATAAAAACATTACATTTATGCTACAATTCTGGATCCACGGCCAAAATGGGCACTGAAGACATTAATTCCTTTTTCAGAAATGGAAGTTGCCCGGTACAAAACTTGGATAGCTGAGTCAGCGAGTAAGTTGGAAAATGAACAGCTGTTAATTAAAAGCCTGCTAGATAAACCCACAACAAGTACTGCAGCAGAGCATCCGATGTCAAGTTCAACTTCGGAGCCTGAGGGCAGTGCGTTTGGCTCAGAACTCTCACCAACACTATCGACAACAGCAAGAACTGGATCTTCAGGCCCAGTAAAATCATTACAGGATTGGTATTTACAGCAAGGTATTGGTAAGTCCAGTGCTGATGCAACGAACAACGAGCCCGAAAAAAGTTTAGCACCCCTGAACATTGAGCGGATGGTACAGGCCTATCTGGACAACCCAACAGAGGTGTACATTGATCAAAACCCATTGGGTATTTGTATGGGAAAAGGGGCCAATGGCCACTGCTCAGCAGGCTGGCGATAAACTATCTGGCTTCCCCTGTCGCAAGTGTCTCTTCAGAACATGTTTTCAGTGCTGCTGGTTCCATTGTAACAGTGAGAAGGACCAGTCTCTCACCCAAAAACGTGGAGAGGTTAACAATGATCAAAATGAATCAGCACTTTATACCACCGAATTACACAATACATGAATAAAGGGAGGAAGATGGGGACGGCGGCTCAGGTGATGGAAGTGGTGTGTTAGATGATGGTTACCTACTTCTGGTTGAACCCCCAGAGTTTGAGGATGAGCTATACTTCCCTGACAATTAGGCTTGCACTTCCAGTTCTTACTGTCTACCTCCCTTATTTTCTTTTATTTGTGTGTCTGTCTTTCTGGTTAGAAACTTCGAATCACAACAAATCCATCACCATCGTCTTCGAATTGTTTTATTGCAATATAAAAGTTTCAGCTGTCTGCATATCACAGTACACTCCTCCAAATCCTGCTCCTCCATCCTCCTGAATCTCCCTAAATCCATTGCCCTCAAGAAGACAGATGATGTTTGGATGATGTAAAATAGAAGAAAAAAGAAAATATTTCCTAGTCCCTCCAAAAGAAGTGGAACATGATTGATGATGACTACTATAGCTATTCTCCTTTCTGATCCGAGAGAGACTGCCCATTAACTGAAGATGAGAAGGAACAGGTAATGAATGATGCCATGCATTGGACGCTGACTGAGTGATTTTGTTGTTGTTTGTTGTGCATGAAGTTACTTCATTGTGTACTTTATGTAATAATCTACACACTAAAAGTCCCTTTTCCCTGTGTAGCGGTGGAGTCAAGTGCAGCGGTGGTATGACTGTGGTGCATTGATTTAGTCACTTAAATTGTAAAATGCTAAGTTGCTGGATTTGTGCTTTGTCCAACTCTTTCAAAAAATGTACGCTAAATGGAGGATGTGCAAGGCGTACCGTCACAGTGGGCCTTCTCTGTCCTGTTGGTGTTGTAGGTTAATGCTGAAAACAGACTAGAGTAGAGATGATGCATCCATGCCGCCTCGGAAAGTGTTCTTGTTGCACTACACCATAACTTGTGCATTTTTTTCAACTTGGTTTCTCAATATCCCTTTTGTTTTTGTAACCACAATTACAGGCCGGGCCTTACCCTGTGCTATACTTGGGAAAACAATGCACACTTACCTTACCAATGAATCTACATCTGCCAGGCAGGCAGTGGCGTCACCCAAGATTGATGGACGGAGCATCCATGGAAGGGAGGACAAAGAGGAATGCCGAAATTCAACTCCCCATTTGACCAGGATAACACAGTAACAGTATCAACTTTCATCATCTTTTAAATATTTCGATTCATTTTTTGTCTACAATCATTACAACAGTGTGTTCTTGTTGTTATTACTATTATTATCATTAGGTTTGCTGTCTGTCTATAATTCATCCCTACAGATATTTTAAAATGTTCTTTGCTATCTGTAAAAGTAAGCCCGGTAACACTAAACACAAACTGTATGTAATCTGGGTCTCCTTATCATCATCATGCATGCATTTCCTTTTTCTCCCTTAACATATTGATATGGATATGGTAGTCTACAAAGATTCTGTCGTTTGATGTTTGTCCATGCATACTGTTTTTCTTTCTCAAACCTTTCCCCAAACCCCCCTTCCCAACCATTCAACAAACCCTAACCCTCTTTCCCCGGGCTGTGTGACTTATTGAGGTATGACTACATTAAATGTACACCAATAATTTATCACATGCTTGCTGGGGCGGATGTGGCAAAAGCAACAGTACTTCAATTTCAAGGCAGGGCGGGGATCTTCTTCTGCTTGCCCACCCATGAGCAGTATATTTGTGAGGTAATTTTTTTACCAAAGGAACCTAATACATCAGCATTAATTGCCGGCATTGATTGGATTCATGGATTTCATTTGTTGTCATCATCCTACACAGCACTAACAGTTACGCTTGTGTCCAGTGTACTGTAGGCCTAGTCAAGTGACTCGACACAACTAGAGTTTATAACTCTGTGTACTACTAGGCTATCCCCACCACCATTATGTTTTGCTGTATTTTTGCATATTATTGTTTGGCAGTAAGTTCTGTACTGTGCTTCATTCTACTACTCCTTGAAGAGTCTCTCTCAGGCTACTGACTGTCTCATTTTCTTTTTTTGCAAATTCTGCTGCCAGTGTCTACTATTACTACTATAACCACCACAACCATGGCATGTTAGGAAAGAAAACCATCACCACCATGCAGCCATCGCTGTGCCTAAGTTAAACATCAAGCAAAGGTAAGAGAAGTTTGGGGGAGGCATAATTAATAATGGACATGTTTTCAATAATTCAATTTCACACACCCCTTTAAGTCCAGTTGGAGAGTGCCTTGAGTAGAAGAGACTGACAGTACTAGTAGTCAGTGAGGGGTGCCGCATCTATCTGTTTCTGTCTTACAAAGTCATCCAATTATTAAAATCAAACACTGGCTGTGGGCGGCCCTGCACCAGCAAGGAAAGAAGGATACAGTGTGATGTAAAACAGTAACCCCACCCAGAAAACATTAACAACATTGTATGTAAAGTAGAAATATATTATTTAATACCCTAACAAAAAAGTAAAAAATCCCACAACACCTGGCCCGCCCCTCTCCCTAACCCCAACCAATGTCCATAAAGAAAATGTCCAATTGTCCAAAAGAGAAAACCCAACGCCCGATTCCCAACCACCCAAAAAATAATTTAAAAATTGGGCAATAAACAGGGTCTAAGTTCGGTGGGCTTGACTAAGGAGGACATGAACTTGCTCCTCCAGGTGGGCAACATGGCGCTTCAATGCGCTGCAGTTGCATCCACAGGGGGGGGTAGCACTGATGGAGGGGTGGTGGCGGGTGGCTGCCAGACGGTGGCGCCGTACCACTGGAGGGCGGTGGCTGGGGCCCGGGGCATTGGAGGAGGCTGCAGCTGCTGCCGCCTCCTCCTCCTCTTCCAGAACCACCAGCTGACGATATTCAGTCTGTATGGCCTCTAGCTTCCGGCCCTTTGCTGCCAACTCCTTCCGGTCAGGTTTCCCCTTGGAAGGAGTAGCTATATATGAAGAAGAAAAAATAAGACTATTGTAAAATATACTCTTAGCAAAGCAGTAAGACAAATTATTTCTTCACATAGTGTCATGGTAACACTAGCAAGCACAGTACATAACATTTGTGGTATGTATCTATCCTTCCACTTTCTTGGACTTTAACATTTGTGGGAGTTTCAGGCATCCAACCAACCATGCATCTGATTCCTATCAGCCACCTATGCATGCTGCATGCATCCCGCGAATCCTTCTCTGCCAGTCATAAATATTAAATCTCGCCCGTCCTTCTTCCTTCCACTCTTCTTTCCCTTTTCGTTCAACCCATCCATCAAGGTCATCTGATCTGACTTTTAGTCTTCTCCATAAAACTTTCACAGCTGAGTTGAAATCAGATAGAAGAGGCCATTGGTTACTCAACACTCCCACCACTAATGCTTTTACTAATGCTAAGTAAAGGGTGTCTTCAACCGTTCAAAACAACTTTTTACTTAGTACGTCTCAACTGTACAGTATTATACAGTACACCCTTGCAGTGAGTGTAATGTCAATAAGTAAGGATTAGGAATCTAACTTACCACCACCCGCCACTGCTGCTGGCTCACCCCCTGCAGCTCCTTCTGCAACTGCCGCATCCTCTCCTCCGTCAGCAGCCGCGTCGCCTTCGCCGCTGGCCCCGGCACTGGTGGTTGGTAGTGCACCTTGAAAAAACATTACACATCTTTTAGGTGTCATATCCACCTCCCCCTATTTTTCACTAGCAAGATTGAAAAATGAGTTAATAGTAATACATACATATACAACATACATCAATAATATAAATCAGGTAGTAGTAGAGTAGTAGACACTAGTAGTTATATGGTCCCTAGGGTCATTCTAGTCTTTGCTTAGTTAGCCCGAGCCATGCTACCACTTTACCTTTGTGTCTTTTATTTTTGCACACGCGTCATTACCTCGCAGCTTGTTGTATAAAGAGTGACGCCTTTGAGCCCACATGAGCTCATACTGCTAATGTCTAAACGCTGCGTACAAGGTCAAACAAAACAAGCCACTTTGTTATGGAGTTCTAGTGTTAGTCCATATTGCTTATCCAAAATGCTACACTTTTTGGCACGACTGAGAAATGCTTGCAATATACTAACGCGCACCATTTTTCTCCTAACAGATGAAAGATTTCCTTCTACGAACCAGAGCTTTGCAGAGCTTATGATGTAACCACTACCAGCTTCTTCTAAGGTGAGGGGTCCACAGAATTTACTCAGAGATCTTCATTTATAATTTTATATAAACTATATTCCTACAAAGGGGATGGTGGTGCTTCCACCACTGTTCAGTTATCATGATTTAGCATTTTTTTTCTTCGTTCTATGGACTTGTAGTTGTTGTAAGTGTAAGTAAGTGTAACAATGTTTATAGTTTTATTCTTATGCATTTTGCTGTTGGTGCTGCATTATAGAACAACGTACAGAGCTTGTCAGTTGCAAATAAAAATGTTGAACTTACATAGACTCGGTGGTATTTGGAGTGGATGGACTTACACGAGTGAGCGAGCGGAAGGAAGGGTGTGCAAAATGTGCATGTGCATTGCTGCCATGACTGAGAGGTCGGGAGTGTTATGTTCTGGGTTGTCTACTCATTGGGTATCTTGGGGGGGGTTCGGAGAGCTAATAGTAATGAAACTCTATTATAACTAGTCGGGCTAGGGATTGTGGTGGGTTCTGTTCTGATTGAGGTGTGAGGAAGGTCCAACCTCCCATCACCAACATCCTATTTTCTTGTGCAATATTCTGTATGTGGAAAAAAATCCCTACAACAGTATTAGTATGTCCTATCCTATCAAAATAGTAAAATCTGGTTGGGCATTTTGTTGGTGGGAATTGTCGAAAAACATCAAGATTAATAAAGCCTCAAAGATTAAGAAGAATAGAAGGAGTACAAGAGGACAACCCAAAGGACTCAATGGCTAGAGCTACTGGTGAATCTGAGTTTAATTTAAAACCTTTTAAATAAAGAGTGGCCAACTGGGCATGCTTAGCTACAGACAGACTAATAGTAGTAGTACAGAGAGTCATAGCAGAGGCAGTTAGAGGCAGAGATAACAAGAATTTAGAAACAGATAGTCTAGATCGAAGGATAATTGTTGGTAAAAAATAGCATTAGGAAACAGAAACAATAGTTTGAAAAAAAAAATACGGTGCAGTAAAAGTTCGTGAATAAGAATTATTGATATTAAAAACAGGAAGAATTACTGGGGCCAGCAGAAGAGCCCTCGTTCTGGTCCTCCTGTCCGACTGGAACTGCTCCCGCCGACTCTGCCCCCGTCTTCTTGCCCCTGGGTGCTGATCATGAAAGATATAAGAAGGAAAGAGACAAACATTGATGATTGGTGTGAAGCAAATCAAATATTTTTATAAGACTGTCAAAAAAACATTTGTGTAAACAACAATTGCAATAAAATTGACCTATCTAATCTGGTCGACAAGTAGTATCTGGGGATTCGCGGACCGACTAGTTATTATTTATCTACACTAATCCAGTGTTCCATTCTGATTCCAGAATACTAACTAAGCCTAAGTAATACGTACCACCTGACATAGCCCACCTATTCCTGGCATGCCAATTGTACATTAAGTAAGCATTTCCACTTCTTTTAGTCCTCAAAAATGCATAAATGGAGGACATATGCCTGCATTTTTGCATACACCAAATTGTTGGTTGGTTGAAACTGATGTTCTGCTAGTGCTAAGACTATTACCACTCACTGAACAAACTACAAAAGGTTCTACTAAGGACTGTGGTAAGCACTAGCAGCACTCAGTAGCACATGACGTAACAGAGGGGGCGTCACGCGTCGCAGACCACTAAAAAATTACAAACTTATAATAAGTAACTAAACCTAAGTATCAATCCACCCCTATCTCTTAGTGACAGGACAAAGGAAGGACTAGAGTCACTCTAGCATTACCTAACTTAAGTTTTCTAAAATAAACTCTTACATAATCATGCAAAGCGAGCGCAAACGCAAAGTTGCAAATAACAAGATTAGTAGCGCAGAGCACCTGTGTCATAACAATCACAGAAGACTTTTAAACGTAAATTACCTGTAATGTAAGCAGCAGCATTCTAGATGGTCGGAAAAAAAATATATTCGCAATATATAACACAGAGCAGAAGCACAGACACAAAGTAGTAATAATTAAATAGCTACTCACCAAGACCCGGGACCTCCACTCCTAGCAGGTCAAGCAGGTCCTGCTCCCGGTCCAGGATATCAGACCACCGGTGCGTCAGCTGGTTCTGGCTGTGCCGGACACCAGAGCAGCAAAACACTGCCTGCCGCACCTTTCCCCACTGCTGCCGATGCTCCCGGAGCCCGTACCCGGACCCAGGCCTGCCGCCTGCTGCCAGGGTTAAGGGGAGGTGGCGCTGCACAAAAAAAACCAGTGCGGCCCACTCCACCTCCCCAGATAAGGCCTGTGCCTGCACCCCTTGTAGGTGCCGCCTTCCGCAAGGAAGGCGGTCACAGCTCTGGCTGCGACGCGCCCTTTGGCCCTTTGCCATGGTTCTGGGGTAGGCGGGGGTGGAAAAGAAAAGGTAAAAATTAAAAAAGTAAGTAAAAGAAATGAAAAAAGCAGGTAATAGAAAAAGAGTGAAAAAGTGATTAAAAACACACAAAAAGTAGACAAAAACAAAAGATATAGAATCAGGAAAATAGAGAGAGAGATAATAAACATCAAAAAAAAGATTTCAGAAACAAAGGATTGAAAAGATAGAGGGAGGATTCAAAAGCAGGCCCCAGAACCATAGCATAGAGTGAAAAAAGATGATGGTCGCGCCCATTGCGACCGCATCGGCAAGTTAGCAAGATATTTTCCCCCGAGCACGCAAAAAGCGTCGCGAACACGTAATACGCGTTCCCGAACAGAAAATACCTATCGCGAACGGGCGCGAGCATAAATTGCGCGTCCCGGAACAGGAAATAGCATCGCGAGCGGGCGGGACAAGTGAAAACAAGATGGCTGCGCCCATTAGCGACCGCATGGGCAAGCTGGCGACACATTTCCAATGCAATCACGCAAAAAACATCGCGAACAGGCGGGACAAAAACTTCCGCACCTTCGCGATATTTCCGCGTGTTCGCGGAGATTTTTAATGTTTTCGCGAAGATTTGCGTTACGCGATTACGCAATTTCTGTCCACCCTTACATATAAGGCACCCTTAAGGTAGGCTCAAAGTAGCCCCATGGGCAGGATGCAGTGTATTTAAAAGGTTAGACATTTACTTTTGTGTTTTACATGTCCTGATAGTGTAATCTACTATTTCTTTTTTTTTTCTACAGCAAGGCCCATCTCTCCCATAGGTTGGCATTGGAGCTGCTTTGTAACATTTTACAAGTGTATCTTCCAGCTGGGAGCTGACAGAAATTGGAGTTTGGTATCTTTGGACGAGGTGTGTGGGGAGTCTGCAGTGTTCCACAATGAGGAACTCCATGAAGTGGTTAAAAAACTCAGCCAGCTACGCGGAGCTATGCAAACAAGCGGAATTGCTTCACATTACTTTATCGGTCAAAAGTAATGCAACGTGCGTTCTCTTTTGAAAATTGCATGTGAACGGCACTACACGGTTTGCAAGGGTGTGGCCATCTTGGTTTTGTTCTGTTTATGGTGATGGGCCTATTTTTCAATATCCTACTAATCTTCTTAATCCTACCCCTCTAAAACCCATCTACCCCTCATTTTCTATTATATCCTTACCATGTGTCTTTGTATTTTATGTTCATTTCTTTTGTATGGCTATTTGTACTTCTTTCCTTCCTTCCTTTTCATTCTTAAACTTTCTTCTCTTCCCCGGCCCCTACCCAGCACCATGGCAGAGCAGGGGAGATTCTGGGCCAGGCCCCCCAAACCACCAGGCACAGCCACCTACCTTGCGGGATGGCAGCATTGATTTTTTACATGCAGCACCACCTCCCCTCGACTCTGGCAGCAGACAGCAGGCCTGGTAGTGGCTAGTCGCTCCGGGGTGCAGAAGCAATGTTGGGAGAGGGTGCACCAGGCTGTTGGCCGCTGTTCGGGCATCAAGAGCACCCAACAACAGCTGATGAACCAGTGGGTGGACATCTTGGACCAGGACAAGGACCTGCTCAACCTGCTGAGCGTGGAGGTTGCGGGGCTTGGTGAGTAATAATTATTTCTTTATTGTGTTGTATCTACGCTACTATATTTTCCCAATTAACTAGCATGCTGCTCACACCCAGGTAAGTTAAGTTTATGGTATAAATATTATATGGTCATCCTAGAGTATACAGGTGCTCGGTGGAGCTAACTAATCCTGCAGAGACTCCTCTGTCCTGTCATTGAGATATTGGTGTATTAGACTGTGAGCTAGCACATTCTTCTTTCACTTCTCAGTGCCTTTATTGTTTATAGCTTCAGATTCATTATAGCTCTGCCCCTCCATAATTCCAAAAAGGTGTTGGGGGGCTTGAGTTCTGGGCTTTTCATTGATTGCCAACCAACAAAATGCTCAACGTGATGTTTTGATAGAAGATTAAGAAACTGTAACTGAACTGTAGTGATGTTTTGTTTTGTGGTTCTATATTTTGCTTAAACAAAACCAAGAGAGGCATATTTGCCATCTCAAATTATACATTTTCAAACCGCACATACCAAAAGTGCCGGTAAAGACGGTGCCAGTAGAGGGGACACAGCTGCAGCAGTCACAAGTGAGGGGGGAGAACCAGCGGCAGCACGGGCGGGCAGTGGTAAGTCACATTGCTTACTTAATGACAAATAGTAACATACTCACTGTGAGGGCATTTACTGACTCATGAACAGCACCCAGTTTAGTAGATACAGTGGGAGTTGAGTAGTTATTATGTGCTCTTCTAACTGCAACGCAGCAGACAAATATTTCTGAATGAACTGTAAGAACGACAGGTTGATGGGAAAGACAAAACAGGATGGAAGGAGAAAGGATGGGTGACCTGCGTAATATATGAGTGAAAGGATTTGTGTGTGAAAGGAATGATGCTAGGTGGGTGATGATGATATGAATCAATCTGCATGGATGGGTGAAGGATGGTTGAAACTACGAATGCGTGGGTGGGTAACGTAAAGCAGTATTTGTGAATGGAATGGGTGAAAGCAAAGATGCATGTCTGGGTAAATAGATGTTGGTCAATGTTTTGTTCAGAGCTATGTTTGAATAGATGGATTGATTGGATAATGATGAATAGTTTTCGATGGCGAAAGAGTAGATGAGATATGTAAATCTGAAATGGTGCATATTAAAGCCAAAGGTGAAGATTAAGATTACTAGAAGAACAATGCAATGCTGAATGGTAAATGATTTATTTCTGTGGGATAGTCTGTGATAAACATGCCAAAGCTACATCCTAGTCCTTCATCCTTTCACTGACTTAACTGCAGTACATCGCTTTTCCCACTGTCCACTTCCTCAAAAGGATGTAGGTTATAGCTGAGGGAGGTAAAGGTTAAATTGGCCTGAGGTGATAACAAAATTCACATGTCCATAGCAACACAAGGATTCTAGTTTGGCAATCCCTATTGGCAGCTAATATAAACTGCTATTAAGATAAAATGTAAATGCCTTTGCCCAAGATCCAACTGGAGACGATAAGGGCTGAATATCAGCATCTGGTGGCCCAGGCGGAGGAGGAGACAGTGACCCAGGGCCCAAGCACCTCCAGCTTCCCAACCACAACACCGGTGCTGCAGTTTGCAGGCAGCTGCCCACCATCCAAGACCACACACTATTGCCCCCTCTCAGTCTGAGACGGCACCCTACTTTGCTGCATCCTGTCAAGGCTGGCGCACATGAAGACCCAGCAGAGAAGAATGGACCGGCACCTCAAGGAGATCCTGCGCTATGTCTAGTTCCCTCTGCTCCTTTTTTGACTTTTATTTTGGTGGGTTGGATTTGTTTTTGTTGGTGGGTAGGTTGAGGATGTGGAATTTGCGATCAGGTTTCTGGACTTTTGTTTTCACGGACAATGGTTGAGGACAAGGATATTTCATTTGTTTATCGGAGAGGGGTTGGCCAGTTGTTGGGATGGGTGGAAGGGGTGGGATTTTTTTCTGACCAAATAAATATTTACTTTTTTTATGCCTCTAATATCTAATTAAGGTCTTTGTGGAGTGTATTACTTCTCAAAGCTGCCTTTTAGCACAACACACCTTTAAAACCTTCTGACAGTGTGTAACAACAATTAGGTATGTGCCATATCTATGTGGTACTTTTGGCCTACTACTCTCCTAGTATCCGCAGTCTGCAACTATATTGACCACTAAAGGAGATATAGGGGTTTGCCATTGCCTTTCCTACAACAAATTAGTTGAACAACGAACTATAGTCATCTTACTGAATAGAAGAAGCAAGAGCTGTAGGGTTTCCCAAGGTGCTGTGTTGTGGTAGTAGCAGGCTAGCACACTAACAACAGTGCAGAAATCAGAAGTCAGCTTCCACTCACACGTAGGTGAACTCCAACTGTAGGATTTTAATCAGAAGGATTATTCTTCGCAGGCAACAAAATGGAAAAAACAAACAATGAGAATTTTTGTGTCATGTATTATTAACTTTACAGATACTTCAGACCAGACTAGCATACAACAAAGAACACCTGATGCAGAATAACAAAAAGAAGCAATACTAAATTAGTCTGAGCAATGTTTGGAGAGCTAGCATTTCGAGGAATCAAAAGTGACTCTTGGTCTTGCATTGTGATTCGTTAGGAGGAGTACTTAAAGTCTGGAGGACATGGTTATTGGTGGTTTTTAGCATTTAGCTCAACACACAATATCTGAATGATGACACTGACGAATGAGGCTCTCCAATAACTAAAATACTGACCACTTTTATGCGTGGGTGGGTAAATGGGGCCAGTGTGGACTATTGTTTTAGTAATAGGAGTAAAACTGAAGATCCTGCACTGAGTTTGTGTTGCTTTCTCAACAACCGCTCCACCAAGTGTGTGCTGTGCTCCACTGATGGTGTAAATTAAGCCACACCCCAATAAATCACACAGCCTGGGGGAAGCGGGTTAGGGGTTTTTGATGAATGGATGGGAAGGGGGATTTGGGGAAAGGTTTGACAAAGACAAACACTGCACAAGGACAACATTCATCGGGGTAATGAGCATCCAACTATCATAAATTTGTTATGGGTGGAAAAGAAAACAAAGGAATAAGTACAGGTAACTTGAATGCAAACCAAACCAAATTGTCCATCTGCCTCCAGAGAGACCCAAGTTACATTATATATCTAAATGTCTTGTGTTACTAAACTTTGAAAGATAGGAAATATATTACAAATTGCGTAGGAGTCAAGCGAATAACACACACAGTTCTAATGATTAATTAAAGAAAAAATATACTATATTGCCAAATTTGGAGCTGCATCTGCATTCCACTTGGTCTTACCGTCAATCTTGTGTGCCTTGCGGATGCGGTCCGGAAGGGTAGGCATGAGTGTTATGTTGCTTTTCCAGCTTGTTGCAAGGTAAAAGGGCCTGCAGATTGAAAAACAAAAATGATATTGTAGATTCAAGGAGAAAGAAAGAAGTTAAACTTCATAAGGAGTGCAGTAAGAAGACTCAGAGGCAGTGCAAGAGAGAATAGAAGAATAGTCCTTTTGCACTCATTTATTTTATGACTGGTGTGTGAACAATTAGGTGAAGGCTATTTAACCACAACCAAAAATCACACAAAATTGGCCGCATGTAACTATCGGTATAGGGCTGATCAAACTCACAACTTTCATGATCATCGATTCATCATCATGAATCATACAAATAATATGTAGCCTAGCAGCAAGTGCATAATGTGATGATCATTCGTAACTAAATGTCTGTCTCCAGTTACTAAAACAATAGGCCCCCAACTTACCACTTAGCTTTACATTTGAGCCAGACAGCACTAAACACATACCCAGCAAATTGCATTTTCCCACTCAAGTAAAATCAATGCACCACTTTTACCACTCAACACCATGCCACAGAGTTGGGCAGACCACTTTAAAGTCATCACCAAATCGGTTGTTTTGAGTGGAGTTGGAAATGTCCTTCTTCTAGTGGCAGTTCTCAAAGTATTCACGCTCATGCCCTGAGTCTTTCCATCATCCCTGATCTTCCTGACTCCAAGTAACTCTATACCGGCTGTGTCCTGACTCAAATGCAATTGATCGACCTGTAGTACAATGCTTTTGATGCACACCAAGATAAACATTAAGTCATTTTTTTGTGTAGACGAGATTTGTGTTTGTGTTATCTATTCTAAAGAGACTGGTCGGGTCTGATTCTTTGAGGAGGATACAGCAAAGAACAAAGCAGTGTGGAGTGGACCCACTCACTAACTCTCAAAGTGGAAGGAAAAAATCACCTTTAGGAAAAAAATTATCAGCCATCTGTAGGCTACCAACATTGTTACAGAGTAACAAATACCCAGTGACTCTACCTGCCACCACATGAATCATCTCAAAACACTCACTCAGCGTGCAATGCATGCCATTTATCTGTTCTTCTAGTTCAAGCATGGTCACCGTGGTACATTGTCGATCCATTGTTCATGGAACAGGCATTGGCCAGTCTAAATCAAAAAATGTGGGGCAATCCAGTTAGGGGAATAATAAACTAGGAAAGGATAGTCACTGCCCAGGGTTGAAGGCAGGCACAAATTTGTTTGTATCTCTAATATCCTTGAGGGAAATGGGTGGGGGGGACTTCTTCACTGCACAGAGTTGCAACTCCAATCCGGCAATAAAATGTGTGTAAGAGTAAGACGGTGGGGCTGAATTAGTCAACCAAACACAAACAGAGAAAAATTAAATAATGTTCCCCAAGCTATATCTTTTTTTTGTGTCAAAAAAACCAAATCAGCAATAGAGAGGGAAAGGTCTATGGTTGTTGGCCCAAGCCTAGTAGTCATGGAAGTATAGCTTGTCCTAAAACTCAGGTGGTTTACCCAGAAGTAGGACATCTAAGACGCTACATCCATGACCTGAGTCTCCCTTATCTTCCTCTTGTTGTATTTAAGGTAGGTATGGAGTGATCTGGTGGTACAATGTGCTGAATAATTTTAATCATGGTTAATCTCTCCACGATTTAGGATTGAGAGACTGGTCCTTCTCACTGTGACAATGACACCAGCAGCACTGAAAACACACTCAGCGGAGACACTGGCTACCGGGCAAGCCAGATAGTTTATTATCAGCCTGCTGAGCACTGGCCATTGGCACCTCTTTCCATACCAATACACCAATGGGTTTTTATCAAGGTAGACCTTTGTTGGGTCATCTAGATAAGCCTGGACCATGTGCTCAATGGTCATTGGTGCTCCACCTTGCTTGACCTCTTTTGACTTTGGATCTGTAGTGAACTTAAGACCTGCCAGTATAAACCATTCAATTGCATATTTTGGGACTGATGCTCCTGTTCTTGTTGTTGATGGTGGTCTTGTTGGTTTTGGCTGCTGTCAGCTAACCGCAATGCCCTCAAGCTCTGTACTTGAAGACTGCACCTCTGAACTTGTGCCCTGAACGAGTGGGCCTCTAATTCCCAGCCGTTCTTTTTTTAGCTTACTGGCTTACTCAGCTATCCATCTTTTGTATTTTGCAACATTCCATCTGAAAAAGGAATGAGAGTGGACAGTAATGGTTTGTACCATGGATCAACAATTGTGGCACAGATGTAATGTTTGGATGACACAATATCTCTTGACACCCTTGCATTAACAGATAAGCAAAGGACTAAACTCTCCACCAACTCATTCTCATCTTTTTTTTCATCCACACCTGCGTACATTGCGGACACATCCTTTAGCTGTTCTTGTAGCATGTGCAACAATGGGATAGCTTGACCCATGGTACTGTTCTCCTTGCTGACTTTCAGTGTAGATATGCCAAGGTATTCTTTGCAGAGGGTATGTGCTCCATTGTAAGCTGGCTGTGAAATAACTTTCTCTAGCTTAATGCAGGGAAAACGGAGATAATACAGTTTGGCGAGGCAATGTTGAGGAGGTCTCCTGGGTGGTGGCCCAAGGAAATGGGCACTGCACCTACGCCAAAACTAGTGGCAAAAAACGTGGGTGTCCGTTTGGACCAGAAGTTGACTATGAAAGAGTACGCGACATCGACTGTCGGTCATGCTTTCACATGCTTGGGCTTCTAAGAAAGGTAATCCCTTTTTTTGCTCCTACACACGCGAAAAACACTCATCCAGGCACTAGTGTTAAGCCGGCTAGATTATTGCAATTCCTTGATGATTTCAGCAAATGAAGCATCTTTGAATAGGCTGCAAGTAGTTCAGAACACCACTGCCCGTTTGGTAGCCAACTGCCCCCCTCAAACTTCTTCTCTGCCCCTTCTGCGACAGCTACACTGGCTGCCAATACAAATGCAAATCAAGTTTAAGATTTGTTGCATTGTGCACAAATCTCTGAATGGGAAATGCCCCAGCTACTTAGTGAAGAAATTGACCAACTACCTGCCAACCCGATCTCTTCAATCAGGATCCAAATCTCTCCTTGTCACTCCTCATGATAATAAAGAGCGCTTGGGAGGAAAAGCTTTCTCCCACGTAGCCCCTACCCTCTGGAATGCATTACCGGTGCACCTTTGACTCTGTCCTGATTACTTACAGTTTAGAAAACATCTTTAAACCCTACTGTTCTAACGCTCCTCTACTTGTGACTGGCAGCAGCAATCCAATAGTGCGGAGATACCCCTTGGGGGGTGATTCAGGCACTCTATAAGAAATTAAATCAATCAAATCAATCAATACCTCAAAAGGAAACAGCATATCTGTCAGGTATTTGACTAGGCTCCATTGGTCGATCTCAATGACCATGCCTTGCAAAGTTGTATCCCCTCTTTGTATGACATATTCATTGATCGAGCTGTACTGCTCAAACAGATGTTCAAGCATGTAATTAGTCGAGTTCCTACGCGTTAAACCTCCTGTAAGAATGCTTTAACTGGCATTCTATTGTCACACTGAATGCCCCTCTGCTGTTTCCAGGCTTTAAATGAATGGCTGAAATGAGTACAGATTCTTCTGCAGGTGGACAGTAAGTTGCTTACTTGGTCTTCTTTTTTGAGAAAGTCCGGTACAATGATGTTGATGCAGTGTGCCAAACAGTGGACCCTTAAAAAGCCACCATCAGTCACAATCTTAACTATATTATTGCCATTGTCTAAGGCAACACATCTAATGCTAGCCCTCCTAGTCACAGCCATTCAAAGACCCTGTTGTTAAAGTCTTCCAAAATGTTTGCAGCCGCATGGGATTTCCCCATAGAAAACACGGCTACTGTTGTATGCTTCTGAGTGCCATTCAAAATCTCAGCAGTATCAACACCTGCAGATATCTTCTCTCTAGCCCCCACAAAAGAGATCCAGTGTGCAGTGATGCATATGTACTCAGTGGCTTGGCAACTGGTCCAAATGTCTATCATCAGGTGGATAGCGTGAACAGTATCCTGCTGCAAAGCTTGCCCCAGCAATTCCGCACATTGTGATGTAGTGCTAGAGCAGCAACTCTGGTGAAATAGGACCGGCTGGAAATCTTCCATTTCAGGCAGATGGCTTCCACTAATTCAAGAAAACCCACCCCTTCCACAAATGAAAAAGGAAGGAGGTCCAGCACTAACATTTAAGCCACCTTCGCAAAGTACAAACGTATAGTTCGGTGGTTGCGTTCATACTGCCCCTCCTGCCTAAACATGCAAGGAATAGTAGCCTGGTTGTTTTTCTTTTCTGGTGCCACTGATGCAGGTGACTTCTTGAGAGCAGACGTTGGTGGCCTCAATGTGCATTCACTGTACTCTCTTGCCTTGGTGTCTCGACCTAAGTCTTGTGCCATTGCGATGTTGCTGATATGGGTAATACTACTGCACTGCTGCATAGCGAAAATGTCTTTCTCTTCTTCACCTTCCACCAGGATTGGATCGGATTTCCTGCTCAGCCTTTTACCCCCTTCACCAACAACACTTGCAGATATTTGCCACTAAGGTCCGTCTCCCATTGGATCATATGGTGCTTTCTCAAATGGGTTGTTTGGCCCCCGGTGCCATAGTTGGTTTTTAAATTGCAGGTCTGAAAATGCCACTTTTAGAAAGTTGGCATTTTCTTACTTTAACTATTCTGTGCCTCTGCCTGTTTTTGCATACACGTCTGGGTCAGGATGCCAGTTGAGCTGCTTGTGCATTCACTCTAGAAAGTCTAGAAAGTCTAGATAGTCATACAAAGGGAGCTGAGGTTTGCCCTGCATCTCCTGATGGCCCTTCATCAAACTGATGGGTCTTCCTTACCTAGTGTGGTGGGAGGAATTGACATAGACACCTGAGTAGGGCTGTGCCTGTCTTCACACAAAGATGTCTCCACCTCCTGCAGTGTGTCTGGAGCGAGCGCAGGGAAAAGCAGGGTCTTGTGCACTAAAAAGACTTTTCTTTGAAGTTTAAATACTTCAAAGGCTAATATGGGTATAAGTACTGGACCTATGACACCATATACTCAGAACACTTCTGGGTTGAGGACATTTTGCCAGGAATAACAGCTGGATGGCTGTCAGGATAGACTGCCACTTTGCTGCTTGCTTTGCTGTGTTGGTCTGGTGCTTGCTGCTTCTGTCCTGGGAGTGAAAGGACTGGACTTTGCTTTCTACATCCTGCGTCCAAGGTGAGTTGAGATTGCCTCCTGTTAAGAAGTCTCAGGGCCATCAAAGACTTTACCTGGAATCACCGGGACTTTGCTCCTGTGAATCCTGCTCTGCCAAGTGATGATAAGTCCAGTTCTTGGGCCCTTGGAAGTGAGTTCTGGTGACACAAAGAAGAAAATTAATCCAGGCAGTGATGATGATGAAAATGAAAAAGCTTTATTCGGTAAGGCATTTACATACCATAAAAGCATTTACATAAAAGAAAAAGCAATTACATTTATACATTAGACATCAGTTTAAAATACATTTTTTAAAAGTGATAGAAGAGTTAATCATTAAAAGAAATAATTTTGTTTTTTGCCTAACTAGATAAGAATATGTGCAAATTAGCAAAGAAGTATTCGTGTGCCTTTCGTGACTGTTAAACAGCGAATAGAATTGTAAAGGTGCTGAGAATTGTAAAGACGGAGCGAAAACAAACCCCCCAATAGCAGATTTAAGATGCGTAGGGGGGTAATCCCAATTCATCGTAGGGTATGTTTTAAGTGATTCGTGAGGACCGTCTTTTTAGATGTTTAGAAGGGGAACAAGTTTCCGTTTAGAGGTTTGTTCTGTGTCGCACGCAGAATTTAAAAAACTTCGTAATGTTTTTTGCCAATAGTTCTGTTTCTAACATTTGGAGAACCATTAGGGCTGGTCGACATTGATTTAGGCCCATCTGTTTCAATAAAGGGATCAAATATTACTTTCTTGGTTCGGTATAATATTTGCAAAACATGATTACGTGCAGAGTCGATTGGGCAGAAAGATCGTCACAGGGACATAGGGTCAGTTGAGGTGCCCAATCGTTTATCGTTGGAAAGGTAATTAGCCGATGGAACATATTAAGTCGCAATCTTGTCAGTAAGAATTTCTCATAATTACTTAAACTTGAATTCAGATAAGGCTCCATTTGGTCTGTGGTCTGAATGGGGGGAAAGAGCTGTACAGAGGTTTTTACTTGATTCAAGGACCAGACGCAAGTCTGCTAGGTGGCTTATGCACATGTCTCGTAATCTCTTTCTAGGAATTACATTTATTTTATGAGGGTTAGAGAAAAAATGATCGAGTCCCAAATCAGATAAAAAGTTTTTAATATAAGATAGCCAGGTGATATGGGACCCGTGCTCCAAATTCATGCAATCAGAGATAAGTGCCTGCGTGAATTTTAATTCCGGTGTGGACCAGACACGGTGCCATAAAAGAATTGGCTGCATTCGTATCACGTCTGTGATATATGGGAGGCCCAGTTCACTGTGGATATTAAAAATCGAAGTGGACGACGGGACTGCCAGCAAAAATTTCAAAAAAGTGTTCTCTACCTTTTGGAGTGAATCGACTCGTACGTTTCCCCAAATCCCTGCCCCATAAATTGCCGTGCTAAGGCATTGTGAGTTGTAAATGTCAAGCATTTCTTTGGAGGCTCTTTTGCCCAGTCTCCGGGCAAACGCTCTCAGGGCCGTTGTTGCTTTGAGAAATTGTAGTTTTCTATTTTCTATTGCGCTTTTCCAGGTGCCTTTGTTGTCTATTACAACTCCCAGGTAAGGGTAGGTGGTAGTATGTTCTATTCTAATGTCGTTTAAGTAGATGCTTTTCGTTTTTCGAGATTGTTTACCTGATGTCATTATAAAGGTCTTTTTGACGTTGATATTTAGATCCAAAAGGTTCATGAAGTTTTTGTATCTGTCCAAGGCCCGATGTAGCTCCAGGGGGGTGCGGGCGACTATAACTGCGTCGTCCGCATAGAGGAGGGCGGGGATCGGGCGCGATTGAACGTATGGTTGGTCCTGGCTACCCTTTAGCAAGGCTGCTTCTAGGCCATTTGTGTACAGGTTGAAAAGGAAGGGAGCCAGGACACAACCCTTCCTGACTCCCCGCTCAATTCCAAAAGGTGACGTTAGCTGCCCCCCTAAGCCGTATCTTACTCTTGTGGTCGTATTGGAGTAAATTTCCCTGATGTAATTAACCAGGTTAGTGTCAATTCCCATTTGTGTCATTATACTCCATAGCTTATTGTTGGCTACGCAGTCGAAGGCTGGGGATAGATCAACGTATGCCATGCAGAGGCTGCCACCCTTTGCAAGGACATACTTCCCTCTCAGAAGTGTGAGGTTAAGGACCTGTTCAATGGTGCCTCTTCCTTCCCTGAAGCCAAATTGGAGGTCAGATAAAATATTGTTTGCCTGTGCCCAGTTTTGTAGGCGTGCTAAAAGGATTCTTCCTACTGTTTTTCCTAAAGAGTCCAGTAGGGATATGGGTCGATAGCACGCAGGGCTATTCCTGTTACCCTTTTTAAAAATGGGGACTAGGATCGAGTCTGACCAGGAAGTTGGTAATCCTACCTTTCCCATTGCCTCTAGAACGTTAAGTAGCAGGGGTGCACAAAGATCGATGTTCGATTTATAAAGGTCCATAGGGACGCCGTCTGGTCCCGGGGCCTTTCCTGGTCTACTTACGTTCAGGGCCATCTTCACCTCGGCGAGGTTGAAGTCCATAACTAGTGGGTTGATTCGGTCCATTGGAGGAATGTGGGTCTGTCGACTTATCCCTTCTGGGATAGAATTTTTTTTAGAGAAGTGGGTGACCCACTCTTGTTCAGTGATAGTTGTTTCGAGTGTGCCACTTTCTTTAGGGCCTGCAAGAAAGGAGGAATTAACGATCTCCCAGAAGGTGACCGAATCTTTGTTGTGACAACTGTCGTGTAAGGCAGTCCAGTGTGCCTCTTTTAGTTCTTTTTTCCTGGATGTAATTGCTTTGTTATTTGTTTTCCTGGCTTGTGAGACCTCTGAAACGTTTCTTGGGGATTTTTTAAAAGTTTTTTTAAGGGATTTATAAGCTGTAGAGCAGGCTGGGTTAAACCACCGAAACTTAGGTTTGTCCTTTGGGATTTTCTGCCCGTTGGGGAGCACTGTCAAGGCATTCTTTACTTCAAAAATTATTTTCTCGTGGTTGGCTACGATCTCACCGGGAGATGACGTCTCCGTTAGACAAACTGCAAAGGCTGGACGCGCCGCTTTGAGTATGGTTTCTAAAATAACGGTGGGATCAATATGAGACCATTTGAGTGCGTAACCGTTTGGACGGGGCATTGAGATGTTGTCGTCGTGATATAATGTTTGAGCCTTTTTTTGTGGAGCGGTAGTTTGAATGGTGATGGACAGTGGGAAATGGTCGCTGAATACACAGTCATGAGTAGTGACTGCGGTGATCAGATCTGAGGAAATGTTTCCTGCCAAGATAAAATCAATGCAAGAAAATAATCCTCTGCCATTAAAGGTTGGGGCAAAGACAACTGGAGGCTCAATAAGTTCGTTTGCAAAGGCTAATTGAAGGAGGGTCATAGTCTCATTCAAAAAAGACCCTCTTTGAGAGTGCGAGAAATGAGTGGTATTATTATTTAGATGGTCTATATAGCCACAATTACCATTATGTCTGCTCTTGCATAGTGTAAGATTAAAATCCCCTCCCCAGATTATTATTGGTTCTTTCCCTTTGCTATGGATAATTTGTTTTTGTAGAAAGTATCGAATTTCTTTCGTATCCTCCATAAAACTGGGGTCTGTCAGATTATTATAGATATTAACTATCAGGATTGGTGGCATTCTACTTACGGTTACTCGTAATATCTGATATTGTGTTTCGTTTTTGAGAGGGTGAGCTTCCAAGGTTGGAATTAGATTTGAGACGTAGGTGGCTAATCCGCCCTTTGCTCTGCCTGATGTTGAGGCTAAGGCTGGGCTGAAAAATGTTTTATAACCGTTTATATGAATAGGGGTGGTTGCCCATGTCTCCTGGAAGGCGACAATTTCATTTTCTTTAATGAAATTTATCCACCCTTCATTGTGGATCTTTGGTCGGAGGCCCGATATATTCCAGAAAGTTATATTTAAATCTGAATTCTTCGGGGAAGTTTTATTAAGACTAGTGGGAACCTTTGGAGCGTTTGATTTGGCTGCTAAGGGGTCCACGGGTGGGCCGATGTCATCCTCCCTGCGTGATCTGTCTGTCAAAAGGGCTATGTTTTCGGGCACGCTGATGGATTTAGAGATAGGGGAAAGCCCTGTTCGAACTAAAAGCACTGGGGGGCTGAAAATGAAAGGTGCCGTGTTCTTGCCATGGTCGTAGTTGGACTCAGAGTGTCCGTTTGATGTGGAAAGAGTCAGGATAACGTTTGGGGGAATGGGATTATCTGGGGGTGTTGGTTGTCAGTCCACCTCCTCTAGTGTAGCAAGTTGTTCAAATCTGTTTTGTGAGAAGATGCACCCGTTCCTTCTGTGGTCATTTGTTTGCTCGGTAAGGTAGAAAAAATCGAGTGACACCAGATTGATGTTTGTGTTTTCGTGTGTTATTCCCCTATTAATCCTGAGGAGGGAGCGCACTAGACCTGGTGATTTGAAATGTATAACTATGCAATCTCCAGAACACTTTTTGTGGGAATCCCCGATCCAACCCACTCTTCTGACCATCAAAATCTGATTTATGTGGTTTGGGTGAAAGTAGGTGTTTTTGGTGAGCCAATCCGTAACCTTATTTCTAAGTGAGACCCATGTTTCTGTTGAGTCTTTATTTAAGGGTGGAACACCTGTTAGAACTAGGACATATGGGCGAGCAGCCGGTGGTAAATTTAGGCAATCTTTATTTAAGGTTGGAGAGGTTTTAGGAGCGGGCGTTTTATTTTGTTTGGGACTTACAAGAGCTCTTGAGGATTGTTCCACTATTACATTTGGTCTAATCTCCCCCTTAGTACCCTGGTTATTTGCCGGTGTAACTGTGGAGGGGAGGATAAGAGTGTTTGCGATATGGTTGTTAGAGTATTCTGTTACAGGAGGTGAAGACTGTTCATCGTGAGAGGTAGGTTGACTATTTACAGCCTGTATTCTGGGCGAATTTAGTCGTGTTATGCCCTCAAGCAACGTTTTCTTTAGTTGAACGAATTTGTCTTCAAAGACAGCAGAAAGTATGGAGATCATTTCGCCCAATTTCTCTTCTATGCCTTTGTTTACTGCTATTTGGATTCCCTTTATGCTATTGTGAGCTGTCATCTCTATCATTGCACCGAGGGTGTCTAGTTGGGCGGAGGGGGTTTGATTATTTTCCTCTGTCTGTGTGCCTATGTCACAGGAGACTGGGTGGATTGAGGTCTTCCCCCCTTTGTAAGGTTGACCTTTTCTGTGTGCCCCCCTTCCAGCATTCGGTTTAGTTTTGGCTTTCCCTCGAGTTAGGGGTCCTTTCAATTGTGGGGGGGTGGGTTTTGGCGATGCTCCTGTGCACCCCGGCGATTTTAAGAGGGGATAGGCCAAAGAGTCAGAGGCAGGTATCAGGGTAGGTGAATTAATCGATAAGGGTGGATATGAAACATCAGAGATTCTAATTACTCTGGTGGTTGGTTCTATCGAAAGCCTCCTTTCAGTGGTTTGTATTTCCTGATTGATTAATGATTCTGCTCTTAGTAAGTAGGCGTCTAAAGTGCCCACAGCGCTTTTACGTTTTTCCATGTTTGGAGCGGGGATTGAGATACAAACAGGTTACACAGACTACACAGTCCGACTCGGTTATGTTGACTAGTAAATGTCTTTTCCAAAAGATGGTCACGTCCAGTCCATATGTGGCGGTGAGGTGGCGGTAGACTTAGTCCCTGGGGTATAACGTACCTCTTTCTCACAAGTTCTGAGCGTAGCTGCAACGGGGGTGGCCCTGCCCTGCCTCTGTCTGCCCCTGACGGCCACAGACGGCCCGCCCTCTGCCTGGGCTCAGCCCGGCGCTGCCCGCGCGCGTCCCGCGACGCGGAGGGAGCCGGTGCTTTTGAAGCGCCTCCGGGCGCGCTGTTGGGCGGAAGTAGGCTGGACCGCAAAGGCTCACGGGAGCTGTAGTCTCCCCCAACTGCTGCCGACGATGTTGTGTGGCGGTGGGGGAGACACACAGCGTTTGCACCCCGTCAACAATGCCCCACTCTGGACCCAGGACCCGGGAGACTCTGGTAGGTCTTGATGGCTCACAGGTCAGCCAACAAGGCAGTGACTCCAAGGATCATTCGGAATCGGTGCAACTCCGTCAAAGCTTGGCACATCGCCACCGTCTGCACCGGAGCATGGGCCCTGCTTGACCCAATGACCACGGCTTACAGCATGCGCTCCAGCTGTCCATCGCAGCACCTCGGAAGAACTGCGGCTGTGTGAGTCTCAAGCAACACATCACCGAATTCCATGACGTATCACCCCAACTCCGACGCAGCGTCTGCTTCAACGTTATGGAATCGACGCATCATGACTTGAATTTTGACGCATCATGCTTGGGCACCAATTTCTTCATTGACACCGCACCTCAATAAGGAACCAATATATTGTGCCAGCAAATGATTCATCACCTCCTCTGCCTAGCAGCAAGGAATTGATGCATCACCTACTTTTTCGATGCTTCATCTCACCTGTGCCTCCCATCGTTTTTGATTTTTGATGCATCTAAGGTACTTTGTTCTGATCAAGCACATCCATTGATTTTTGTCAACTGCATCTTTATTTAATCTTTGAAAATTCATATCTTGACTTGTGTATGTTGGATTGTTGTCATTTTGAACTTATTTTATTCAGATACATATTGGCTATTTTTCTAAACTGGTGTGGAGTCATTTTGTATTGTTTTTATTGTGTTACTGTGTGTGTACACATACTTTACACATTGCCTCTGGGATTAGCCTGACTGCTCTGTGCCAAGCTACTAAGGGGGGTGAGCAGGGGTTAACTCAGATGTGTAACTTACCTACCCTAACCAGGACGAGGGTCCCTACTTGGACAGGGTGCAAACCACTACCAACTAGAGACCCAATCCCTAACAAACTTTTAAATTTAACAAAATGTACAATGTGACCCATTGCTCCATTTACAAGTCCATGTTCGACATCCAAATCTCTATGTAAAATCACACAACATTTTTCAAAAGAAATAGGTCTGGGACAGTGATTTTTTCATATTTAATATTTTTTTAGATAAGCATTTAGTTATCGGAATGTTTACTGCATACATTTCAAAACAATCTTTACAAGTTAGATGTATAATGTTTTCATTTTCCCTAGATAACATTTCAATATTTATATGAGACATTCTTTTAGGGTTGGCATCAAACAAAAAAAGGGTACGATCCCCAAAAGAAGATAATGCATAACTTCTGCTGCACTTTTGAAATGTTGGAATACAGAAGATATGGTATGTTTGAAGCATATTCTTTGCCTGTTCTGTTATAATTCCTAGCCTAATATCTTTTAATATTTTTTGTGAGTTCACAATATGAGAAATTTAGCCATATACTAACATTACCTATGCTTCCTATGGAGTTCCAAATTTCTTTTTCTGGAAGTGTGTTAAAAATAGGCTCACCTTTTACAGGAGCAAGTTAATGATATGATATGAAGTATATGTGTAGAGCACAAACTAATGCCTGTAGTCGTCTAGGCACTATACACACTGAGAGAAAGGCACCAGGAAGGCAAATGAATCGACCCAAGCTGTGTTACTGAATAAAGTGCCTGGTTTTGAGTGCTTTACTAAACACCATTAAATCTGAAGCAGATCTTAGGTGAGAAGGCAGAGAGTTCCACAGTTTGGAGGTGCCAGAGAGAAAGCTCCTGCCACCCCAACTCTTGATCTGGTACTTGGGTACATCAACAAGGTAGGCAGAAGAGGATAGAAGCTCTCTTTGGGAATGTACCAGGAGAACCTGTGTTTAAATGTACCAACCCCATGTAGAGATATAAAGGCCATACATATGGTTGACTGCATAGGAAACCAGTGAAGATGATAAAGCGATGGTCTAGCAGGCTGCACCTGTGAATTGTCAACAATAATCCAGCTGCAGCATTTGGCAGAACCCGGAGTCTGGCCAACAGCCCCTTCTGCAGACCAACGAAGAGGGCATTGCAGTAGTTCAGCCTGGAGAAGATGAGGGAGGAGACCACAGTTTTCAGGAGGGTCTCCGGAATATATGTGCACACTTTTTTGACAATTTTTAAGATGAGAAAAATGGAGGAGGAAATCGCATTGATGTGGTATCTTAAGGAAACTTTGTTGTCAAAAAGCACACCTGCGTTTTTGGCTTTTAGGGCTGAAGTGGGCAGTAAACTTGGCCACCAACTGGGTGTCCAGAAGGAGACCTAGGATCTAAGCATGACCTCAGCCTTTCCTGAGTTAAGCCTCAGAAAGTTTTGAAGCATCCATTTGCTGATCTGTTGCATGCACTAGTAAAACCTAGATGCAGTGTTCTATGAGTTGCTTAATACAGAGACGATAGTCTGGGTGTCATCAGCATATGACACCATTGAAAACCCAAAGGATTTAATGAGTTGTGACAGAGGGGTGACGTAAAGGTTAAATAGAGATGGGCTAAGGGAAGAGCACTAAGGGAGCGCACAAGGGAGCTTAAAAGGAGTGGCCACAGAGTTGCCAATTTCCACTACTTACTCTCAATCAGTTAGAAAAAATTTAAGAGATAAAGCCGATGGTGGTCGACAGTGTCAAATGCCACTGAGAGGTCAAGCAGGATCAGTGCCTCTGTCCACTGTACCTCTGATTTCTTCAGTTGCATTATTGAGTGCCAGCTCAGTACTAGCCCCGGGCGGAGACCTCCGCTCCGCCCGCAGAGTGTGAAGAGATTTGCCTCCTCCGCGTTTCGCGTAAAACGCAGAGAAGGCAAATCTCTGCACACTCTGCAGCGTAGTGGAGTTGGCCAGCCCCCGCCTCCACCCCCCCTATATTAACAATGAATTCTACAACTTAAGAGTAAATTTAAACCCCTCACCTGAACTGCGGCATCCCCGGGCTGCCCTCCTCCTCTTCGCCGCAGTTTTTGCTAATTCTTTGCGCATGCGCCCACGCATGCGCATTTCTGAGAACGTTTAGTTCGTTTGGGGTTGATGATTTTTTAAATAATCATGGGAGGTAAGGGCAAAAAGGGGATGGGCCGATAAGTGCAAGGGTCAGAGGTGCCCAAGTTTGCCTTTTTAAGAGGGGTAAAATGGAAGCTTTTTTCCAAAGGTTTGGGAAAACCTCTGTCTGAAAAATCAGATTGAAGACCTCAGACAAGTGGGAACCTATGATTTCTGGGGCTAGACCAATGGTGTTAGTAGGGCAAGGGTCAGGGGAGTCAGATTTGGTTGTCATGAGGCTTTTGACCACCTGCTCTGTGGTGGTAGGAGAAAAGTAGTTAACATGGGCGGTCTGGCTAAGAGGAGAGCCAGAACGGTGACACTGACACTTACCATTGAGGATGCTAGGTGGCGTAGGCTGAGCTTCAATTTTCTCATTAGCTGTAGAAGGCATTACAAATATCATGAACTTTATGTTGGAAAAAGAAGGCTAGAATGTTGCTGAAAGTTTGATCACTAGCTGCATTCTTTTTCTCAGGGGGTTTAGAGAGTTTTTGTAAGGTGGCAAAAAGTTCTTTAGGGCAGTTGCTTCCATTGTTTATTTTATCAATAAAATATGCAGATTTGGTGGAAAATATTTTTTCTTTATAATTAGCAATCATCTTTCTATAGACATCCTTCTCTACCTTGTCATAGTCACGCCTCCATCGGCGTTCTTGTCTATGGCATAGCCGTTATTCATGAAGGAGGTCTTCAGAAAACCATGGCTATGAGGGTCTTTCTCTCCCGCTCGGGCCATCTGTAAGAGGAGCTAGAGTGTTGATTGTGGACTGAATCCAGGCATGGCAATTGGCAGTGGCCGGCTCCGGGTTGTTCGCTAGTAGGGGCCTGCTGTTAGTGAGAAGTTCCTGTAGTTCATTAGCCTCAATAGAATGCCATAACCGTCCCTTGTAAAATTCCCAGCGACCAAAACCTTGGGAAGGCTCCGATCAAAAAGAAGGACGGAATGATTGGACCACGTGAGCAGAAATAGACCAGTAGGTAAAAGATAGGGGTTGTCTGTCATGATCCCGTTTAGCAGATACTCACCCGAACAGGAGCTCCCCTGACTACTTGTTCCAGGACAAGACTCCAACAGATTCCTTGTGTCGCTGTCACCCTCATTCTCCAAATGAAAGTTAAAATCATCCAGTATAGAAATATTCTGAAAATTTAAATCATGTTGGAATGACTGGCTAAGCCCAAGAATAAAGCTTGCTCTAGGTCCAGGAGGACAGTACAAGAGGATACCAATAAAGGTATGATTATGAGATATTTCAATTTTAGATAAAACTGTTTCGCTATCTGTAATCGGTAAAAACCTTTCAGTGGAAATCTTCACACTGTCACAAGCAACTATAGCTAACCCGCCACCTTGTTTCAATTTGCGTTCTAACCTTTTCAAAGAGAAGCAATGAGGGATGGCATCTGCCAGATCTGGAAGAGATGCTGCATCAGCCCAAGTTTCTTTGATCAAAGAAATGTCGCATGGCCATCAATAAACTCAGCAAGTACTATGCACACCTGCCATCCAAGAGAGAATTACCTCTCCACACACTCTACTTCACAAACCCGTCATCTGAGAGGGTAGTCTGAAAGGAGGGGTCAATCCATGCACACACCTTACTACTCACACCCGTCATCCATGACAGGGGTCTGGGTGGAGAGGCCAGTCCCTCCCCACACTTTACTATGCACGCTCATCATCCGAGAGAGGGGTGTGACAGGAGAGGGCAGTCCCTCTCCACTCACTACTATGCACATCTGTCATCTGAGAAAGTGGTCTCAGCAGAGAGTCCAGTCTCTCTCTACACACCCTACTATGCACACCAGTCATCTAAGAGAGGAGTCTGAAAGGAGAAGCCAGTCCATCCACAAACCCTACTATGCATGCCCATCATTTGAAACAGAGGTCTGAAAGAAGAGATCAGTCCATGCACACATCCTACTGTGCATACTTATCTGAGAGAGAGGTCTGAAAGAAGAGGCCAGACCCTCCCCACTCACGTCAACACTCAGCAGTCATCTGACAGGGAGGTCTGAAAGGAGAGGCCAGTTCATGCATGTATTCTACTATGCATACCCGTCATACCCGTCATCTGAGAGAGAGGTCTGACAGGAAAAGTCTGTTGCTCCACATACACCCTACTATGTGCACTCATCTTCTGAAAGAGAGGCCCAAAAGGGGAGGCCAGTTGCTCCCCAAACATCCTACTATGCACAGACATCATCTAAGATAGTGGTTTCAAAAGAGAGGCCAGTCTATCCACGTGCCCTAATACACACACCTGTCATCTAAGAGAGAAGTTTGAAAGGAGAGGCCAGTCCCTTACCACACCCTACTAAGCACACCCGTCGTCTGAGAGAGGGGGCTGAGCAGCGAGGCCATTCCCACCACATACCCTACCAGGCATTTCTATGTCTTGACAGAGAGGTTTCAACACATCCTACTATCTACACTTATCACCCAATTGTGAGGTCTCAGCGGAGAGAGCTGAATCCATTTATATACCCTACTATGCATACGTCATTTGAGTGAGAGGTTTGAAAAGGCAGTCTCTTCTCATACCCTAGTATGCACAACTATTACTAAGAAAAGGGTCTCATTGAACAGGCTTATATCTGCCATATCCTACTATTCCCTATAATCCACAAGAGTCTAGAGAGAAGAGAGTGCAAGCTTCAGGGGGTGACGCTAGCTGGAAGAGGTTCATTAGTTCCAGCATGCATCTCAGGAGACCCAGATGGCAAATTACTGGGCCTGCCATGAGGTGTTTTAGGATCCTGCGAGTGTCTCGCGAGATTATATGGGAAAAAGCAAAAAAGGGCTAAGGCTCAGCCAATAGTTACCATTCTTATTACATGGTTGAGGAAATGCTGTGACATGATTCCATGCAGAACCAGAGATGGGTCAGTTTGTCCTTGGTGCTTTGGAGGATAAAGAAGTCCTTTTCAGATGTGCTCAGCAGAAGTGATTTTAAGTGGAGCTGAATGAGACTGGTGTCTTCATCTGCATTTAAGAAAGAACTTCAAGTTCAGGTATTTACTATTTAATAATATAGTTTGCAAACTTTATTATAAAGTGCCAGTAAGTGTACTAATGTTGGTAAACATATTCTACACCATGTTAAAAAAATGAAAAACATGGGTTGTAGATATCAGCAAGAATTGGAGGTTGTGTTAAAAAATGAAGTGTTCCAGCTGTATGTACTTGTAAGTAATGGAATCAGTGTTTCTCAGACTGAAAATAAAGATTGTGGAATACGCTACAAAAAAACCCTAGTGTTTTTTATGAACTTTAATGCACATATACTTTAGCCCTATGAGGTATTTGAGTGGTTATATTGCTATTTCTAGTGTAAAACAAAGTGGTGACTGTTAGCAAAAGTGTGTGAAGATGAATGCGTCACTTTATAAGCTGTTATGGAAGCAGAGTTAATGCCATGTTATAATTTAATTTTGTAAATATGAAAATAGAGCGGTTGGGGGTGTGGAATTTTTCAAGAGAAAGGAATAATAAGTTACTGGTGCTCTAGATATGAATATTTGATTGTGAGTGAAAAGTTAGTAAAGTGTAGAATATAATGATGTATCACCGTTATCAATTATTGATCACTATGTAACTTTTATCTTTTTGGTTATTTTGTCTTTAAGACAAGCATGATTACTGTCTTGCTCAGCAGTGAGTACTGAGCAGGCACAGTGTATCCAGGTTGAAAAGATTTGGAAGCACATGAAGAGCTCTGCTTTTCGGCAACAAGAGCTAACTTTGCCCAAGCTAGCCTCTGTGAACTCCTTTTAAAAAACTGCATGCATGAGAAACTTTACTGAGACATTTTTGCTAGCTGGCCTTAAAAGAAAAAACTGTCATACCAAAGAGTTTTTGCCAGGTTGACGTGACAGAAGTGATGTAGGTACATTAGCCTGCTCATTATAATGTGATGAAGACATTATAAATAGGGCTCCCGGTTTTCTATTCAAACGGATTTTTACATATAAATACAGATGGAAAACAAGTATTCCTTTGTCTGTATTTATGTTTAAAGAAGGGAAAATATTGGTACATTTTGCATGGCCGCCGTACTCCAGCAGAGAGTTGACTCGCCACGCCCTCTTCCTGACATGCAGAAAACCGTGACTGTTCTTTCCTCTCCTTTCCGTCATTCGTTCCCCTGTGAAATGGATCCAAAAAAAGAGGAAACACTTTTGCTGCAAATGTCTTTTTCTGACATTTTTCTTTTCCTAGGGAGGAGAGAAAAAAGGTTTTGAAATATGAACAATAATTACATAACTAAAACAAGACAGAGTAGTCGCAAAGTGGCCAGATTAGTTGTATTCACAACCAAACACATTAGCGCCACCTTACAGAGTTTGCCAGTGAAGCGCTACTTTTCTTTTCATGTCCTTACCTTTTCAAGCAAAAACATTAATTGATTTCTGAATAATGAGTGCAAAAACTTTAAGTTGTATTCCCTATGAGTATTTGCTTTTTCCAGAATGTTGTTAATATTTTTTTCAGGCAGCATGTTACTCTTATGTAGTGCATAATTTGAATTGAGTTGCTTCCAGGTGCTTATAGCAGGGCACAATTGGGTTGGAGCTGAAAGCAGTGTGAGTTTTTCTCAGTGGAGCAGTATGGTGTTCAGTGTGGGAGAGGACGTGGCACTCTGTGCCGATGACAGAAACTGCAAGGCTCTGAGACAAATGGCTTGTGATAGAACTTTTAAGCGTATTTGAGACATTCTGCGAATGGCAAAGTTTTCAGATGAAAGTATTGTGTTGACCAATAACAACAGAGTTAAATAAATGTGGAAAAATACTAGCTGCAGGGTCGTCTTTTACTTGTGGCAAAAAAAAATGTGGATCAATACAGATAAAATGCCCAAAAAATAAATATGGAAAAATACAAACGGAAATGGCAAAACAATAAATACCATTAACCAGGAGCCCTAATTACAAATAAGTAAGTTGGCTATTTTGTTTCTTTTAGAATTGTTGATATACTTTGCTAAAGTAGTTGCTTTGTTCTTGTTGTAGTTTTGTAATGTTGTTAAATTGTTTTTGTTTATAAAAAAAGTTTAAAATTACTTCTTATGTATTTGCTTAATAATTGGTATAGATTTGAATATTATTACAGTACTGTAATGTTGACTAAAACTGGCAATTCCATCTCCAGGGAGTGCAGACCTGCTGATGCATGTATATATATTGATATGATACTATGGTTTATACTATAGAGAATTATTAATTGAGATGGCAAATATTTGAATATGCAAGTATGTTGACTCCTCATGCAACAGTGAAGTTTCACTAGAGAGATCAGTCCTTATCCTAGTATACAGACCTCTCAGACAAGAGACAGGTTTTGACAAAGAGTCCATTTCATACTCATATTCTAGTATGCACTTCTATCAGATGGTGGAGACTTGATGGTGGAGAGGGCAGGTGTTTTGCACATGTTACATTATATGCTTGTGACTTTGTACAGAAGTTTTAGCAGAGAAGTCTGTGCCTGTGAACACCCTACTACACCTCATTGTCTCCATGAGGAGAGGTCCGACAGAGAGGTGAGTGTACCCTCACATTAAACTTTCCACATTAATCAACCAAGACACAGTTCTGAGCAGTGAGGGCACTCCCTTTCTATACCCTACTCAGCACAGCCTATTTTGCACATATTTTACTCTGTGGAGATGTCTCAGCTGACAAGACAAATGTTTAAACATCATAGCCTCTATAGTTGTTGTGGAAGAGAGATTTTTTAGAATAGAGGTCATTTAATTCCCACACCTTATTTGCACATCTGTCATCCTGGGGAGAGCTGTGACCAGAGACATACGCTCATTTTCGCAGCCTAATTTGCACACCCATCATCGAAGGCACAGGTCACAGGAGAGGGGCCAGTGCCTCTCCACCCTGTACTAGAGAGACTTATCATGCAAGAGAGATGTGTCAGCAAACAGGGCACTTGCTCTCTATTGTCTAATACGCATATATGTCAGCATGGAAAGAGGTGTAAGCAGAGAGACACATTTTTCTCAAACCCTATTATAGAATATAGATACCGCACACCCTGGTAAGATGCATTAGCGGACAGGTCACTCTTTTCCCACACTACACTGCTTATCCCTGTTGGAACAGGGAGAGGTATCAGTAGAGAGGCCACTCCTTGCGAACACTGTACTGCAGATCCATGTTGTTCTGGAGGTGTTACTGGAGATGAGAATGTTTTCCCGCGCACTTCGATATATGTCTGTGAATCTTATTCAAACATGTGACTGAACGGTCAAATCTATTCCCACACCCTAATATATATGGTTATTGTCCTAGTGGGAGGGCTCAGTGGAGAGGCCAGTACTTGCTATACTTATTATGAAATAGTACAATCTTACATGTGAGGTGTGTACCTTTCCTACATTACTATGCATAGTGTTGAACCTGGGGAAAGTTGTGAATAGAGAGGCAGTGTCTCTTTCTACCCTACTCTACACACTGGTTACCTTCATGCAAGGTCTCACTGGAGAGGCTGGTCTCTCCTCATAGTCTACAATACACATTTGTTAGGCTTTGTCTCTGCTAAGACCACTCTCTCAGGTGACGGGTGTGCATAGTAGTGAGTAGAGAGGGAGTGCCCTCTCATGTCACACTTCTCTCTCGGATGATAGGCGTGCATAGTAGGATGTGTGGAGGGACTGGCTTCTCTTTTCAGACCTCTCTCTTGGATGACAGGTATATATAGTATGCTCTTTCCAGGGACTGTCCTCCCTGGTAACACCCCTCTCTGTGATGATAGATGAGCAGAGTAGGGTGTGGGAAGTTTCTGGACTGTAATTTACTCACAACTCTTACCAAGCCAATGGGAATAAATAGTACATTCTGATAAACACCATCTGTAGTAATACTCCTCCTACAGTACAAAATGTGGATACTACAGTGCATTCAAATTCCACCTACTCCTTACAAGATCGTAATATTAAAAAAAATCTGAATTGCTTATTTACTCATCACATTATTTATCTCCAACTAATAGAGTGTATTGAGAACTCATCTACTCCTTTTTTAGTATTCACGATCCTGTGAGAGTCCCACAAGATCCTAAACTTAGCAAAAAACAATATACATTTATTTTCATCACTGTAGTTATCCCTTAGGCACCTCCTCTCTAAATCTAGGGTACAATATGCTTTGCTATTGCCCCCTCATATAACTTTTTTTCTTCATTTCCACAACTCCTCCAATTTTTCACAGGAAACAGTAGTGGTGGCCATTTCATTTCTAACATTGTAACAGCCATCTAATCAGAGCACTCGCTCTAACTGGAGCTTCTCATTCCGGCGAGATCATGAAGGCTCATGGGAATAACGTGCTTCTTGCCCAATCACAGAGCTCCATTTTTAATTTCACGCCCTCTTGTGATGCCAGCAGGACTCTCTGGAGCCCAACTTCCAAAATATACAATTATTTTTTACCCTTAATATCTCAAAATACCTGAACGCATTCATACCAAAAAGCACAATTAGCAGACCAAGATCTACCTTCCTGCTGATTTTGGTGTAATTCAATTCAGTAGTCTTTGTTGTAGTCTTGTGTTAAGAAGTCTATTGAAATAGCATGGGGGTTTTATGTTTTGGTGCCCCCCTTTTTTCTCAGCCCCCACTTGACGGATCACCCCAAAACTTTCCATGAACAAACTAGTCAAAATGTAGCAGCCTTTTGAAAAGTTGAGAAACTGTCATGGGAGCACCAACTTAAAAATAGAGCATTCTGCTTCTCCCAGGGAGCTTTATTTCTCTTGGTCCATCTCACTTTCGCATAACACAGACTCCCAGCGAGAGCTCTTATTGGCTGCCAGCAACATCAGAAAAAGGTTGCTGGCAGCCATTACAGGACTCAGGACTTAGTAAAAAATAAAAAGTAGAAAATAATATGAGGGCAAGGTAGCCATACCCTGACCTCCTAGGCCTCATGATGGTGACCCAGAGGGACCCACCCCAAGGCTCAATCCAAAATTACAGCAGCACAAATTGCTGCGATCCCGCGGGACTCCTGAGGGATCAGAAAAAAACCTGAAATGGCGACTGGGCCGTATTCGTTAATAATATGGCCCGGGAACACACACCTGAAAAAAGGGGAGGGGGGCTTTCTTCAAAGATGTTATTTGCGATGTCATCAGTGATACCATAGATAAATCATAGAGCATGTCATAAGTAATATAATATGTGAAGTCCTAAGTGGTGTATAGCAGGGGTACAATTTATAGTTAGCTCTGCTAAGAATAACTGGCGTATTTCTGTTCTGTTTTTCATAGTTCACAATGCTATTGTTGTCACTGACATATTCACCTAACTATAACGTTACTTTAGTCTTTGTTCTTTCCAGTCAAAATATATTTATATATATATATATATATATATATACACACATATTGCCTACTGGCAGTCACCAGTAGGTAGTTATAGTTAGGAGCTAGTTTCCATAGGAAAAACATCTTTTGACTTGGCTATAAGTTTGGCGTCGTTTGACCAATCTGCATGAAATTTTGCCAAAAAAGTGTCATTATGGTTGTTACTATTGACTGGGAAAGTTTGGGGTGATCCGTACACTGGGGACCAAGAATTTGGGGCACAAAATAAGGTTGCATTTGTAATGGTGATTCCCATAGGAACCTTAAGCCACCTCTACAGTCCGAACCACTGAATGGACTTACATCAAATTTGGCAGGGAGGTAGATGTTGGTTCAAGGAAGTGTAAATCCATTCAGTAGTTCTTGAAAAACGTAAGTTTAAAAGTGTGGTGATATCTCTGGCCACGAATATTTCGCGAAGGTTTCTGAAAGGCTGGACACAACCTGAATAGAAAGTTGCGGCCGCCATTTTATCTTTCGGGAACGGTTCCTGGGGCTGAAAATCTGTGTAAAATCCCAAATAAGGGGTCAGGGTGGAGATATTCTGACCCCATGGTTGAGAAATTGAGGTGTTAGTGAAAGAGTTATATGTCCAAAATTGATTTGTTTAATCACGCGCTATATTATTGATGACTCCGCGACCGCACCGCGGCCCCCATGTACCATTATGAGGACATCACGACTATCGACGTTGTTGCGAATATTGGTGGTCAGTTATACTTTTAAACTTTTGACCCAGAGTCAGGGCTAGGTTTAAGGGAGGTATGTGCAGACGGTAGTGGGAGAGTCTAGGGAAATAAGCCATCCCTGGGGGTGTGTTTAGCCAGATCTTGACTCTCTGCCGGAAAATCAGCCATTATGGATTTGGAAGATTTGATGCACTCTGGGACAAAATAATGCCACACTCTACAGGATGTGGTCATCGCCTTGAGGAGTTACCCTGCTCCCATTGGTCAGGAGTGACCTGCTGCTTGACCCAGAGAATTTTGAATAAGTATCTGAGAGGAGCAGAGCCCTCCAGATCTGCTGTTTGAAACTTACTGAAGCAAGAAGTGCCTTGCTGAGAAGATTTTGCTGTGCAAAGAATTCTAAGGCCTGACCTCTGAAGACTGCACCATTTGAACCTGCAGCCCTGTGGATTACCTTGCTGGAAAAGAACTAAAGAGTGGACTCCCTGAATGCTACAGGTTAAAAGAGCTCAACTGGAACATCACCAACTAAATCTACACCTTGGAGACCCATCAGTGGATTTGTAAGGGTTTTGTACCAGTGGATTGTGGGAACTGACGTCCTCAACTTTCAGGGACCATCTTGGAGCTTCCAGCCCCTTGGAGTAAGTTTGAGACACTTTGGGACCACTTGAGGAATTTGGAGCAACTTTGAAAAAAAAGGTCCATAGAGGGACCGACTCAACCTGGCCAGCCAGGCCGCCTGCCTTCAACCGCGAGCCGGCCAAGCCATCCAGGTTCATCCCGCTAAAAGCTCCATCGCATCAACTTCCAGAGATTGACCGGGACTTGAGAAAATCTGAAGCCAGCGAAACCTCACCAGATCCGGCTACATGAGGAGCATCGAGAGACCCCGCGAGAAAAATCTCCAGAAAAGTTTCTAAGTCTGCTCGTATAAAAGGTGACCGGGAGCAACCACGAGAGCCAAGCCGCCTGCCTTCCATCGCGTGTCGGCCTGGATTCCTGGGTTGTCCCGCTGAAGCAAACTTGAAATATTTTCTAAGTCCGCTCCAGCGAAGTTGACCGGGACCTCATCACAAGTCAAGCCTGCAAACCCTCACAGGATCCGGACTGACTGGGAGCTTCGAGGGGCCTCGCGAGAAAAAGCTCCAGGAAAAGTTTCTAAGTGTGAAGGTAGAAACTGAGACCAGGACCTGCCGGGAGCTGTAGCCGCTCAGGGCTCCTTGGCGCCCAGCCTGAAACTTTGACTTTGCCCCGGCCCATCGTGATCAGCTATCACAATATGGTGCTATAATCTTCTAAGTGCTATATTTTATTAAAACTTTAAAAATTCATATCTCCGGTTCCCTACATTGGATTTTTGTCGTTTTGGTGTGATTTTAAAGATATAAAGATTTCCTATTTTTATAAATTGGTGTTGGATTTTTATTCTGTGTTGTGTCTTAATTATTTAAAGAAATGGTGTTTTTAAACGCTTTACATACCTGTCTTTGAAGTTAAGCCTGTCTGCTCGCAGCCACGTTACCAAGGCTTGAGCATAGGAATAATTTTCTAAGACCTATGCTGAGTCCTACCAGGTGTTAGTAGCCTTATTGCCAGTGGCAGACCTACATTTACCCCTACCAATAACCCACTTTCCAACACCAGGGCACAGGTTGACTTTACAACATAGCCCCCCCCCCAAACGAAAGGTGATGGGTTACTAACCTACACCCTGGTAGTCCTCATCAGCTAAGTGGAAAAACCTGGAAAGTCCATCTGCATTTGCATGGGCAACCCCAGGTCTGTGTTCCACTTTAAAGTCCATTCCCTGAAGGGAAATGGACCACCTTAACAGCATGGGAGTCTCGCCTCTTATCTGCATGAGCCATCTGAGAGGTCTGTGGTCAGTTTGAACATGAAAGTGAGTCCCAAAGAAATATGGTCTCAACTTTTTCAGGGACCACACCACAGCAAAAGCCTCTCTCTCAAAGGCACTCCATCTCTGCTCTCTGGGAAGAAGTCTCCTGCTAATGAAAGCAACTGGCTGATCAAGGCCCTCTTCATTTAGCTGTGACAGCACTGTCCCAATCCCTTGCTCTGAAACATGTGTCTGAACCACAAATTATTTTGTGTAGTCAGGGGCCATTAGCACTGGTGCTGAACACATGGCAGCTTTCAGGGTGTCAAAAGCCTTCTGACACTCTGGGGTCCAAATCACCTTGGTGGGGGTCTTTTTAGAAGTGAGTTTGGTTAGGGGCCCCACAATGGTCCCATAATTTTGAACAAACCTTCTATAGTACCCTGTCAGTCCAAGGAATGCCCTGACCTGAGTCTGGGTAACAGGAGCTGTCCAATCCAAAATAGTTTGAATTTTCGCTTGGAGAGGCTGTACATGGTCCCCACCTACCAGGTGGCCCAGGTACACCACAAAACTCTGCCCTATTTGACACTTGCTTGTCTTAATAGTCAGGCCTACCTGCTGCTTCCCTTAGGTGGCTTAAGTGATTCCCCCCAGGTAGAACTATATACAGCTATATTATCCAGGTAAGCTGCACTGAACTGTTCCAACCCAGACAAGACCCTGTTCACCAACCTTTGGAAGGTGGCAGGTGCCTTCTTTAATCCAAAAGGGCATTACCTTGAACTGATGATGTCCCTCTGGTGTGGAGAATGCTGACCTGTCCTTTGCTCTATCGGTGAGGGCAATCTGCCAGTAACCTGAAGTCAAATCAAAAGTCCTCTGGTACTTAGCAGCCCCCAACCTATCAATGAGCTCATCAGCTCTAGGTATAGGGTGAGCGTCAGTCTTTGAGACTGCATTCAATCCTCTGTAGTCCACGCAGAACCTTAACTCCTTGGGTCCCCCCTGAGGATTAGGTTGAGGTACCAGCACCACTGGACTGGCCCATGGACTCTCAGACGGTTCAATTACCCCCCAATTCCAGCATCTTAGCAACCTCAGCTTTAATGCTGGCTCTGGCATGGTCAGTCAACCTGTACAGTTTATGTTTGACAGGTAGGCTGTCACCAGTGCCAATGTGGTGCACATACCACTCAGTGATGCCTGAGGAGAGCTGGAAGCACGCAGAGATCAACGCCTTACTCAAGAAACCCAAGGCGGACCCCAAGGACCTCAAGAACTTCCGACCCATCTCCCTGCTCCCGTTCCTGGCGAAGGTCATCGAAAAGGCAGTCAATAAACAACTGACCAGCTTCCTCGAAGAAAACAACATCCTGGACCCGTCCCAGTCCGGGTTGTGCAGCAACCACAGCACCAAAACTGCCCTCATCGCCGCCACTGACGACATCAGGACCCTGCTGGACAACGGAGAAACCACGGCCCTCATACTCCTTGACCTGTCAGCCACCTTCGACACGGTCTGCCACCGCACACTAAGAACACGCCTCCACGACGCCGGATTCCAAGAGAAGGCCTTGGACTGGACCACCTCCTTCCTCTCCGGCAGAACTCAGAGCGTCCGCCTCCCCCCCTTCCGCTCCGAAGCCACCGAGATCATCTGCGGCGTCCCCCAAGGCTCATCCCTCAGCCCAACACTGTTCAACGTCTACATGGCACCGCTCGCCCACGTAGCACGACGACACGACCTCAACATCATCTCCTTCATGGACGACACCCAGCTGATCCTCTCCCTCACCAAAGACCCCCACACCGCCAAAACCAACCTCCACGAAGGAATGCAGGCCATCGTCGACTGGATGAGAAACAGCCGACTGAAGCTGAACTCGGACAAGACGGAGGTCCTCATCCTCGGACCCACCCCCTCGGCCTGGGATGACTCCTGGTGGCCGACTGCACTATGAGCACCCCCTACATCCACCGACCATGCACGCAACCTAGGGGTCATCCTCGACTCCACCCTCTCCATGACGAAGCAGGTCAATGCCGTGTCCTCCTCCTGCTTCAACACCCTCCGCATGCTTCGCAGGATCTTCAAGTGGATCCCCAGCGAAACGAGAAGGACGGTCACCCAGGCCCATGTCAGCAGTAGACTGGACTACGGTAACGCACTCTACGCAGAAGCCCAGGCCAAACTCCTGAAACGGCTCCAACGCATCCAGAACGCCTCGGCCCACCTGATCCTCGACAACCCTCGCCGCAGCCATATCACACCCCACCTGAGAAACCTGCACTGGCTCCCCATCAACAAGAGGATAACCTTCAAGCTCCTCACCCATGCACACAAGGCACTCCACAACACCGGACCAGCGTACCGCAACAGCCGACTCAGCCTCTACACCCCCACCTGCCAGCTCCGCTCCGCAGACCGCGCCCTCGCCACTGTCCCCCGCATCTGAAGAGTGACCGCCGGCGGCAGATCATTCTCCCACCTCGCCGCCACGACATGGAACTCCCTCCCCATCTGCCTGCAGCAGACCGAAGACCTCCTAACCTTCAGGAGACTTTTCAAGACCTTGCTCTTCGAACAGTAGCAGCATCCCCCCCTCCAGCGCCTTGAGACCCTCACGGGTATGTAGTGCGCTTTATAAATACTATGATTGATTGATTGATAGCAGTCAGATAGCTGGACAGGAAGTTCATGCCCCTATCTGACACCACCTCTTTTGGGAAACCCACTCTGGTGAACACACCAAGCAGTGCTCTAGCCACCGCAGGAACATCAATGGTTCTAAGAGGTATGACTTCAGGGTATCTAGTGGCATGGTCAACTGCCACTAAGATATACCTATTCCCTGATGCAGTAGGTGAGTCCAGGGGACCAACAATGTCCATCCCCACCCTTTCAAAAGGAACCCCAACCACTGGCAGTGGTATTAGGGGAACCTTTGTCTTACCCCCTGCCTTGCCACTGGCCTGACAGGTGACACAGTAGCTGCAAAACTCCTTTACCTTCTCAGACATATGGGGCCAGAAGAAATGGTTCACCAACCGGTTTCATGTCTTTGTCAGTCCCAAATGTCCTGCCAAGAGGATATCATGACCCAAAGTCAGGATGAACTCTCTGTACTTCTGGGGCACCACCAGCATCCTGGTGGCCCCCTCCTTGAGGTTTCTGGCCTCAGTATAAAGCAGTCCATCTTCCCAGTAGAGATTGTGATACCCACTGTCATCCCCTTCCTCTTGCTTAGAAGCAATCCGCCTCAAGCCCTCAAGGGTGGGACAGTCACGCTGTCCCTTACTGAACTCCTCTCTGGAGGGTCCACCTGCTCCTGTCAGTTCTGCCAAATCTGACAGCTCTGGCAGGGATGGAGTCCCTCCCTCAGAGGCCAGATCCTCCCCATCAGGGTTAGACTCTTCCTGCACCTCTGGAGCTCCCTGGGCAGGCTCACCAGTCCCAGTACCCTTGTCCTTGGATGCTTGGCCCTTTGTTCCAGGGTCCAAGTGTCCAGGCCTTCCCTTCTGGCTAGTCTGTGACCTAGTCACAGCACATACCCACTCAGGGAGCTCCAGTATTTTCATATGGAGTCCTCTTTCCACCTCTGACCACGGAGAGGCTTCAAGATCATTGCCCAGTGAACACTGGACTGGGAGCACCCTTGACACAGCTACCTTCATAGGGCCTGTCACACCTCCCAATTCCAAATCCACCACAGCCATAGGATGGAGTTTTGTAGTGCTGTCTGCATAAGTCACCTGGTGAAACTCACCAGGTAACAACCTCTTTGGAGGCACCAGTTCATCCAGGACCATAGTTACACTAGCCCAGTGTCTCTGATAGCCTCAACCTCAGTCCCATTCACTTTAGGCCTCTGCCTGTACTTGCCCATGTTCGGAGGTAAGGCAGCAAGGGTTGCAATATTCACCCCACCCAGGGACACTAAGGTTGCTTCCAGCACCTGACTACCCCTCTCTGGGCCACCACTCTCCACCCCTACACTGACACTGGCAATCCCTGTGGATGGCCCCTTAAGGGGGAGCTTCTTGGTGCAGACAGCATCTCCCTGCTTATGACCTGGCTGGTTACAGTCAAAGCACTTACCTACCTTTGAGGATCAAATAACCTACCAGGCTTTCCCTGAAATCCCCTCCCTTTGAATTTGGGTTGGCTCGGGCCCCCCTCTCCTGGTGCAGATTTTTGTGGGTTTTGGAGGAGTCCTTAGGTTTTTGACCTTCGTTTCCCTGGGCTTTCCCTTGGGAAGGGACCTGTCCTCCTTTCTTCTGTTCACCCCCCCTGGTGCTGAATGGAAACCCGGGTTCTCACCCACTCATCAGCTGATTCCTCCAACTCCCTGGGTCTGTCAGCTTAGAGTCAACTAGATACTGGCATAACATCTCTTCTGCACAAGGAGTCAAAATATGTTCCTTCAAAAACAAATTATACAATCCCTCATATGTGTCAACTTTGTTACCAACAATCCAGCCTTCCAGTGCTTTCACTGAAATGTCAACAAAGTCTACCCAAGACTTTGAACTCAAATTCTGGGTGCCTCAAAACGTCACCCTGTACTGTTCTGGCGTCAGACCAAATCTCTTGATTAGGCATGCCTTCATCTGCTGGTATGATTCTTCATCCTCTCCCTTCAGGGCCAGGAGCCTATCCCTCCCAGCTACTGAAATCAACTCCCACAGGAGTGCACCCCAATACCTAGAGTGGACCCTACTCATTTTAAGGGCCCTCTCAAAAGCTGCTAGCCACCTGTCAATGTCATCTCTCTCTGTGTATTTGGGCACTATGCCCTTGGGAAGTTTAGGTTCAAATCTACCACCACTGGACATCTCAACGTCTTCTTCACTTTCGCTGCCACCATTCCTCTTCTCCTCCTCCCTCTCCCATTTTCTCCTAGCCAATTCCAATTTCTCCTTCTCCAAGGCAATCAACTCTAATTGAGCCTGAATCCGTCTCTCTGCAACGGACAGTAGTGGTGCCTGCGTAAGGGACCCTTCCCCACTCCCACCACCACCTTGATTCACCTGGCTAACACTAGTCACAATGGAAGAGGTCTCATCCTCACCCCCCTCTTGGGTGAGGTTGGGGTGAACATTCTCCCACCCCCCTGGGTTCTCCTCAGCTGCCTGTAGGGACTCAAGCAACCCTGCCTTCCTCATCTTCTGGCAGCAGGCAGCCCCCTAAGCCTACACTGTTCCCTAAGATCAGCAAGAATGAACTGGGACAGTTTAGCCAGGTTCAGCTCCATGGTTCCCTAGTTTTGGGTCACAGAAACTAGGCACTACAGACTTAGAACAATTTGGAAAAATCAAAACAATGGATTAAAAACAGTTTAGTCCAAATTCCAAAAATCAAACTCAAAAGTTTTTTTCTAAGGCAATTTAGAGGATTTTTATAATCTTAAATCATTCACTGAAAGGTGTAATTTTTAAACACAAGTCCTCATCCACACCGCTGAGCACCAAATGTTGGAAAGTGGGTTATTGGTAGGGGCAAATGTAGGGCTGCCACTGGCAATAATGCCACTAACACATGTCAGGTCTTAAAAATGTATTCCCATGCTATACCCTTGGTAACGTGGCTGCGAGAAGACAGGCTTAACTTCAAAGACAGGAATGTAAAGCATTTAAAAACACAATTTCAGTAAATAATTAAGACACCACACATAATAGGAATCCAACACCAATTTATAAACATAGGACATATTTAAATCTTTAAAATGACACCAAAACGACAAAAATTCAATGCAGGGAACCGGAGATATGATTTTTTAAAGTTTTAATAAAATACAGCGCTTAGAAGATTTTAGCACCATATTGTTATACCTGCTCACGCTAGACTGGGCCAAAGTCAAAGTTTCAGGCCGGGCGCAATAGAGCCCTGAGCGGCTACAGCTCCTGGCAGGTCCCGGTCTCAGATTCAACCTTCACACTTAAAAAACTTTTCTGGAGCTTTTCTTTCCAAGGGCCCTAAAAGCTCTGAGCCAGTCCGGATCCGGTGAGTGTTCGCCGGATTGACTTGTGACGAGGTCCCAGTCAACTTCCCCGGAGCGAACATTTCTCAAGATCGCTTCAGCAGGACAATCCAGGAATCCAGGCTGGCACGCGATGGAAGGCAGGCGGCTTGGCTCTCGCGGTTGCTACCGGTCACCTTTTCTACGAGCGGACTTAGAAACTTTTCTGGAGCTTTTTCTCGTGGGGTCTCTTGATGCTCCTCATGTAGCCAGATCCGGTGAGGGTTCGCCTGCTTCAGTTTTCTTCTAGTCCTGGTCAAACTCTGGAAGTTGGACCCATGGAGCTTTTAGCGGGACGAACCTGGATGGCTTGGCTGGCTCGCGGTTGAAGGCAGGCGGCCTGGCTGGCCAGGTTGAGTCAGTCCCTCTATGAAGCTTTTTTTTCAAAGTTTTCCAAATTTCTTGAACTTCTTCCTGAAGTTCCTCAAGGGGTCCCAAAGTGTCTCAAACTTACTCCAAGGGTCTGGAAGCTCCAAGATGGTCCTTGAAAGTTGAGGACGTCAGTTCCCACAATCCACTGGTCCAAAACCCTTACAAATCCACTGATTGTTCCCCAAGGTGTAGATTTAGTTGGTGATGTTCCAGATGAGCTCTTTTAACCTGTAGCTTTCAGGGAGTCCACTCTTTCGTTTTTTTTCCAGCAAGATAATCCACAGGGCTGGAGTTTTCAGATGATGCAGTCTTTAGAGGTCAGGCCTTAGAAATATTTGCACAGCAAAACTTCTCAACAGGGCATATCTTGCTTCAGTAAGTTTCAAGCAGCAGATCTGGAGGGCTCTGCCCCTCTCAGATACTTATTCCAAGTTCTCTAGGTCAGGCAGGAGGTCACTTCTGACCAATGGGAGCAGGGTAACTCCTCCAAGATATGACCACGTCCTGTAGAGTGTGGCATTATTTTGTCCCAGAGTGCATCAAATCTTCCAAATTCATAATGGCTGATTTTCCAGCAAGGAGGTAAGAGCTGGCTAAACACACCCCTAGGATGGCTAATTTACTTAGACTCTCCCCCCTGCATCTGTTCATACCTTCCTTAATCCTGTCATCTGCCTAAGGTGGGAAATCCAGAGTTGTAAATGACACTGTTCTCTGCTCTCCTCTTTGAAGAACATAGTTCACGACTCCTCCCCCTGGCCTGGCATTCCTATGGACCAGCACACTGCCCTCCCAGCAGAGCTGGTCAACCCCAGGGGCGCTTTATCACCTCTACAAGGCAGCCTAGCTAATCCACTTAACTCTGACCAATCAGGGCAGACCACTGGAAGGCTGAATTTGGACTTACAAACAAGAAAGTCTTGCAACGTCTTGTATGTACACTTTAGGAGAAATTCAACAATATGATATTGTTGGATTTAATAATACCATTCTTAAAAGTCTTTGAATGGCATTTCTAGCCTTTTCCTATCAAGAGTTATTAATTAATAACTGCCTACCATGTTAACCTATGTAACAGGGGATTTGCAATGGGAAAAATGACTTTTTCCAGCACCAGGACTTACAAAGACATATTTTATAAGTACTTGTCTTATTTCTACAGGACCCCCACCCCCGATGCAACTAGGGGAGACTTTAGGGGTTCTAAATCTGTAGAAATATTGCAGATCCTCCCTCCACAGTGCTCCTAGCATCAAAGTCGAATTTGAGCAGCACTTTACTACAATGTGGGGAGTGAAATGTGAAATTCCACTTTACCCTGGCATATATATAAAAACTCATTTTATAAGGGTGTACCTTCTAAATACCTGACCCCCCACCCCTGGGATACCTAGGTGAGACCCTGGGGGTCCCTAATATGCCAAAACATTGTAGGTTATCCATTTTTAAGTGCCCAAACACCAAAGTCGAGTTTGGGCACAATTTACCTTTTAAAAACAGTTCTGGAACCCAGGGCTGTTTTTAAACTGACCTCAGGCTTCAGCAGTGCACACATGCAAGTGCATAAAAAGGCTGCTTGCCTCTAAACTGCCATGTCTCATGGTACTGGGGACTTCTAGCTCGTTTCAATCCCCCTGCCCTATTATATACTAGGGGCCTATAGGGGAGGTCATGCCATTCACAGGGGTACCCCACCATACCATTGTGTACCTTAGTGCATGTATGTGTTTTAACTGTATTCTAATGTGTCTCTTTCAGCATAGCACTGACCCTGGGCCTGGTTAGGCAGAGCCCAGGGTCAGTCAGAGTCAGATACCACCAGCCCCATTCAGCAAAAAGTTGGGGGTTGCCCAGGGCACAGGATAACTTTGCAACACAGTGGTATGTATATAACCTTGTAATTATTTTAAAAATTTACATTAGACCAGGCTCTACTCCAACACATCAAAGAAGGTGAGACTCCCAGATTACTCAGATTACTCCCCCTGTAAAACAGATTATTAATAGATCCAATGATAACAAAGGCTACCTCACTAACCTTTAAGAAAATAATGTATAATTCATGCAATCCAATAGACCCTCTGAGGAAGGCATGGAAAACAGAACTAGGACTCCTAGAGGATGATTGTTGGGTGAAGTAGTGCAGAGTCCAAAGGAAGTAGCTATAAGAGCCCAATTCCATCTCATCCAACTACGTATACTGTATAGGTTGTATGCCTCAAGAACATTGACGTTTCGTATCATTTGGGAATGTGGCTTCATTCACAATTTCTGAAAGGAGGTGATGGGAGTTATGACTGAGGTAACTGAGTTAGAGTACCCGGTGGAGCCGTGATGGCTGCTACTATGTGTGAAAGGAGAGTAAAATGGCCTAAGTATACGACAATATGGCTTAAAGTAGCTGCAATGGTGGCCAAAAGGAACATAGCCAGGAAGTGGGTGGGGGGCGAGCCAACTACCGTACCTAAAGGAATGGAAGGCAGATTTAGACTGGTGAGCTGGAGCTGAGAAAGTTACATATAAAGCCAGAGGATGTCTGAAAAAATAGGACAAGGTTTGGGGACAATAGACAGCATACAGGGGGCATTGAGAAGGGGGTGGGACGATAAGAAAAGTTGAAAATGTGTGCACCAAACCCTGAATGTAGGTCTATGAAACAATATGTGTACTACCTTGCAAAATATGTGTGAATAGATGTTCTGAGCTAATATTAAATAAAAAGATTAATAAAAAAATAAAAAAATGTACATTAGAAATGAAGATGTATTTGGGAGTTTGATTGAAAGGAGTATCACAGTGATGAGAAAAAATATATCAGGTGAACTGTATGTATTAGACATTATGGGGGTCCATTACGATGGCACAGGGACCGACCGCCGAAGTTGCGGCGGGCCCGCCATGTGAATCAGAATGCGCCTGCCACACTGGCGGGCTCCTCCTGGCCCTTTAACATTGCAGGTGGATCTGCTGGCTGCAGACCAGCTCGCAATGTTAAAGGACTGTGCACAGCATTGCCATGCACTACATGGCAGGCACCATTGGCAGGCAATGTTGGGGGGGTTACATAGGTAGTACCTCCATGTGCACCCCCCACCGCCCCAACACCCTGGGGGCCCGTAATGGCCCCCAACAGACGGAACCGTGTGCCTTTTCATGGCGGCAATGCCGCCATGGAAATGCGAATCACCCCCTGCATCACAATATGGGTGGAGGTGTCTTGCAGACACCGTCACCATATTGTGCACGTTTTCTGCCCGGTCGATGGGTCAACCGTCGGAAAAGTGGCGGACGGTCTTCCAGTCCGCCACGGACCCCCCAGTCATCCTAATATGGCTGGGGGTCAATTAGGCATGGATGGCGGGCGGATCGCCCCCGCCGGGCTGGCGATTGTCTGCCCGCCATCCTACTGGTCCCCTATGTGTTTAAGAGACTAGTGTTGAATGTTTTGGGTATAAGAGAAAAATGAATTAGTGCCTGTTTATTACATTGTGTATTTTATTGAAAAATAACAGTATGGTCTTGTGGAAAGTTGCAATGAGGAACTAAGAATGTTTCTGATGTCTAAACATCATGTGCAGAATAGATACATCTGTCATTTGCATTGTGGGAGTTGTAGTACTTTTAGTAATATTATTAAACAAGAGTAGTGTAGTGATAAATAAAAGATGAGAACATGTTGTCGGCCTGTATATGAATTAGAAAGAAGTAATACTAGTTAGGTATGTATTGGGAAGTGTTTGTCAATGTGGTTTTTAATTTATATGACCATTTTACATATGCTTAGATGGTGAGATATGATTTTTGTGTTTGCACATAGATTTTATATGCAGTGGGACTTTTGCGTTTTCTTAAAGATGCAAAGAAGTATATATTCTGGGAAAGATGGTGCGAAGGTGTACATCTATTAAGAAATTGCATATATGTTTGCATGGTGATCTATGTCCAATAAGGCTGATACAAATTTCATGTATATGGTGAGGGTACTGTGTTTTTTAAACATGATTTGTTTAAAATTGAGAAGGATTAATAGTGGAGAATGCCTCGAGAATTCTTGTGCTATCTTCATTTCGAGTGTAACTATTGTTTGAGATAGGCTGAAAATATGTTTTATAAGCAGGAAAAGTATTTAGGAAATGAAGTAGGTATGCCATTCACAAAAGGTTTTATGCTTTGAAAAATTTTGAAATGTTGTTTTCTGTTTTAGAAACTTATTGATGCATGTGCATGCTCAGTAACAAATCAATGTATGTTTCTAGCGGGCCATGTATGCAATTATATATCAAGGGTGATACCTAGATTTCACACACACATTACTCAGAAGAAAAGCATGTATACAGTAAAACAGGTAGTTTGATACTGACAGAAGGAGATAACCAATGAGTAAGAGATACAGTGACAGCTGTTATGTATCTAACAGCAGTGAAGGTACTTTCTCAGTCAGTCAGGCAGTATTCAGGCACTCATTGGATCACCAAGCCACTACTCAGCAGTCATCAAATCAGTGATTCACTATCCATGGAGTTATACATTTATCCATAAACTACACATGCACTCTTGCAATTAGGGAGGCAGAAATTATGTAGTCATTGAAGTATGCAGGCACCACTTATACATTCATCTAGTCACCTAGTAACTAACTATTCACGTATGCAAATAACAAGAGTGTGCAATCATTATAACATTTGCTCAAACCTATGCAACCATCTAAACATCCACTTACAACCCATGCAGACATTGAAATACTGAGGCACACTTGTGCACTGATGAAACACTCAGACTCTACTCATGCACTCATGTAATTACATAGGGGCCGATTCACAGAACTAAAATAGTGAGATAAAATCCTAAACGTACTACTTTTGGTATTCACAGAAGGCATTTAGTAGTAGAAAAGTTAGGACTCCTAACTTTACTACCACTAAATGCCTTCTGTGAATACCAAAAGTAGTAAGTTTAGGATTTTATCTCGATTCGTTCTGTGAATCGGCCCCATAGAGAGTACAATTGTAGTAAACCTATCACCCATCCAGTACCTATGCAGTCATTTAATTACTGGGCCAATCGTCTTGAACTAATACAATCACCCCAGCAGTATACTTACTTTCATCCAATCTCTCAAGCTTTAACAATGGAATCATGCAGTCACTCATACACTAGTCATGCACTCATCTAATTTGGTAGGTACTACTGATGCACTTATTCAATTCTCCAGGCACTACCCATGTAGTTACTTAAGCATCCAGGCACAACCTGTTCAGTGAACGAAAAAGAAATGGCAGCATCCAATTGCTGAAACACTATTCGTCCATTTATCCAATAGGCATGGGCTTAAGCAATAATGTATGCACTATCCAGGCACTGCATAAATCACCTATATACTATGTATGTCCTCTTGCAATTATCCAGGTTCTAGAGTTGCACTCATTTAATCATTTGACCAGTATCTATGCATGTATTGAATTATTGAAACATTTGTCATGCACTGTCGAATCATTCAGGCCCTACTCATGCACTCATCCAAACACCCAGAAACTAATGGTAAACTCATGCAAACAAGCAGGCAGTAAGTATGTAGATATGGACTGACTCGTGGAGTTATGACATAGTCAAGGATACATCTAGGCACTACTTGTATCCTCAGGGAATCACCTAAGCACTACCTATGCACTCATTCAATCATCCGGGGAGTATTGATATATTAAACCATAAACCTATGTATTTACAAGTTTTACTGAGGAATATGTAACCTTTGGACAATATGGGTGATAGGTTTACTACAATGTTATTCTCTACGTAATTACATGAGTGCATGGGGTTTCATCAGTGCACATGTGTAAGTGGGTGTTTAGATGGCTGCATAGGTTCCGGTGAATGTTATAATGATTGCGTAGTTACAGCCTTGTAAATTTAGTGTTAAATTTAAAAAGTGTAGAAGAAGAGAGATGTAGTGAAACAGAAAGAACGAGTTGAGAGATTAATTGATGAGGCCTTTGCTTTGAAGAGGAAGCTTTTCATTTTGATTCTAAATAGAATTAAGACTCTGGGTTGCCAGTGTGGCAACCTGGGAAGGAACGCTCTTGACGTGCAACACATAAGGTTCACTCATCCAGGCCCGTATCAAGTAGGCCGTCACAAGTCGCATCAACACACGCCTGATTGACACGCTCCCTCATGGATAACAACATCAAGCATTGATACTCCACGCTCTTCATCCTAAATATTTTTAGCAGTTGGGGAAACGAGAACCACAGCTCTCCATCCGGTGTCAAACCATCAATGCCCTGAAGAAGTTCATTCCTTAATGAACGAAACGGGTTGTCTGGAGCTCATGTATTCTGATGAAATAAAGTATTGCCCTACATAAAGGAATTGGTCAGTCTTACTTATTGGAAAAGGCACTTTGGGAGTGCACCTCTCCACGCTCGCATGTTTGTATATGTTGTTGATGCACTTATTAGAAGATTTAAACACAGACTGTTGACTTATATTTAAAAAGTGAAAAAGTCAATTAGAATAACTGGCAAAAGTTACCTGTGTATTTATTTGTAGAGGACCTGTTTGACTCATCTATACGGCAAGTTATATGTAAGTATTGTTACAATTAATTGGAAGATAATAAAGTGAACAACCCTTAGATATTAGATACCCATTTTGTAAGATAATAAAATGCCTGCTAATGTAGAAAAACTATGAAGAGCAAAAATAAAAAATAAAACATCAATATTTATAATTCTCTCCAGCATTGCGAAGGGCCGTTATGGACTGCTCTCCAGCACTCCCTACAACTCCACAATCCATGCAGTATGATGCCATCGGGGAAAACTGTTGAGCCAAGTCTTGAAGTTGAGACTGGACTTTTGAATGGACTCTCTGCTTCGGTGTTGTTGTGCTGCTATTGAATTTGATGGTCCTTCAACTTTATATTGCCTTCTTGCTGCTCACTATGAACTCCTCTTATGAAATGTGAAAAAATATCAAAGGGGGAAAAATACCATGTATGATTTTTGGAACCATTGTGAATAGCTGTAACACACTGCTCACCAGCTGTAATAACAACACTACAGTCCATGTAATACGTGGTCATGCTTGAAAACTCTGAAGCCATATCTGTTGTAGTAGTCTGTACCTCTGAAGGGACTTTCTGGCCAGGAATTGTTGCTGTTGCCACTGATGTAGATGGTCCTCCAGCTTCCCTCTGCTTGATCATCAGTTGGAGATGTTTTCTATGATAAGTTTTAAGATGATTTAACATGAACGTCGTCCCACATGAGTCCAAAAAAGTCTCCAGCCAAAATCTACCACCTGCTCATAATAAACTTCTGGGAAAGAAGATTCAAGAAGGGGGAGTGGGTGTATATTTCCTATCCATTTTACTGAACAGTATATTATCCAATGATATTCCTTACTTTCACCACCATGTGATGTTTTCAGATTGTGCATTGCACTAGTTTGGCAACAGTTTTTAATTCCCCATGAGTTTGGGCGACAATGGGTAGTTTGATGGGTGTTTGGTAGTTATGTTCTATTTGTGAGTTCAGATGTTGAGTTATTCTTTTAAACTGCTCTTTTTTATAAATGTGTTGTTAAAATGAAGTTAAACCAATATGTTACTGAACAGATAGATTCAAACTTTGTATATGATATGTCTATATATGTGTTTTTAACTTTATTTTGATTTGTGACTACTGATCTCATTGCGACTCTGATGTTGCTGTAAAGAAGGAAAATGCATTTTTGATTTAGTTGTTTCGACAAATGAATACAAAGAGAAAAATGTAATTAGTATCTTACTAAATCGCTACACTAAAACATTATGTAAAATATACCTATACAGTATTTTACTCTTTGTTAAAAACACCCGGTATTTGCAGTCTGTCCTTGGCAATGGCACTCATAGAATCATACAGGCACTACCTGTGTAATCATCAAGGACATACTTTCTCCATCACTCTGAAAATGCGCCTCCTGGCATAGTACTAGTTGGGGGATGAAGTCTCCTATTGAGGGTATTTGGGGGCCAAGTGTCCCTCTTGTTACCTCCAGCAAGTCCCACACAGTCAGTTTGCTAAGAGGTCTTTGGAGGCCACACCCATTTTTGCAACCACTCTGCAAACACGTCTACTGACATACGACTGGTTGGGAAATAAAGTTGGTTTGAATGTGAAAGGACCTTGGTCACCAAGAAGCCCTCCTGGCACTTTCTATAAGTCCTACTCTTTCCGAGAGCTGGTCCGAGGCCCCATCCCCCTTTCCACACCATTCTGCAAAGATCATTTCTACTTTAAAAAAACGTGGAAATGCACTGAAAAAATCAAAGCTTACAGGTGAGTTGTTGTTAGGAAATAGCATTTAATAAAAACTTAGCAATTCACTGAAAAAAACCAAATGTTACAGGGCTGGTATAGTTAGGGAATGGGATTAAAAACCCCTTAGATATTCACTGAAAAAACACAAAGGTTACAGTGATGTGATAGTTAGGCTGATATTTCACTTATACAAAACCAGAGAAATTCAGCAGTTATAGTTAGCGGAGCTAACTAGAACTCATGTTCCCACAATGCAGTACTTATGACCTCACATATTACATCACTGATAACATGGTTAGTGGCATCACTGATGACATCTCAAATGACATCACTGGTGACAGAACTGATGACATCATCAACAGAATCTCTGACACACCACTCAAACCCCCATGTAACCTTTCATACACCAACTCCAACTTTCACACTACATTCTCAAAACCATTGACACACCCATACCAGTACTTACATACCCACTCACTGATTTATAGGTCTACACACACATCCACTCACTCACCCACACAGCCACTCATACAGCTACTCACTCATTAATACAGCCACCGACATATCCACTCATTTACCCATACAGCCGCTCACACACTGTCATACACTCATACAGCTACACACACACCTACTCACTCAGCAATAGAGTAAATCACGCGGTCATTTATTCATCAATACAGTTATACACACACCAACTCACTTATTCATACAGATACTAACACATACTTGCTCACCTATACAGTCACAGACACAAGTACACACTCGTCCATACAGCCACTCTAATGATCACTCTCTCACACATACAGTCACATATACTCCAACACTCACCTATACTGCCTTTCACATTTGCAGTTACTCACCTATATATTACTGACACATCCATTCACTCACTGACACAGCCATCCGCACACTCACTCACCCATACAGCCCCTCTCAGGCGTACTCATGAACCCATACAGCCAGGGATTCACCCACTCACTCATCCATGCAGGGACTCACACACCCCGTCACCCACCCACTCAGATAGTCATACACCCATACAGGTACTCAGAAAACCATCCAATAACCCATACAACTACTCATGTACCTACTTACCAACCCATGTAGCCACTGGCACATCAACTGACAGACTGATACAGACATTCACACAAATTAGTTACTTACCCATACATTCAAGAGACACATATAATCCCTCACTCATACAGTCAGTCACACACCCACTAAATCATCCATACAGGCACTCATACACCCACTAATTCATCAATACACCTTGGTGTATAAATAATTAACACTCATAAACACTTTAGAATCACTCACAGTCACTAGATGATGTCATCAGTGATATCTTTTGAGATGTCATCAGTAATGTCACTGACCATGTCATGAGTAAGCCTGGGCAGAGTTTGCGGAGTTCACGGAACTCGGCAAAGTGCAAAACAAAACTCTGCCGAACTACACGGATCTCTGCAAGCGACAGTGTGTGTTAGATAAATGCTGTTTGCGGTAATTTTCAGCACCGGGTGTTTGTCCTCACTGTGCAATCATCGCGAATGGCACCATGCACAGCGCAAGCGGGCGCTGCGTCCTTTCCACCGCTTAAGTAGAATATTTACTCGAGTGGCAGCTTACTCAACATGAACAGACGTTTTCTCAACGTGAGCGGTCACAAGCATACGTGGCTGCTTGCAATGAGAAATAGGACTGCCCGTGTTGGGAAATCTCGCGGGGAGGTTGATTTTCCATGCTTAAGGTCACCAACTTGACGTTGGCGATCGCGAATGAGGAAAGATTCTGCCAGAAGGTGGATTTTCCTTGCTCGCGCTCGCCAACTTAAGGTTGACGAGCACAAGCTTTTTCAGAACTCCACGAGCTCCGCATGACGCGGAGTGCGGAAAACTTTGCAAAATCCGCAAGCAGAGCGGAGTTCACCGCCCAGGGTTAGTCATGAGTGTTGAAATACTTGAGGTCATAAGTAGTGCATGGTGAGTTATAGTTATCTCAGATATATACATACATCCAACCACAGTAATTCACCTTTTTGTTAATTTGAATGAGACTGCTGTAATGAAGAGAAATTGCCATGGCTCCAATTGGACAAAGTATGTTAATCCAAGTAAGTGGAGCAAAACGTCTGGCCAAATTGTGCAATAGCGATCGTGCACAACACATATCAAAGGTGTATAGAAAACCTCATGTCATCTATATGATTCAACACATATGAGCATAATATAAACTTGCCCTGCATTCGTTCTATCAGGACCCAGTGGGCAAATCTCCATAGCATACACATTGCATTGCTCACACTGTGATCAACATTCATAATAGCAAATAGCTACTTGTTGAGCCATGTGTGTGTGGTCAACAGTTGCAAAAGGTGTGCAACAACATAAATTTACATTAATGGATGAATGAGAAATGAGAAACAAAAGTTAAAATACAAAATAGTACTGTACAGGTTTGTACATCAGTTCTATGCATGCCGATCAGCTTAGTACCCATCAGCCATTAGATGAGTGATTCTTAATCAGCGCCAGTGGGCTACAGATAACAGAATAGTGCACTTCAAATCAGCTCTCTGTAAAAGCCAGCTAGGCTATCCTAACTTCGATGACCAAGCCACCTAATATTATAATTCATAGATCATACTTCCAGCTCAAAATCAAAATCAGTTCTTCTGGCCCCAAATGGGCATACAAAACGTGAAGATGGTAGTGAATAATTATTATGCAGGCCTTGTCTTGAATAAATAAAAAAATACCAAAATGAGACCGAAAAGTCACTGGAGGCCCACCCCTTTCAGGACCACTCTGCAAATGCACCTCCTCGCACACAACTGCTTGGGGGATGAAGTCCCCTTGGCTCCAAAAGGTCCTTGGGGGCCAACAGACCCTCCTGTTACCTCCAGTAATTCCCACACAACGCGACTGCTGAAAGGTCTTTGGAGTCCACGCCCCTTTCTCCAGCACTCTGCAAATGCGCCTCCTGGCACTCTATTGTTTGGGGATTGAAGTTCCCTTGGCTGTTGAGGCCCGCCTCCAATGTTTATTTAAGCCCTGCGGAGGTGGTGGTCTGCGGGGCAGGGGGAGCTGTGTGGACCGCCCCACATCTATTTCACATTACTTGACCAGGGAGATGGCGGTCCCTGGGCCATGGGAGGGCCCAGAGGGCCCTAAAGGATACATATTAAACAGTACCCCGGGGAGGTGGCGGTCTCCGGGGTGCGGTTGGGCCCTTTGGGCCTGCCTGTATACATAATATAAGTGCCCTGGGGAGGTGGTCATCTCCCCCCACTCTCTCTTTCTATTTCTAGCTCACTCACTCGCTTTCCTTAGCTCTGACACACCAGGATACGCTCAAGGCTGGAGCAATTGTAGGCAGTGGCAGCTGGTGACATTTGAAAGTGGTGAGGCGTAAAGGTTGTATATAGGTGTTACGTTGCAAGCGTGCAAAGTGCACAAGTCCAGCCAACAGAAAGGGTGTTTGGAGGCTTCTTCCCCAGAGAAAAGTCTCAAAAAAACAGTGGCAAATTGTGCACTTTAAAGCAAATTTGATAAAGGAAAAAGGTTTATGTTGCAATTGTGATCGTGTAGTGTTGAAATATTTAAACACATCAAAATCTGCCCCAAATCTTACTGCTTTAAATACATTCAAAAGTTACTGCAATGTGTTACTTACACAATTTGACATAAGTACACTAAAACCATGGAAATGTCTCACATAAGTAAACTGAAGACTTGACAGCTATAAATGTACACTTTGACTGTCAGATAGCCATCGTGTAAAACCTATTGAGAGCAGATGTGCCACAGCACAGAATGATTAACAATGAGTTATGACCAGCGTCTAGGGAATCAAATATTGCTGTTGAGTCATAAATGCAGAGCTGGAATGTATTCCTGCCGGAGTGTGTGCGACGAAAGCAAACATGCACTATGAGAAATGAAAATCTGGTCCTGAATATTAGATGGTCACATTCACATTTGAAACAATAGAATTTGCCTTCTGTAAGTTTATAATTGTCAATTAAAACCCCACAAAAAGAAAATTCAGTTGCTTCAAATGGGAATGTCACCATCTAAAATTCAAACCAGCTTTCCTTTCTTCTTTGTTTTCGCTCTACACATTCCACAAGGCAGTAATTACCAGGGAGGAACACATTTGAACTCATTAATTATGACATCCCAGCAATAAATTCAGTAATTTACAGAGCTTTTGGTTGAGACAATCAGTGCTTCACTGGTTTGGACAAATGCCAGTCACCTTCCCAAGCATTCATTCAAATGAAATCTCTTAGCTGTCTACGACTCTCTATCCTTCAATATTTATGCTGCTCGCTCAAGCCTGTGCAGCCTGGACAGCGGTCGCGCTACATCCACAGCTGGAAACATATTTCCTGCATTCACAGGGGCACGACTTCCCTCAAAGCTGGACTGGCCGTACTGGGCATTGGGCATGTCCTGGGGAGGCTGGAAGAGTGGGAAGGCTGGTTTTGTTACTGGGGGTTGATGTTGTAGCATTGCAGCAAGTTAAAAAAAAACTGCAGAGCTCCTTGTATATCCAGCGGTTTTCAGGCAACAATAAAAGTGTCAAGATAACTCTTGTGATTAATGTACCTGCAAGAGGGAGATCAGAGTTTTGGCCAGTGACAGTTTCGACTCATCTAAGTTAGTGCAGCGGGTTTATATGCCTGCTGCAAAGACCGTGAACCATGCAGATCACAGAACAGTATTTTATGGGCATGGATCAGTGGGTTACTGCTTTTGTCACAAAGATCCTGTTGTCATTGTGCAGTTCATAAGTTACAATCATAATCGAGCACAGTGAGCTATGGACTGCCATCAAAGAATTGCATGCAAACTGCCTGGTACAGGTTAGAAAGTTATGTTTTTTCTTAGTCTTTTATGATCTTAAAGTTGCTAAAACTGGGTTTTCGAAATGGAATAAATTCTTATTAGTAAAGCCATCCCTAACTACTGTGTTACGATCCGCATCCTAAGTTTGTGCTTCTCCAGGCCAAGCACCCTTACAAAATGCATACCAGTATGGATGACAAGTGAATTCTATACCTTGTATCCCACTTTGTCTTATGTAACATTTTCTGAACACTGATTTACAAACATATGATTAATGTTCTCTGTGCGTGTGCATGATGTAAAGTGTTCCAATACTCTACGCTGGTATGAGAGGTGCTATAAAACAAATGAAATACATTTGAGAGAGGCTATAAAGAGATGAGAAGATGCATGATGTAAAGTGGTCCAATACCCTACACTGGTATGAGAAGTGCTATAAAACAAATGAAATACATTTGAAAGAGAGGCTATAAAGAGATGAGAAGCTGCATGATGTAAAGTGGTCCAATACCCTACACTGGTATGAGAGGTGCTATAAAACAAATGAAATACATTTGAGAGAGGGGCCATAAAGAGAAGAAACGCTGCATGGTGTAAAGTGTTCCAATACCCTACACTGGTATGAGAGGTGCTATAAAATAAATAAAATACATTTGAGAGAGGGGCCATAAAGAGATGAGAAGCTGTTGGACGGTGATAGTGAGAGAACCATTGAAGAGCTTCAACAAAGTTGACTCATCCTGGGGCAGCTGAAGATCATCATTACTAAGCTTTAAAAGCTAATACAGTTGAATATATTATGAAAATGGAATTGGATAAGATGTATGGAAGTCGTCCAAGAAAAATAAGAGTGGTGGAAAAAGACCAATCCGCAAAGCACCTGGGATCTGCAGAATCCGCTGGCTGCGTGGGAAACCATGGGGCATATCAACAACAACCGGCGATAATTATCGCTGAGCGCACTTAGCGCTCAGATAATTATCGCCGACTAGCGCCGATTTTTATCGCTGAGATAGCGTGCTATTAGCAATGCTTATCTCATCAGCGATAAAAATCCTAGCGCTAATTGGCTAACGTGAGATTATCGCTGGAAACCCAGCGATAATCTCACGCAATGTGGCGTTAGCTTGCTGATAGGGACTCACAAACTTAGCCATGATATCCACCTTCCATAGGATATCATGGCTAAGTCAGTCCTGAAGCAGGTGTTAGGAAAGTAGCGATAACAGGTGTTATCGCTACGTTTCCTGACGCTATGCTTCATAGCGTTAGGCTTGCTGATAGGAGAAATGTCGCTTAACAACATTTCTCCTGTCATGCCAGGTCAGGAACGCCCACTTTGCATCTCATTAGAGATGCAAAGCTGGGCGTTAGGAATCCTGACACTAAAGCAAGGTTTCACGCGTTAGCGTGGCCTTGCTGATCAGGCGATAAAATTATCGCCGCTTTTTGGCCGAAAACGGCCTCAAAAGCGGCGATAATTCTTTATCGCCTGCTTGTTGATATACCCCATAGTTAGTAGACCTAAAAAGTTTTCTCAGAGCAAACAAATGGTTACATCTGCTCTACCAATGCTCAGCCAAAAATAGGTGGTATAACAGCACTCTCAAACATCAGAAGCGGGCACTCAAAGCAGTAAAGGCAAAGCAACACGCACAAGCACCCGGATCTCATTTGCCTACATTCACAGAGCTTAAGAAAGAGTATAAGATAAGCAATTTGGGAGGCATAGTATGCAAGGAACAAGCAATACTGGATTGAACTTCTACATGCTGGTAAACCAAAAACACAACAAAATTCTTTGGGCCCTGATTAATCAGGTAGAGCATGGCCCCAACTGCAACGCTGCCAGCAACGTTCCGCAACAAGCCTGGCTTGCTCATATTGGGACGTTATATCACAGTAAAGACCACGCACCGCTGCACACAATTAACAAGAGTGACATTCCAACGCTTACCTTCCTCAAGTTCATCATTGAAGCGCAAATAAAGAAAATTAGGGGAAACGGGGCACTGGGCCCAAATGGTGTGCTGGCTTCAATTTACAAGCACTACGCCGATTTGCGGAGCAAACTACTCTGCCAACTATTACTTTTTTGTCTTTAAGAAAATTCCACACCACTGTCTTGGCGAGGGTCAATCCTTTACCCAATTTACAAAAAAGGCCTTTATATTTTTTATTTTATTTATTTTAACAGAGTTTTATATAGTGCGAGCTTGACCCCAAGGTATCGGAGCGCTTTACATAGTACCAGTGGCGTTACATGGGGACACATTCATTTTTGTTAGGCACGGGGAGATTGAGGGGGATATTATCAACGCTTCGCGTTAAACATCGCAAATCACGCTTAGCGCGATTTTGAATATCGCCGCCTATCGCTGGTTTACATCGCCGTGTTAGTGGCGTATTTACAACGTCTTACTCACAGGCGATGTACAAACCTGCGATGGATGGCGATATTCATTATTAGCGTGTGAAATCAAGCGATGATTTCACACGCTAATGAAAAGCTTGATAATAGGGGAGTGTGGACTTAACCAAACAATCCACCTCCCATTCAAAACATGCCTAAGTCAAGTTTTGACCAGGCGTTAAGGATCCCGTGAAAACCGCTTTCATCATCGCTTTGTGGTTCCGGGGCCGCATTGTAAATAACGCGATGTCCGGTCCACGACCTTTTGTCATGGTGTTACAGGAAGGTACGCCTACTTTGCATCTCATTAGCAATGTATATCACTAAGATGTGTGGCGTTACAAAAACAGCAGCTAACATGCGCTAATGCATGTTAGCGCCTTGCTAATGGGGCGATGACATTATCGCTGTTTCAGCGGCAAAAAGTGCCGCTAAAGCGGCGATAATGCCCTGGTAAATATGCCCCTAAGTGATTTGCTCAGAATAACAGGATGTTCAGCGTCATTGCCAAGACTCGAAACCGGTTCCCCAGATTCGAGGTCGACCGCCCTAGCCGTTAGTCCAACTCTTCTCCTTTACTCTGCCCCGGACAGTTATCGCATGATTCCGCCACTAGATACTGACCCAAAAATCTTTGCTGGCATCCCACTGTAGGAACTAGAAAAATGGGCAGATGAAATGGGCCAGCTCCCACGCAATAAAACAGGCTTTCATCCCAAATTGAGTGCATTAGGCAATCTTGCTGTCCTTTGCATGCTAACGGAAGAACACACTCAGAAAAGTCAACTTCTCTATCGGTGCTTTATTGACTTTTCAAAAGCTTTTGACCACCTTGGGCCATATGTATCAACACATTTCCCCATTGACACAGAATGGGCAAAACCCTTAGCATTCCCGGGAAAGTTAAGTCTATTTCTGGACAACGCTCAGAGCAAAGTCTTTCGCCCCATATTCCACCTCACACAGACTATGTCACCGGCACACATTTGCTTAGAATTCAGGCTGCAAGAGCAAGGGATAGTACAACAAAGCATCCTTCTCAAGTACCTGTCATCCCTAGGAATGGGCCCCCGAATACAGTAAAAGCACTCACTTGGAAAGAGATTCAGGATAACAGTCAAACAAACTGTTGGGTCTAGAAGAGAGGCTTTAGGAACGCTGGACTTGCAACACCTTTGCGAAGCACACTTACCTCATCATGCTTTTAAACTCGCAATGAACAAAGAAACAAAGCTATCATCGTGGGTGCAAGGCAAGGAACCCTTTCCAAAGTGCAAACACTCATGGCTATGCATCAATACATACAAATCGCCCAGTCCACTGAGCTATCTATTAGGGGGCATATTATCTAGAACGGCGTTAAAATTATCGCTGTTTTAGTGGCAGGAAACTGCCGCTAAAGCCGCGATAATGGACTTGATAATATGCCCTTGTGAATTCCAATAGAAGTCCAGGTTCACTCCAGAACAAGCGGCGATAATTTTAACGCCATTCTTGATAATATGCCCCCTAGATTTTTAGCACTAAGATTGGGCCTAACACCAACAAAGAATGCGCTGCCGCCATGGGCTCCAGAATCCAGCTCGCCATTATGCAGGTTGTGTCACAGTCAAGACAAAACATTTTTGGCTACACTGTGCATATTTCCCACTTTGGAATCTGCACACAGAAAGCTTTTGCATAATGTTTTAATGCTTACAGTACGACCATGCAGTCAAGCCCTGCTTTACTGCTCTCAAGGCTCGAGTGCCAAAATAACAGCCTGCCCGGTAAAATGTATTATCATTGTGGAGAAGCTATTCAAAGCTGGTGCACATCTACCTGAACAACTTAATGCTAAACGCTTTCCCTCCTCCATTTGAACTTCCTACGCACTGTAACTTTCGTCTTGCATGTTTTGCACTTTTAAGGATAATGCTGAAGAGGACTCCTGACTCTCGTGTGCTTTCCATGAATCATATTATTGGGACGTTATCGAACGTACACTGCTGTTTTAGACACACATTTTTTTTTTACTAACGCATCTGTCTATTATCAGTTTTTTTATATTTGCAACCTGCTCTTTTTATCATGTAAAGGTTTAAACTAACTGCATAATGATTAATAGAATACAATTGAATAAATAATGAAAAATGTGTTGTAGAATGCACCATTTCGGCCATTTTTCCCCAAATTTGACTGTGGGGAAAACCCCCAACAAAAGCCACATTGTAATGGTCAGGTTCACTCACTGCGCTCGCTTGCTATTTACCTTATGGTGGCTGGTCTAGCAAAATTTGCCAGGGCTGTTTTAAATTCCCAGTCCGGCCCTGACTACCGCCCCTCCCCATGCACTCACAAAGACACATCACTTTCCCTTTACTCAAACATGCACCTCTCCAACGGTCGGGCAAAAACTGCATACACCAGGGGGCATATTATCAACATGCAGCGAATATTATCGCTGAGCGCGCTTAGCGAGATTTGAAATATCGCAGTCTATCGCTGGATTACATCGCCGAGTTAGCACGTTATCATCAACGCCTAACTCCAAAGCGATAAAAAATCCAGCGATAGCGGCGAAATACCTGAAAATCTAGCGATAAAAAAGCAGCGATTGGGAAATCGTTGCTAATAACCCATGGTGGACTTATCCTGAAAATCCACCTGCCATTGACAAAATGGCTAAGTCAGGTTTTAATCAGGGGTTAAAAACCTGCGTTAATCGTGGTTTAGCGCAAATTTTGTCATCACAGGACAACATTGGTAATACAGCGAAGTGCTGTTAGCGACTGTTTTACGTGTTATTTTGGTTAGGAACGACTACCTTGCATGTCATTAGCGATAAATATCGCTGACATGCAAGGCGATAGTAAAAGCGACAGCTAACGCGGGAAAGCTTGCGCTAAGGCATGTTAGCGCAGGCTTGATAATAGGGTGATGAAAATATCGCCGCTTTTTCAGCAAAAAGTGCCGCAAAAGCGGCGTTATGGCCCTTGATAATATGTCCCCAGGACTCAGCAGTCACGGAAGAAACGCCCTAAACTCAAGCACCTCCTAAAATCTTCGCTCAAACCAAGTCCACCATGAGCCACACTAATAATGATGAGAAACAGGGACAGAAGGGGTGCAGCAACCCCCCACAGGAGGTTATATCTCTCCAAACGGAAGAGGTGGGCAGGACCCCCTCCCCCCATATACAAGTACAGACCAACACCTCCCACAGTGGTCTGGTGAACATCTTGAAACAATGGAAGACATTGCTTTCTTTGATTAGAGCCCTAATGTATGGAATGCATGTGCTCAGAAGCCTGCTTTCTGTCATGAGCTCTGTGGGCACTATGGGGCATATCAACAAGGCGGCGATAAAGAATGATCGACACATTTGCGTCCGTTTTCGGATGAAAAGCGGCCATAATTTTATCGCTTTATCAGCAAGATCACGCTATCGCGTGAATCCTTGCCTTAACACCCTTTCCCGTAACGCCCAACTTTGCATCTCTAATGAGATGCAAAGTGGGCGTTCCGTCCCTAAATAACTGGAGAAATGTCGCTAACCGACATTTCTCCAATTATCAATGGGCACGCTAACAAGCATAGCGATAAGAAAAGTAGCGCTAACCTTGGTTAGCGCTACATTCCTTACGCCTGCTTTTCCTTTGACTAAGCAATGTTAGTCAATGGGTGGTGGATTATAGGGCTGAGACCACCCAGCCCTATCAACAAGAGTATCGCCTTTTTCCATGGAACATCGCTGGAAAACCAGCGATGTTCCATGGAAAACATTGCTATCGCAGGAATAATAATCGCCATTGCGCTATGCGTTGGTAATACAGCGCTAGCATGGCGATAATTATCTGCAATAGCTGGCGATAAAATGCCTCACGCTAAGGGCAGCCAGCGATAATTATCGCTGCCGCTTGTTGATATGCCCCTACAACTTTTGAATTGTTTAGAGATGGTGGAGACAATGCACTTGAGAGGTGTTTTTGTGACCAGCAACTCCTGAAAAACTCAAGTGACATTTTATGGCACTTTCACCACAAAGTAGTTTTAGCTCAGAGACTGATTAACTTGCACCGTTCGAAGTATAGTCTATATAATGATGGTGTCTTGCATGTGATATGGTGCTATACAGTGCATTCATCATTGTAAATAATTTCACCCCTTTTGTGGTATTCATGACCTCACCACAGAATCATGGCAGGAAGACGCAGATTTTATTGGACTCTGACTCAGAGAACATGGCATTTTTCAGCAGCAAATACTTGCTCAGAGAGCCATCCTCTTCAATTGCAACAATACCCCCTGCAAACCAGTGAAACAAATTCACATCTCTGTCGGTTTCACTTTAATTTTACTTGGACTAACGTGATAGAATCACCCTTTCCTTCTGACTGGATCAGAAACAAACAGGTTTACCGATAAAAAGAATATATTGCATACAGGCTGCAGAAAACAAAAAATACATTTAGATGAGCGAATTAGCAATGCTGTGGGTTATTTATCTCGGGTCCTTGGAACAGGCGACATGGTGAGGGAGACGTGGTTCGGAGACTTTCTACCCAGTGGCAAACAACTCAGCCACTCAATGCTTGCCATAATCAATCATTCAAATTTAGGAGGGACAGACTAGGTCTAGAGAAAAATACCAGGGTTAATATATAGTGCTAAATGTGGCCTTGAATGGGGCATGGTGAATTTGCATACAGGCGCAAACTGCACCAGATACAATCCGTGCTCTAGAACATGGTGCAGAGAAATTCAATTAAACAGAACAATTGAGGGACTGATTGCTTAACAAAGTCAAACATTCACCCCAGTGCGGAGATCTGGGCCGGAATACATCATTTTTTTGCTCACCGTGCTATTACAGTTTGGACCCAGCCATATGCAAATCAGTCTTGACCCTGCTCCCCATGGGAACAGTCCAGCCTGAACTGCCAGGAAAGGTCCTCCCTGGACCAGAAACAAACATCCTGGGACTGGTTTTTGGTGTATCACCCCTCATCAGCCAGGCTTGCTTGACTTCAATGGCATGGTGAGCACATATTAGATCCTGAAGAAGGTCACGGAACTGACAAGGTCATTGGCTGAAACATTTCGATATCCAAACAATATGACTAGGTTTAATGTCTCCCGTTGTATTTTATGTTTTTAATCCTAGCACATGGTAGCCTGCAGAAAGTTATGTGGCGAACCCTGTAGCTAGTTTTAACTCACTTCGCCACATGTACTGCGTTCCCCACCACACCATCAAGCCCTCATTGGGTATTTAGTAACTACCCCCTAGCGCACAGGTCTTCAAACTGTGGGGCACGCCCCCCTAGGGGGGCGTGGATGGGTTCCCAGAGGGGCGCAAAGGCCTCTGCAAGGACATGTAAATGAAGACGCCTGGAAGTGCTGTGATGTTTATTTGATGCATTTCCAGGCTGTCTTCATTTACTCCGCAGCCCTCAGAGTGCTTTGGGGCCAGAGATCAGTGAGTGTGCTGCTGGGGGCTAGGCTGAGCAGTGTCTGGAGTTTTATTAAGACTCCAGCAGGCCCGAGTTTTTCACAGGTCTTTAAAGACCATTTGCATACCTTTGGAAACTGGTTAGGGAGGCTTAGTTTTATTCTTTTTCCAGTACTCCTGGGCCCCGACTCTGCCTATTCCTTACATTTATATTTTAAATTTACTGCTGTAGTGTGAAAATGCATTTCATGAAAAGGAATATAAAAAAGGGTTGCCAATAGAAAAAATGCCAGCCTTGTATGTTTAAAGAGCCTGCAAAGACCTTGCTTTGATACTAAATAGGGTCTTAAATAAGGAAGTATGTATTCATTTGTAACTTGACTTTCTGTCTGTTCCTTTTATTTTCAGTCATGAAACATTCAGGCAGCCCTAGAACACATTTAAAAGTGCTTTATATTTTCTTCTCGGAGTACAACCCTAATCATAAGACTGGAAGTTTGCTGCAGGATCAGCACATTATTTATTTCCTTCACCCTCGATTTCCCTGATTAATTCCATAATAGCGATAGTTTAACTTATATCTGAAACCCTATGCCCCATCAATAACATGCTGATTAACATGAAGTGTCTGGGAATTCACCCTGCGTTCAGACAACTCACTCCTCAATCTCACCCTTCACTTTCACGCTCACCCTGCACTCACAGCGCATAGTTGTGGTTTTCCCGCATTTGCCACATAATCTATCGTCTACTGCATAATTTGCAGATTAAAAAATGCAGGAACAAATGTTACCTCACAGTGGAAGGCCCTTTCTAAAGGTTGACTGGTCACCTTTCTGTTGCTTATTGCTATATATTGGGTGTTAATGTGGTACTTATGAGGGGCAATAAAGGCCAGGACAATGTTAACAAGTGTTAAAATAGCAAAATAGTGCAGTAATGCTATCACACAATATGCAGCATAATTCGCCTTTGCTTGCAGCAGAATTTAGTCAAACATGCTGCATAATTTGGCCTTCTCCTGCCGCATGATTCCAATTGCCCTGTTTCTAGTGCTATGAGGTCCCAGCCTGTGGCAGAAAGCACTGTGAATATATCATTATTTTAAAACAGTATTTACATACTCTAAGCTAGGCCGCTGCAAAAGGATGCAGTGATTGAGATAAAACAAGTTCTTACAAAACATACTTTTTAGTAATAAGTAATCAAACTGTATCTAATGCAGACATTTTTGTAAGTGTCTCCACTAGTCCAGATCCCAGCTGATAACACCCTTACATTACATCTCAAAAAGAATAGATCTTTGCCACCATGAAACTTTAAGCAGAGCAACTGGAATTATTCAGCAGAAGAGGACAACATTATGCGGCAGGTTTGACTAAATTATGCAGCAAGAAAAGGTAAATTATGCGGCACAATGCGCCACATTTTGCGGTTAGTATTACTTCATTATTTTGTCATTTTAACTCACGGTAACGCTTTCTGGGGCAATATTTCACCTCATTAGCACCAGTGTTCCACCCAAATACAGCAGTAAGCAACTACAAGATTACCAGTCAATCTTTGCAAAGGGCCTTCCACTGCTCCAGAACGCTTTGTCATGCTTTAAGTAACTTTTGTTCCGTTTGAGCTAGAATCAAGATTTGTTTTTTAAATCTGCAGATTATGTAGCAAATGCAGTAAACTGATAATTATGTGGAAAACTCTGCTGCTGCTGCAGAAACTCATAATTCCATGGTTTCTTTTTTAACTTTCTGCACTACCACCCACGGTTCGATTTCAGGCAGAGGCATCTCAAAGTCAGTATTAACCATTCAGGGGCAGTTTTTTTGTGAAAGCTGGGTCCATGGGGTGGCAGGTAGAAGGCCAGCAGGGTTGCATTTAGATGCAGAGCCCTAATCCTCTCGGCCCTTGGGGCCTCACAGTAATGATCTAGGAGACAGAGATAAGGAGTGCGATTCATAGATATTGTCAAAGAGAAGACCCAGAATAGGGAGCACTGTATGCGGACTCATTTTTATGTTTACAAATGGCCAGAGACCCCTTCTTCAGAGATTTACCCCAAAGAAGGGGACAATATAAGTGTTTTTTTTTTAAAAGGATATTCATTAGTGAAGCTGGTACTGCTGCCAAGTGTGGAAGTGGCCACTGCTGGTTATCATAAAGGAGCGGATGCAGCAGGACTAGGGCCCAGGGATTTGGGGGGCCCACTGCATCAAAATTATGACTTCAAGCATTAGGACAGAGGTGATGATCCATCCTGGAGGGGAAGAGGTTAAAAAGGCAAAGGAGATAGTCTGATACTCAGGAATGCAGTTATCATTAGTGCAGCAGGTATAGTTGCATTGGAGTCAAAGAGTGTGAGGGGCTCACAACACCCCAATTATGTGGAGCAGTTTGTTCGGGATATCAGTTTTTGTTTGATGTTTTTGCTGTTTTATAAGTCTCATATTTGGTGCAATTCATAAGCTATAGAAAAAATATTCCTGAAATCACCTCATAAGCCCTGCTCCTTGCACGCAGCCATGTCCCTCCCGCTCCCTCAATCCTCGTCATAAAGTTTTGGAGGGGGGCCCGACCTCAAAACATTTTGCTTAGGGGGGGCTCAGAGTAAAAAAGTTTGAAGACCTCTGCCCTAGCGTATAAATATTTCTGATCTGCTTCCTCTTAGTGAGGGGATTGTATTCCACACCTTGACTAGGCTTCATTGTGCAAGGAAGTTCCCCAATGATGAAGCATGCCACCTGTGGTGGGTGAGGGAAACCGTCCTTTAAAGGGATGCCTGTCAGTTCTGTTGTTTATACATACAGCCTAATTCTTCACTTTGGAGACCCGCGGGCTCATGTGTGTTCTGATCTAAAGTATTAGGGAAGTCTGCCCTCCTTGGTCTTTAAATCTCCTCTGGCCCCCTTTGTGTGAATTGTCTCATGACAAGGCACACATTTCACTCCAGACACAGGATCGATGAATGTTTTATGAAGCTTCAAGAAGTGTATGTGGTCCGTTGGCTAGACTGCCGACTTTGGTGCTGGAAACCAGGGTTCGAGCCTCGGGGTCGGGTCCACATCCTGTGATTCTGGGCAAATCACTTAATTCCCCATGCCTGCATGTGTAATGTAAATACGGAGCTCGTGTAAAGCGCACCAATACCTTCGGGTCGAGTTCGCGCTATATAAATATGCAAAATAAAAAGGTGTATAAAAAGACATTCAAAACAATTGTACTTTGAGTCAGTCGTCATGTGCGTTTCTGTATGCTGCACTCCTGGCCGTAGTGTTTGATTAAATCAACTGTTCCTGTTTTGCCAAAGTCCTCTTTTTTTTATTTTTTCAAGGTGAATTCAAATTTGATCAACACTTTAGTGAGCCAGATAAGAGAGATTGGTGCTTCGAACCTGACTGCAGCCAAAGCTCTGATGGATTTCCATCAGCGCAGCAAGGAAGGTGAGCAGACGCCACAATTGATTGAAAGCTTTGCTGAAACCGCTGGGTGGAGGTCCATCCTAAAGCTGCCATCAATTTGGTAAGAGACTACATCTGATTCTTAGTACCCAGCATTTGGCATGTGACAGACTAGGAAGAAGCACAAAAATGTAACCTGAGAGCCCTGGCACTGACAGAAATTGGACATACTGCCCACTTCATGTGTCCGAACTGAGTAGATGCAAGGGGGCCTTGGAGGCGATCACGCGGAGGTTATCATTTTTCCATAACCATCACACTAGGAAAGGTGACATTTGTTTGGTGCTTGGACAGCTGGGTGTGACACAGTTGGTATGCTAGTCCCCTGGGTGTGATACAGGGCTGAGGCCTCACCGCTTGGACCTCTAGGCATGATACAGAGATGGTACGCATGACCCCTTGGTGCGATATAGTTTTTAATTTAGACATTAGGGAAAATGTGGACCTTGGAGATTAGGTGTAGCTTGCACTTAGTCAAGGAGGCCCTCTGGTTGCCAAGTTGTTCCTCATTTCCACGTATATTGTTGTTATCGTTGTCTCGGTGCTGATATTGACAGACTATCGTCTCACTTAGTCCCTTGTACCACACAAAGCCTCCCCTCATCATCGGGTAGCATGCGCTAAGGAGCAAGCTAAGGTATATTTTCACAAAGCCATAATTTTTTCTCCGTCGGTTTTTTCTCTTTCTTCATATTGGTAATTAATTGATGCATTCTCAATGTTGTGGTGCTGGTAAATTATTGCAAATTGACATCTTATCTTGAGTGTTGTGTTTGGTTAATGACTTAATGTGCTTATTAAGGCGCAACTAATTCTTTCAGTTGTATTTCTGCTGAAAAAAGAGAGGAGAGAGGCTCTGCTAGAATTAGGGACCATTTTTGAGAAGGCACAGACCGACAATCCTATTGTAGAACCCGAAGGCAAGGCATCTGCGCTGCCTCCACTGTAAGTAGCAATAAAGATGCTCTTCTGATGCCTGCCAATCCATCGATCGAGGACGGCCCCCACTGAACAACAAACTACTGGATCAAGACAAGGGAGGCCAACAGGCAAAGGCAATCCTAGCATTATCCCAGTCCAGTGCTAGAGCTTCCTGAAGCTCAACCCACAATCTGTCGCGCTCAACCCATCGAACCCCTGGGGCACGGAAAACAAGCACTCCCACTCGTCAGGGTGAACACACTCGGGTGACCGGGAGATTCACAGCAGACTGAACTAAGGAGGGAGGCCGGTCCTGGCCTAGGGGAGGGTCAGTTGAGACAGAAAATATGGCTGTGCCTGAGGGTTGCACCAGATACAGAAAGGGAAATCCTGACTGGAATTTCCCCTACATAGAGCAATGTCTCATAAGAGGGGAAAGAAGAAAAGCCAAGAAAGGAAAGAGCAAGAGAGTAGGAAAATGTTGGGACAGAACCATCACGTTGCCACAAGGTCCGTGGGATGGGAACAGGTGTTCCTGGTCAGAGTAGATGTGGCCCCAATGGCACTGAAGTCTGTGGCACAAATGGGGGTACCACCGCTGAAAATTAGGAAGCATTTAGCATGTAGTGGCAGGGTTCGAGGAAGTAATACAGAGAACACCAAAGGCCGGGACCAGGTTGCGATCCTCCCTTCTCTCCCAGACCAAACAAGCTGCAGGGTCTATAAGGGCCAGTCATCCATCCGGTGGGCAACACACACGTCCCCATGCTCACATGCCCCATGCTGTCAGTGACCCAACAGTCCGAGGAAGAACCCACTGTAACATTGTGGGTAAATAACACACCTTACAGTTTCCTAATTGACACAGGGGTGACAAAGTGGTGCCTAAGAGATGGGATTGTTCCCCAATCCAAAGACTCCAGGGACATGCCATACTCACAATCATTGCCAATGCACTGGAGCTGCTGGGTTAAAAGCTACAGTTGCCCCGCAAATTTGTGTTCTGTAGGTTGAATCATTGGAAGCAGGCCATGTTTGAGGGACCCTACCGAGTGACTTCCGCAACACCTACAGCCCTCAAGGTGGAGGGAAGAGTGGCATGGGTCCATCTCTACAATATTCGGCAGAAACCTTCCATGGAACCCCCCACTCCCATAAACTGTTGGACACTGAACTTTTTCAAACTTTTCCAAGGTAAAGAAATCTCCCAATCACTTGAGGACCACAGACATCTTTCCTGGATCCATCCTCAAGATTGGCAATGTTCCACAAGGTATGAATTGTATAATCTCTGGGGCGCATTTATGAAAACTGTCTCATCGCAGCGATAAAAAAGTTTTCACTGAGCCCTCCTTCCAAGGCGATGTATGCGCCGTATTTAATGTACGGTGCTCCATGTCACAAGGAATGACAGCTACATCAGGAATCCTGACATATCTGTTAGCGCAAAAGTCACTCCTTGCTGGAGTTGTGTCACATGCATGGGGTAGGCCTGTCCCAATGGCACTTGTCCCCCTTTCGGGTTTTGACGCTGTGGCGTCCTAGAAGTGTTGCAGTGAAATCTCACAGATTTCAGTGCAACACGTCTATGACTCTTTTTTACATTGCATGCTCACCCTGCATACAATATACCTTAACACAGGTATAATGTGGTGCAGGACTTTACAAGGTGATGCATCTGTCTAGTTGCATCACTTTGTAAATATGGAGCAACGTGGCACATTGTTTATGCCGCCACTGCATCACGAAAAGTGATGCAACGGCAGCGCAAGAGTGTCGCAAGGCCTTCATAAATAAGGGCCTCGGTTTACTGTGGGTGTGGCTGCATCCACATGATACAAAAGATCTACCTAGTCAAATGAAGTCCACCCTTACATTTGCACACCACTTGTATAGGGACCGCTCCCATGTCACTATAATTACACGTAAACACACTAGTATTCCAAATGCACTGCACAGCCCACTCTGACACAACACATGGTATCAGCACATGATTGCTGTGGGCACCCAGACATCAGCTGGGTCATGCTTTGTTTGTTCACTGATACCACATGCAGTAGATACAGACAGACTTTACTTGTCCCAAGAGTTAGCCCTTGAAAAAGCAAAATACCTTCTCCACATGTACCACATCACTGTACCTCTTCACTGATCCTTGCAAGATTCAAACAGAGTTAGAAAGGATGTGCAGGTTGGGCACCATAGGGTGTTGCATGGATTCTGCTCAGGAACAGAACTACGCTTGGGACCATGGAACATCAGTATGTAGGGACTGAGTCACTATAACACCTCAGAATCAATGAGCCCAAGTTTGACTAGCTATAGTGCCTCACTTACCCTTCTAACCTTTGCAGGGAGACAAGTGATTTGGTAACTCAGAACACAACATTCTTGACCCTGTCAGGGATTGTGTTAACAGGACACACTCTTTTGCTCTCTCACTCGTACTTGTCCATAATAAGATTTAAAAAAACGAGGCACAGAGGAAGTTTACAATGTTTATTTAAACCATTGCGCTCTAAGATGCAATTATTGAGCCACAATTAGAACACAAATATATGTCAATAATATCATCAGCATGGTTAATAAGCCATATTCCATAAAAATCCCTGTCATGTTAAGCGGTTATATATTGTAGATTTATGGGTTTAGTGGCAGACCCTGTACCTTAGCATACATATGTGAATATTCTACATCTCAACTGATGCAGCACTCGTCTATCAGGACCTTCGCTCTGTATGTCTGTTTTTTCAAATGCCCTGCCCTCAGTCATATAAAAAGATATGTGCATTCAAAACAGGAGCTGCATTCTTTTATTATGTCTAGTTGCTAGTGTCTGACCAGAGAGAATAACGAGGGGCGATGTTGTTTGACCTTGCCTGGGCTGTTCAGACTAAATCCCAGGAAAAGAGCAGAATACAAAAAACATGTGCTGGTTCTGTACGAAAATACAATGTGCAGAAAGGCAAGTGTTGATATTTAGTAACGTGTGCAAAATGAAAGCAGTCTACAATGTGTGCAATTAGGCTAACATAGGGAAAATGACAATGGGGCATACCAGAAACAGCGGCAGCTGCTGCAGGTAAGAGCAGTGGGGCCAGGTGAGGGGGTTTTTGAGAGACTATCACGAGGGAAAATTAAGTAAATTAATTATTTTCACTTACTTACTTAAATACTTTATTCGATAGATATTTATCATAAAAGTACAAACATGCAAAGTACATAAAAACAATCCATCCATAGTACTACAATTACATCCAGAACAGCAAGTAGCGAAAAAAGGGACAAAAAATAAAAACAGAATTTAAAACAATGCTTTCTTCATTCATGAGAGTTTATATATTACCCAGCAGCCTAGAGCGGATTAACCAGGCACCCGCGAGGTATTTAGCAACCCCACAGATGGTATACATAGAAACAGTATTGGTTAAAATAATACGCAGGGCTGATCTGTGATCCCTTACTCCCAGCTCCCTGCATACAGGTTTCAACCATTTAGCCCTAACAAACTTGTAGGCTGAACAAGCAAATAAAAAATGGCCAAGGGATTCCTCTGGACATTGGCAACCTGGGCAATTTAGATCAAGCCCCCCCTTGGCCTTCCACCTTTCCAAAAAATGTTTAAGGGGAAGAGTGCCATATCTTAATTTCAAGAACAAAGTTCTATCTCTAGGTAGTTGGATAAAATCTAAAAAGGGTTCCAACTTCATAGATGGTTTATGGTCAAGAAAGTTCATCGTTAAAGTTCCCAGGTTTAAGTTATTGTTAACCTTGGCCTCAACCCAGTCGCAGTATAATTTATTTACAATTTGTTTTGCAGGGGGGACTTGTGTGGCCCAGGACTCCCCCAGGCCTATTAATACTACCAGTTTCTTAAGGTTGTTGAGCCACTTTATTTGGTGAGAAACATTTAGGGATATTAACTCGTCCAAAACTCAAGCATATCCGGCTAATTCCTGGGTTCTTCTAAGGCACACCCAAAATAACAGCGGCCTTAGATGAACTTTGTCCGAGATTGCTTTTTTACCCATATCAAAAAATAATGGTAACAAAGGGGTTGAAACTGGAAGTGAGACTAGATCTCTGATAAACTTATTTTCTGCAGTTGCCAGGACCTTAGTGTTTTCAGCACCCCATAATTCGGAGCCATAGATTGCCGAGGCTAAAGCCTTCCCTTCATAGACTACCAAGGCAGGGGCAACCGGTCTACTAATAGAGAGGCGATGATTCTTTAGTATGGCACCGGAGACCCTTTTGAGGTTTAGTACAATTTTTGATATATGGGAATCCCAGCTCATGTTGTTGGACAACCTAACCCCTAGATAATCAAATTCATCACCACCTCTAAAGGGGACCCATACAAAGTAAGACGAACATTCCTAACCTTTCTATTTGGAGATAAAACCATTAACTTTGTCTTCGAAGTGTTGACCGTTAACCCACGGTCGTTACAGAAGAGGGAGAAGCGGTCAAGCAATTTTTGGAGACCCTTGGGGGTCTTGGACATCAGGAGGGTATCGTCCGCAAAAAGAAGTGTGGGGGTTTTCTCCCCGGCAAGGACGGGGGCATCCGCAGGCTCCTCCCTCAAATGGTCCACCACCCCATATATAAAGAGGGAGAACAGTGTCGGAGCCATCACACATCCCTGCCGCACCCCCCTGTTGACTGATATCCTCCCTGTCAATTGGCCCTGGCGCCCCCAACGTATCCTTGCGTAGTTATCCTCATGGAGTTTGATAACAAATTGCAGCAGGGAACTAGGAAACCCCATGGCTAATAAAACCTCCCATAGCTTGGCGCGTGGGATAACATCAAACGCGGTTTTCAGGTCTATGAAAGCCAAGTAAAGACAACCCTTAATAATTGATACTGACTTCCAATAGACCGTGCAAAACCGGAAGACTTGATCCATTGCACCAACATTACGCCTAAACCCAGCCTGGAAATGGGTTAGAATATCATTATCCATTAGCCATGTCTCAACTCGATTTATAATGACCCTGCCAACTACCTGTTGAATGGTGTCAATTAAACTAATTGGTCTGTAGTTGGCAGGGTCCTCTCTATCACCTTTCTTATAAATCGTGATCACCTCCGCCCCTTTCCATGATTCCGGGACGGGATGGCCTCGCTGGATGAGATTCATTAGATTTGCTATATAGTCTGCCCAAATTTGGGGGTCATGAAGTAGAAGATCCCCGGGCAGGCCATCTGGACCAGCCGCTTTGCCTGGAAGGATATTTAAAATAGCGACCTTGACTTCTCGCGGGGAGAATACGTTTTCATTACTGGGCAACTCCAAACTAAGGTTGCGCTTATTGCACACTGCTAATGGCAATGGAGGGACTTGATCGCTTTCCTCACAATACAATTTAAAAAAATGGGCGTGCCATTGCTGTTCATTAATATGATTTAAAATGGGGTCAACTCCCCTACGGTCTAAAGCATTGATCAATTTCCAGAAAATAGTAGAATTCTTCCCGCTGGCAGCGATCTTAAGCTGCTGCCAATGCTCCTCCTCCCAATTTTTCTTGGCTGAGGCTATTGAACTACGGTACTCCTTTCTAGCCAGTTTCACTGCTATTGGGTCCTTCAATTTTATCGCCAAACCAATGGCTTTCCTCTTTTTCCTACATTCCACTGTATACCACGCGTTCGCCTTCAGGGGTCTAAGATCCGCTGGGGGGATCCCTTGGATGTTTTTGAGGAAATACTTTCCTATTTTATCTGTGAAATTTTGGTACTGGCCCAATAATTTGGGCCCCAGAGAGTGAACCTCTCCCAGATCCACCGCTGCGAGGCTGGAGGTTTCTGCTTTAACTAAGTCCCCAATACTATTAATTTTCCCCTCTTCACATTTTACCACGTCCCATCTAAGTTTCCGGTTACAATTAGAGGGGAGGACATCCTTGGTGATCAGCTCCATCCCCCCGCTCTTACTAATCCCATTAGCCCAGTTGATTCCCATACATAATGGGTTATGATCGCTATCTGAAGACTGCCTGACCTCCATATCTACTAAACTAGCCCATGAATGAACATCTAAAAAGATGTAATCGATACGTGATGGGCAGCCTATCCTATTATAGGTCATTGCCCCGTTACGATCAGAAGTGGTCCGGCCATTTAATGCCCGTAGATTATGTTCCAAAGCCAGTGCATTCAACTGTATAGCTATGGCAGACCACTTCTTAATAGGGGCCAGTACTAAAAGGGGTATAGTCTGTCTCCAGTCCTCTGAGTTCAAACCCAATACATCCTCGTCATCCAGGGGTTCAAATGTACAGTTAAAATCACCCCCCAACAGGATTTTGGACCTAGGTGGAAGCTCAGACAATTTTACATCAAGCAGCTCAATTGTTTGCGAGGTTAAACCACCCTGTACCCCTCTTGCATAAACACAAAACAAATGAACAATACCCCCGCGTGGGCTTTTCAGGGAAATGTGCAAGATATCATTGGATTGGACCTTGTGTGTAATAATAGTACAATTCAAATTCACCTTTACCCAGATGACCAGACCACCTGAGGGGCGGCCTTTTCCTATGGAAACTGCGGGGACAAAGTATGTAGAGTACCCATTTTTATATTGCGGGGACAAACTCCAAGTTTCCTGAAACATACAAATAAGGAAGGAGTCAATGAAGTAATTCCATTCCGGATATTCAAGATTTTTCCTGAGCCCTGCTATGTTCCAAGAAAGGATGTTAATCGAAGAGAGTACTACAGTTGGGGCAACGGGTGTGGCTGTTGGACTACAATCCAATTTGCCCCTGCTAGGGCAACCATTATCCACAAACACTTGAACCCCCGTTCCAATTGTAGTTACAGCCCGTGGTAACCCTACCTCCTCCATCATAACCTCTTGGCCAGAGTGGTGGATCGAATGTCAATCAACTGCTTCCAGGCCACTGAAGCAATTGAAACAGGGTAATGGAGGGGGGTTATGCTGATGACCATGCCATTCCCCTTGAAACTGAGTAGAACCAAAAGGGGGCCTACCTACTCTCCTGTGTACTGTGCTCCACCCTCCATCTTCACCCGCATCCCACTGGTTAGAATTATAATCCATAAAAGGCTCCTCTCTCATCCCCCTTCTTGTGTAATTTTGAGCTCTTAACCAGCTCCACCTATTACTGCGGTGATCTGCAAGCATATAGAAATAGGAGAGGGGTTTAACTAAGATTGAAGAGTTGTTATTACATGGGAGCCCAGCACGGATATATTCCACCGTACGTGGGTCCTCAAATGTTACAACAACGCAGTCGCCCTGGAGATTTTTTTTATTCTCACCCACCCATGGTGCTCTCTCCACCATAAGCAAATTACTGCGAATGTTAGGTGGAAGAGGGTAGTTTCTATCTAACCAGTGGCAAACTTTGTTTTTGAGAGCCCAAAAGGATTCTGTTGATGAGGGGGCAAGCTCGGGGACACCTGTTAGAACTATTACAAAGGAGTGGGCGTCAGGAGGTAAATTAATATTCCGGCGTATCTTAGGATTCGCTGGAAGGGATAAAAGGGGTTTGGGAGCAGGAATAATGGGACCATTTACTTTCTGTGATTTACTGGGTGCCTTGGAAGGCAACTTAGTAGTACTATTTGTATTACCCTTAGGTGTAGGTATTTTTAGTGGACACTTTGGAGGGGAAGGGTTCTTCCCTGCTGGTTGTTTAATAGACAGAGGCAGTTCGATGCCAGCCAGTGCTGGTCCACCAATTGCCTTTTGGGCAGAAACTTTGGGTCTGGCTTTTAACTCCAGATTTAGAGCCTGTAGTTGATGTTCAATACCCTGTAGTCTAGTCTCCAGGGGAGAAAGTAAGGATTTAATGAGCTCAGATATGGAGCTCATAAATATACCGTTCCTGTCTTCGGCCCCCTCAGAAGATTCATCCAGAAAACTCTCTTCAAGGAGACTTGCTAAACTATAAATTGAGGCTGTATCGTCGGGAATACCCAATGGTATCGGGTGTAAATTATTTTCCCTCGTCGTTGTCTCGCAATCCCCCCTCACCTGGCCCCCACTGCTCTTGCCTGCAGCAGCCACTGCTAACCAGAAACACACAATATCCTCCCTTTGGTCAGGATAATAGCACGATAAAGTGCTAAAAAACAGAAATGTAATCGAAAAGTAAACAAACTCAAAGCATAATTCATAAAATTACATTGGGAAAGCTAAAAAATGAATTGTAAATTTAGAAAAATAGTCAAATCATGGTGCTTCCGAGGAATCCATCTTGTCACTCGCAAATTTAAAGGCCAGGGACTCCAAGGAGTACAGCTCCGCAAAAGATTATTGATTAACATCTCAAGTCACGAGTTCCAAAGAACAGACCTGATCCTCGGTCTCAGCCAGTGCTGAGATAGTTACTGGGTAACCTGCATCTGTGTTAGTAGAGCATGTATTCCGTGATTCATGTGCGGATGCACATATTTTCTCGAAGGTGAGTGGCTCAAACCTAGTATTGTGGAGAAGTCTCAAACCTAAAGGAGAGTCCTGAAAATGGGTCCCTAAGGGACTCATTAGCAGTTCATTGTCCATGAAAGCGGGTGTCTGCAAATATCCAGTGCCCATCCCATGGGGCACAAGAGGCTGTATGCAGCTGTATGCAGGTAAATGAGACAGAGCGAAAAGTTAAGGACTAATCAAGATCCAGCTCTTGTGGTAAAAATATTCCGAAATACTGAAGCATGCACTCACAATAGTGTTGGAGCGGTTGTAGTTCCAGGGGGCTTGCAAAAGGAACATCAATTGCGGAGAAGCAGAAATAAGATGAGAATGCCGCAAATGAGGAATAACTGCAGCAGAAATCCTCTTAATACACTGGAAAAAATGGAACGGATAAAAGGTGGTATTATTCCAAAGGCAGTTTGGAACGCACTGACGAGGCCGGAACTGACAAATTTAAAAAAGTGTGTGAGACCAGCTGTGTTAGAGGCATAAAAAATTTGAGGCACTAATTCACCAAAATGCAGGGGGAGGTTTATATTTAACAATGACTGTATTTCACTTGAAGTTCCAGCCACCTGCAGTTGAAAGGTTTTGCAAGCAGATTTGAGAGCTACCTTGTTTTGAAACAAGAATGCTTTGAGTCTGTTTAGCTTGTTGAAGTCTGCCTTCAAAGTTAGTATGGAAGGCCACAAGGACCTATCTATAATCCCATGTTCAGGGGTAAACAGTATGGTGTTGCAACAAGTGACGAGCTGGGAAACAGACAAGATGCAGGAGACTCCAGCTCACATTCTGCAAAAATCTTGATCGCTAAGCATTAAGCAACTCCTATTTGAAAGGACCGGAATGTCAGGAGCCAAATTGTGACTGAAAAACCATTGAAAATATCCAATGTGGTTTTGTATTTCTTACGGACTACATTGTTAATGAGTGCTGTACTGTGCATATTTTGCACTGCAAATGTCTGTGTATGAGTATTTAAATGAAGAATTACAGGAACTCTATTCCTTTTAAATAACAGTGCACATTTCGCGCTGAAACATTCCATGCACCGTTGATCTTAACATATGTGCAAACAAGTGAATGTCAAATAGTGAATTGCATTCCTCTCCAGTAAGGAAAACTTCCTTATTGGCACGTTCCCAACGATAGGAGAAGGGAAGTGACCATAACTCACGAATGAAGCTGCCTTTGAGGGGTTCATATCTACCGACAGAAAAATGTTTTATGCAAGCTGTGAACTGAAATGTCGAGATAGGGAAAGAAATAATGCTGTGAATTAACACACAACCAAAGGTGTTTCAGCTGTAGTGAACAGAAGTTGTTCTAACTTCTATAAATGCAGCATTGTGTAGGTTAAATCTTTCATTGCTATCAGTTGTTGTTTGCATGTTAAATTAAAGAGCAAAAACTAATTACTGCAATCCCAAATGGCGCCATCGTACGCACCTATTTTTAAGGGTTTGAAACATCCAGATAGATTGCATAATAGATCTAAGCTGACTTTGCCCATGATACAATGTTGACAGGTCACTTTGCATAATATCAACAACAGACGACACAATGGTATATAAATTATAATTATGAGAAGACAGTGCATTAATATTATTATCGACACCAGTAAGCACTATATCCAAATTATCATGGTCAAATTGGTTAATGCTTCCATTTGGGCCAATTTCCAAATTTCAATTCAATTCAAAGAAACTTTATTCGGTCAAAAGACCATTAAAGTGCATGTTCGGGGGGCGTGGACAAGATGGCGCCTTAGTAGGATGCTCATTCCGAGCTCTCTGCTCCCACCGGGCTCTTTATAGCGACCCCGGTGGTGTTGGGGTGCTGATCCCGGCGTAATCCTTCTCTGGAGCAGTACTACACTATCGAGGGGGCGAGGCGGTGGCAGCGATCCCCCGGATCCAACCATTTCGCTGCGGCAGACGACCCCTGCGGAGCGGCTGGGTGCCCGGAGGGCTCACGACGATCCAGGCAGAGCGGGTGAACAATCAGCACCACACGACAGCCCCTGTGTCTCTCAGAGGGCTGGCGTGACATATAACCTGGCAGCATCCTTCCCGGCGGAGCGGAAAATGAATCTGCTGAGCGCCACACGAGTGGGACTCAGACCACGGCAACCACGTAAGGCTCCGGCGCCATTGACAACAGCAGGCCTCACCCCAGAAGGCTGAGTGGGGGAGGAGCCGCCACACCTGCAGCCATCGCGGTGCCCTTCTATCATCGCACCATCTGCCATACCCCCTCACCTGAAGGGCCTGTTGGAGAGATTTCAGTTGCTGGCCTGAAGACTTCCCCGATCCGGGTCAGTGCGGCTCCTGATGGAGGCGCTGGGAGAGGGCCTGTACTGCGACATGCCTGACATGGGAGGCCCTGAGTCCCGACCCTCCCGACCCCAGAGGTGAGCGCACACAGCGGGGGCCTCCGGTTGAGCCCCTCTGCTCATCAGCACAGCTTGGGAGGCTTCCTAGAGTCACTCAGACTGAATCCAACTCCTTCTACTACAGCGGAGCTCCCCTGTAAGCGCGGTGCATTGCCTTGTGGCCTGGTTGAGCGGCGATTGGAGTTGGTCGCTGAGTGCCCGAACGAACTGCTACAGCGGGCATAATAGACTTGCAGCCAGATCAGGACATATCGACCTCTGCAGGCTCGAGTGTTCCCAGTCAGGGCACGCAGCAGGGCCCCTTTACTCACCGTCTTTACTCTGGGGATTCTCAGGGCATCAGCCACTGCGGCCAGCATTCCTTGTTTGCGGTGGGGCCCCCAGGGCAGAAGGGCACAATCCAGGGAGCTTTGGCTAAGAGGACGGTCCCAGCATGATAGCGCTGAAGCGACAAGGGCCCAGAAGTAGATCCCTGACACCTACCACGCTCCTGCCTGCGTTGCTGACAGTGAGGTGACAGTGAGGGGCTCGAGTGGGATAGCGTGCGGCAGAGGCACTGCTCTTTGATACTGCCCTTCAGCACTATTTCATAGTCTCCCCTACCGGTGGACCTTTCTGCACCTTGCCCTCACACAGACGGGGGGCCCAACGTGTGTAGGAGCCATGGCTGCCCCCATGGGCAGGAAGGACAGGTCTGTTAAAGAGTTATTGCTCAAATCCGCCCAACCGCCGGGAAGCCAGTCGGGCCCGGGGCGCGTGGATGAAGTCGAGGGGAGCGAGGTGTCAGAGGCCTGGGTCAGTTGAGCATTCTTGGAGTCCCTCTTTTCCTCTCTCTGGGACGACTTAGCCACAATAAAGCGTGAACTCCTGGCAGACCTGCGGGACATACATTGCGATGTGGACTCTCTGGGAGAGTGAGTTCACATGCTGGAGGAACAGGAATCTGGACGAGACGAGGAACTTGAGAACCTCCAACAGGAAGTCATCTGGCTACAGGAGCAGAACCTAGACCTACAGGCCCATACCGAGGACCCTAGAAAACAGGTCCCGACGGAATAACATCCGTATCCGAGGTTTGGCGCATGACGACGGCGACATCGAGGCCCTCATGGTGGGCCTTTTCCGCTCCCTCCTGGGAGAGTCCTCGGAGTTCCTGATCAAGCTGGACCGCACCCACAAGGTGGGTCTGCGGAGAGCTAAAGGAGAGGATTCTCCACGAGTCTAGGCAAAATCCAGACTTTACATACCAGGCACAGAAACCCACGCTATTCCAAGACCTGGCCGCCTCCAGGTTGCTTAAGCGCAAGTCCTTCCAGCCGATCGCGCTTTATCTCCGGGACTCTGGTATAAGAATACTCCTGGGGCTGATTTTCTCCTACAAGGGGGAGCTAAGACAAATCCGCTCCCTCCCAGTGGCCTATAAACTCTTGGGCATTGCTGAGCCCATGCCAGAACAATCTAACCAGAACTCACGTCCCCGCAGACGCCGAAGCAGCTGTAGATGGACCACCACTAAGCCTCCGAGTCCAGTGGCGCGCCCTGACCCAGACACTATGGCCAAAGAACAGCAGGCAGTGCTGTCGTCCCTTGCAGGAGCATCTTCGGAGTGAGGCAGAATTCCCACTAACTGCATTCTGGTATCTTGAAGGTGCACCTTCACCCCGAGCCGATGGTGTTGATACATTTTCACGGGCCTTAACTGGTGGGAGCGGGGAGCCACGGGCAACGAGTACCCCTCTTTCTCTTTTGTAAGAGCAGGACGCTCTGGACATTGACTTTGATGCCTTGTATTATTTTGTGTTCTTGTTCTGTATGGGTTTTTTTTTCGATGCTAGTGTCTCCTCCCCCCTGTTGAGTCTCTCTTGATGTGCGCACAGGACAGCAACCCATATATATTTTTGGCAACTTGCCTGGGATACCTCCGAACTAAGACAGCAATGGTTTGACTGGCTCCTACACATCCACAGCGCGTAGCACTTCTCCCCTTCTTGTAGATGAGTGTCACGATCCTAACATTAAATGTAAAAGGGCTTAACAACCCAGTTAAGCGCAGAGCTATCCTGTCTTATTTGGAAAATTCCGTGGCTCATATTCGTTTATTATAAGAGACCCACCTGATGCCTAGCAATAGCCATAGAATGCGGTCTAGGGCTTTCCCGCAGCAGTACTTCTCTTCTCTCCCTAACAAGAAGGCCAGGGTTGCCATTCTGGTTGCGTGTACATTTCCTGGGAATGTGGGAGCCAAGGTATCGGAGATTAAAGGGAGGCTTTTGGCGCATTCTGTGACCATAGGGGGGGACACACTGACACTGGCTACAATACACGACCCTTATCAGGGTCAGGAGACTATTTTACATAAAGCGATAGGGGACTTAACCTCCACACCCGATTGATAAATCCTTATCGGGGGCGACCGGAATATCGTGTTCGATTGTCAGCTCGATCGTTCTGCACAGGGGCAGGGACAGACGGGGGCTCTTTCTGCTATGAGCCGTCAATGGTTACACGATCTGGGATTGGTAGACGTGTGGCGGCATTTTCACCCTCACACACTCGACTACACTTTCTATTCTCATGCCCGGGGGACCTATGCATGGCTTGACTACTTCCTAACGACCCGTTCTCTCCTCCCGATAGCGCAAAACTCAGTAATTGAACTCCAAGCGCCATCGGACCATGCGGCCCTGACCACGAGTCTGCTGTTCCCCCCACCACTAGGCCGTCTTACTTCTGGAGACTTAGGGACACACTTCTCCACCGCCCTGAAGTTGTAACACGCCTCACAAAAACATTGGAAGACTTCTCAGCCATTAATGATACCCGGGACACCTCGATTGTCTCCCTGTGGGAAACCCTCAAATAAGTAGCCCTGGGTGACTTCATAGCTACGTCGGCTGCAGAGTACGTAGAGAGAAGAGGGATGAACTTTCCAAGCAAGTACTCAAATTAGAAGGGATTCATAAGAGGACAGGTGCCCCTCGAATATGGAGGAAGCTAAAAGCAGCTTTCCAGCCTTGATCTCGACAGGGCGGAATACGCTGCACTTCGGTTGAAGCACATGTTCAATGCGGGGGGAACAAATGCGGCCCATAGATTGCATGTGCAGCAACAGGCAGCAACTGTCCCGCTCGTTCTGACTGAAGGGGGTATCCAGAATACACAGGGTGAGGATATAGCTAATTCATTTAGAAATTTGTATGCAAATCTGTATACTGCACAGCCTTTACTCGACCAGAAACCCTCCAGGTACTGCCAAGGCATAAGTCACTCCAAGCTGATGGCGGACCAGGAGGCGACTTAGATAGCCCCATCAGAACTGAAGAAGTTACCTCAGCTATAGCCCGACTTAAACTTCTTAAATTCCCTTGCCCAGACGGATTTACAACTCTTTTTAAAAAAACTTTTGTTCAATATTAGCCACAATATGGACTTGACTTTTTAATGCCATCGAAGGCACTGTGGAGCTGCCACCTACAATGCTTTTAGCATCAGTGGCAGTCTTGCCCAAACCCGGGTAAGACAATAGATATTGCGCCTCCTATAGACCGATATCACTCCTGAACATAGATTTCAAGATCTTTACAGGAATCCTTGCGGCTAGGCTGGGACCTATGATTAATAGACCCAGATCAAGCCGGATTTGTTGCAACTCAGCAGTGCAGCGATAATATTAGAAGGCACCTACATATCCTGGATAAATGCCCACCGACAGTCAGAGGAGCGCGTCTTCCTATCAAAAGATGCCGAAAAGGCGTTTGAAAGGGCCCATTGGCCCTTCTTGGAGACTGTCCTGAAGAGGTTCGGGATTGGGCCCCATTTTCGCCAATGGGTGGTCAGCGGCTATAGCCGCCCTTCAGCTACTGTCCAGGTGAATGGCTTCATCTCTGACCCCTTTAATATCACCAGGGGCACCCGACACAGTGGCGTAGCTAGGGGGGGCGGTGGGGGCGGTCCGCCCCAGGTGGCACTATTTTGGGAGCGGCCGCGTGGCACTAGTGGCCTGTTGTGGCAGCCTTTATAATTTTTGGGGGGATACTCACTGACACTACTGTCAGTCACAGTAGTGTGTCATTGTCCCCAAATAAATTATAAAGGCCGCCGCAATGGGCCACCAGTGCCGAGCAGCCCCGTTTGAAAGTGCAACAAGCAAGCGCACCTGACCTGCTTGTCAGTTGTAACTGCGCCCGCAGTGCTGTGCTGCCAATTGCCACCGCAACTGTAGTGCTTGCAGTGGAATGTTGTTGGTCCGTCCCAGCGTTACCCAATGACGGCCCTGGGCATCTTTGTGGCCAGCCCTCGCGTCTCGAGATTAGAGCGTCACGCGCTTCACCACTACGCCCTCTCGTGAGGAGTAATTCTGGGTGGCATCATGAGGAGTAATTCTGGGTGGCAGTGCTGGGCGATTTGCTGGCTAGTGGCTCCTGCATGAACCAACCCCTGCAGTGCCATAGAGACAATGGAGTGAGGTAAGAGTAAGACTGAGCTAAAAAAGTTAAAGTTGCAGCTAAACCTTTTCGGAGGGGTTGCTGCTGACTCCGGAGCCTCTAGGGTAGAGGCCCTCAAAGCCTCTTGAGAAGAACTGTGAGCGAGGATACTTAAGTTTATCTCCTGTCTAGGACAAGGCCCTTCGTTCACGGCCGCACAAACGAGGCAGGTGCAGTGCAGGCAGTGGTCGAAGTGGGCGGGATCGGAAGGGCACGGCGTGCCCCTACTTCTTTTATTAAAAAGATTCAGTTCCCCCACTTTTTCTTTTCAAAACTGTGTCCCAGGACGGCAGAAATAGCAAAGCCATTCAGATAAGGCTCGGCTTGCTTTCGTGGACGTTCGGGGACGGGCAGAGAAGGAATAGGATTCGGACAATGTCCTCTTCTTTTTTGTGCTGCCAGCTACCCCCCCTCTCTGCCTATTATTCCCTCTCTTTCTGTCCTGCTCCTCACTTACTGAAAACCGTGACTTGAAGAAACAGTTCACAACCTCTCTTTCCTTCTTTCATTTAGTTGCTTCCCTGTGAAATGGATCCAAAAAAGAAAAACACTCTTGCGGGAAATGCCCTTTTTCTTACATTTTTCTATTCCAAAGTGCAGCGGGATGGAGAGAAATGTACCATTCCTGGAGGTACTGCAATACCTGGTTGATGGGTGGATTGGAAAACAAAATGTGTACCATGGCTCTGTGTTTATGGATGTGGTCTTTTGAAACCATACTGCTTATCGTTTTGTAAGGATATAAGCAATGGCCATTGAAACGGTTCCCTTCAGGGCCCTGTAGTCATGTCCTTAACTTTTCAGGTAAAACCACTCGCTGATTTCTGAATAGTGAGTGAGAGATTGTTAAGGTAACCATGATGTTTCTGCTTACATTTCACATGCTTTACTTAATCTTGCATTCCCTATGAGTGTTTGCTTTGACTTTTTTTTTTTAGGCAGCATATTACTCTTATCAAGTGCATAATTTGAATTGAGCCACATCCAAGTGTTTATAGCGGGCACAATTAGGTTGTAGCTGAAGGCAGTGCGAGTTTCTCTCAGTGGGGCTGCGGGCAGTATGGTGTTCAGTGGGGGAGAGGATTTGGCACTATGGCCAGAGCTGTCGAATTTGGAACTGGGGAACCGGGTTCAGCCTTCATGACCAGTCCACCAGACCACTCTACTGAGGGAGCATATTTCCATGCTAGACCTTAGAAGGCTTGATGTCTTAGCACAAGCAGGTGTACCCTAGTGGTGTCAATTGTGGGTTTACCTTGAAGGCCTTTCCACCACAATCCATACTGAAGTTCATCTCCAGTCTTGCGGGCAGGCCTACGAAGCAGAACACCCTAGAGCAACAGTGATCCAGTCACTGTGACTCTGTCACTGAGGTCACATGAACCTTGAGCAAGTAAGGGCGGTGCGAACGGTGTGACCTCACTGGGTACCTATTTCGGGTGGGTGCGTAGTGTTTGCAAGTATATTATGGTTTTAAAAAAACTTGCTGCCTCCTTCCTGGCCTCCAGCAGTTTTCAGAAACAATAAAAATGTCATGATAACTTCGGTGATTAATGTTCTTCGTAGTGAGAGATCGGAGTTTTGTCTAGTGGAAGGGTTAACTCCTGGAAAGGTAGCACAGAGGGTTAATGTGCCTGCTGCAAAGAACATGTACCATGCAGATCACAAAGTGCACTGCTTTAATGGGGGGACCATGATGAATGGTCATTTAATGTCAGCTGTAGATGATGGATCCCTGAACAGTGTCATGTATGTGCATGTTTGCATCGTGCTGAGGGGATTACCAGGTAATTGTTCACGCAGCTCTCTGATGGATGTCACATGCGTTTTTTCTGAGTCCACAGATAGATCATGCAGTCTGTGTGTTCTCTTTTGTACAGCCAGTCACCGGTGTATTCAACTGTGAACTGTGTAGCCTTGGACCGTGTCATGTATGTGCATGTAATTTGCTTGATCGAGGTAACTAATAGCGGCAATACTACGTGTCTCTCGGACCTCTTTCAAGTGCTCACCGTCCTTTTTCCCCAGGACCCCCCTTCCCGGGGGCAGCAATCTGAGGGATAGCCCCGGGCGCCACAAGCTCTAGCTACGCCTCTGGCCCGACAAGGCTGTCCGCTCTCCCCCCTTTTGTTTGCTCTTTATATGGAACCGTTGGCCCAGCGGGTTCGGGAGAATCAGCAGATTAGGGGGATCTTTTTTGGGGGAGAGCGACATACCATCAGCCTCTATGCAGACGATGTTGTTGCCACACTGGAGTCCCCCCACACTTCAGTCCCGGCTTTATTGGATGAATTAGAGGACTTTGCAGCAGCCTCCAGATTCAAGGTCAATGTGGCTAAGTCGCAAGCATTAGTCTTTTTACTGAAGCAGACCACCATCACGTCTCTGAACCAAGCGTGCCCCATCCGCTGGGACCAAAAGGTTATGCCGTACCTGGGCATCATGCTGTCCTTATCCACTGCTGAGACACCATCCTTTAACTACTCTCGGCTGCTGCGTCAGACAAGGCAGGAGCTCAAAAGATAGTGGCCGTTTAACCTCTCGTGGCTGGGCAGAGTGGCAGCCCTCAAGATGAGCATCCTCCCCAAAGTCTTATACGTCTTTCAAACCCTTCCGGTAGACCCTCTCCCAGGCGTTTTAAAGCAGCTACAATCCAAATTTATCGCCTTTGTCTGGGCGGATAAGAAGCTGCGAATAAATAGGGACCTGAATTTTAGATACCAAGATAAAGGGGAGATGGGGATTCCCGACCTTGACCGCTATTATAAAGCGACACAGCTCTGGACTCTATTAGAATGGACTCAACCGGACACTAAGAAGTGCTGGCTCCTTATAGAGAGCACACTAGCATAAAAGTCTCTCTGGAAGATCCCCTTCCTTCACAAGCCCTCTAGGTCCCCTGGGCTATATGGCTCTCATGTGACCCATGCTACATTGAAGGCTTGGGATACTACATCTACCCGCAACGGCCTGACAACCTTCCCTTCACACCTCACTCCTATTGCAGAAAATCCGGACTTCTCCCCGGGCCTTGATTGGGAGGCATTTAGTCATTGGGACAACGCAGGGCACATGTCTATAGGGCATTTTTTTTTTATATTGAGGGTCCTCAATCCCTGGAGGATTTTAAATCTGATTTCAACATACCCGAACTGGAACGCTACCATTATTTGTAAATACGACACTGGGTCATGCAATCCCAGGTCCGACCGGGTGCGGAGGGGTCTCTTACTCAGTATAAGCGCTGCTCTAGAAACAATTCACAAAATGACTTATCACAGAACTCTGCCATATCTTACGTCCCCCAGAACAGGTGGCTAAGTCAGCGGGCCAAAGACGGTGAGACGTCGAGCTTGGTCGGACCCTGACCCCCAAAGAATGGACTGACATTCACTACAGAGCCAGACATACTGCACGTAATATATCTAGCATAGAGACGGCCACTAAGATCATGATGTATTGGTATCGTACACCCTCCAGACTCCACAAGAGTGATCCTGACCGTTCCCCTACTTGCTGGAGGGGTTGTGACGCTGAAGGCACACTTTTACACCTACTGTGGGAGTGCCCTACACTTGCTACTTACTGGACACAAGTGCTGGACGAGATTGATAGGCATTTCGATACCACGTTATTACGCTTCCCTGAATATGTGGTCCCGGGAGTGTCTGATAGGCTTACTTTTCCCCTCAAATCTCGTAATGGTAAGCAACTGGGGCTCTAGGGGTGGCACTACAAAACCTATTATCTCACTGGGGTACAGACAGAACACCAACTCTTCAGGGTTGGCTGCATAGGTTGTGGTATGTTCTTGGCATGGAACACATCTCTTTCTTGCTTCAAGGAGATGGGACTTCCTTTGCTGATATGTGGAAGCCCTTTGGCACCCTGCTATGCACAGAATTCCATGAACTATCCTGCCCTAGACATTTACGGCTACTATGCCTTGCCGAGTTAGGCTAACGTGTGAAATCAACATTATTATATTGCGCAATGATGTGTTAGGCCTGCTTTCCGTTTTTTTTTCTCTGTCCAGCTATATTGAATGGGGGAGGAGACGTGAGGAGGGGGTGGGGAAAGGAAGGGGGGCGGAAAGGTTCATATTGACGTTATTTTGATGCTCTGCGAAGCAATACGATGCATGCCGGCCCACGATCTGGGCCTTATTTTTCACTGCACCTTGTTTGTTGATAAATCAATAAAAAGATTTCAAACTTAAGTGCTTTTTCATTATAGGTAGCATAAATAAATCTTTCAGAATGTGGAGCTTTGGAACCCAAAAGAAAATCTGACAAATCCATGTATTTGGAAAGGAGAAAAAGATGTTGTTTCACTGCAGATAGTGTGGAATGTTCCAGCTATTGCTGACACAATGTTCCCACCAAATTGGTAGTAGCAATACAGGAATGTTGTGAGTGAGAGTATCGGGGTTGGGGTCTGCTTGATTAGAACACAGGTGAGAAATTGAGAAAACGTGCCTGACAAACAATGGTGTCTACTGGTCACAATAACCACCCATTAGAACCTCAAAGAATGGAATTAACTGTACCATTCTGCACCATGCTTTTGAGTTGTTCTTAGGTGTAATTTGTCAAACTTTGCCAATTATCAAAGTGTGCATTGGAGGGAATTGTTTGGGCATTCATTTCTCACATTTTTGCCAAGCCCAGACATGTAGTCTGCTGGATGGTGTCATTCAAAAAGATCATTTGTGTGAGAATTAAGCAGGCCCAAAATAGGGTTTCCGTTCCCTGAACCTGCCAGGATTTCGTTCCCCAAATTGATTTCAAATCAATTGTGTTTTTCTAGTAATCATAGCCTTTATGAGCTAACTGGTTGACAAACAGAGATGTATAATGAGCTTGGTCTGTGTTAGTATATTTACTTAGGGGTCGATTCCGATCCTGGAGAAATATTCCCCGTACGAATCGTATCCGGATTTTTTTATGTATGAATCGTACAAGTCCCGTACAAACTGGCAAGTACGATTCGTATGTAAAAAACACCTTACGAATCGCATTGGGATTTGGGAATATACCCCGACACGTCCTCGGGTCGGAAAAAGTGTCCGACAGATCCCCGGACGTTTTTACGTACGACTCGGCAAACCGACGGCCTAACGCGCAAGTACGATCCGTCCCGTCCGTCCGAATCCACAACTGTATGGTAAAAACACCGTGCGGAGCGGACCTCCACAGCAACCATGGAGACGTCCAAACATGTGCCCGCATACGCGCCGAACACACCCCCATGTCCGTGATGCCCCCCAGCCGCCCCCGTATGTCTGCGACATCCCCCCAGCCCCCCGTATGCCCGCGACGTCCCCCCAGCCCCCCCGTATGTACCGTCCGGACCCCCACCACACCCCCCGTATGTACGGTGCGGACCCCCACCCCACCCCCTGTATGTATGGTGCGGACCCCCACCCCACCCCTGTATGTACGGTGCGGACCCCCACCCCACCCCCCGTATGTACGGTGCGGACCCCCACCCCACCCCCGTATGTACGGTGGGGACCCCCACCCCACCCCCCGCATGTACGGTGCAGACCCCCACCCCACCCCCGTATGTGGGGTGGGGTGGTGGTCCGCACCGTACATATACGGGGGGTGGGGTGGGGGTCCGCACTGTACATATGGGGGTGGGGGTCCGCACCATGCATACGGGGGGTGGGGTGGGGGTCCGCACCGTACATACGGGGGGTGGGGTGGGGGTCCGCACCGTACATACGGGGAGGGCTGGGGGGACGTCGCAGCCATACGGGGGGCTGGGGGGACGTCACGGACATACGGGGGTCTGGGGGGGTGTCGGGTACGTACCGGGCCCCCTTTTCCTCACGCTTCGTGGCGTCCTTAGCTTTACCGGCACTTTTTGTGTGCCGTAAAATTATAGCCGTCCGAAGTGCTGTCGGTACGAATCGTACTTGCTGGTACGTAAAAAGCTGCCTAACTCTGTCCGCATGTCGCTTACGTGCCGTCCCGGATCACATTTGTATGTGTTTTTGTGTCGGTCGGTGTTTTGTAAGATTCGTACGGAAATGGTGTTTCCGTGCAAATCGTACTTGCATGTTTGTATGGTGTTTTTACCGGGTACGAGTCGGACGGAGAAAACGCTCCGACCGACGGTTCGTACCCGGTTTCTCCAGGATCGGAATCAACCCCTTAGTAGGGTAGGGACTAATTTGAAACAATATGACGTGGGGTCTATAGTGTCATACCCTGTGAAATACATGAATTTGTCTTTATGCATTTTAGTGGGGGAGTCAGACAATATTCCTATTGTGTATAATTAAAAGATGCATGTTGAGCATTAGCTTTGTGTAGAAAATGATGCCCATAATGGTGTTAACAGAACATATCAGCATAGTTAGCATAATTAAGGTATAGGTCTTCTGATTGAAAACAGTATATTATTCCAGCTATGAAAGCATAGAATTTACTGTTTTAACATCCCAATTTTCCGAATGTAACTCAGCTACATCACCCATAGGAAGTTTAAACACATATGGTATCTGCAGGATCTCCGTAGGAATTAATATATCGAAAGTAACTTAATCCCAAACAACTTCACCAGTTACTGGGATGGCTGAAATGTTGACAAGGGACAAGTCTCTTTTCAGTTTTTGCGACAAAGAATGGGGGGCCAACACCCCGCTGACCAGTTCCATAGCTAAATGTTCTGGGAGGTAGCGGCCATTGATCAACAGGAAAAAATAGTCAAAAATCCAATCTGCATGAATAAGAAAACCAAGGAGAGTATGATCTTGACATATATCCAAAGTGGGACTAGATAAGTGTGTTTCAAACATGAAATAAAAACACAAATCCGTGTTGGAGGTAGATGCAAAACAGAAGAACTGTCTGTAGAAAAATCATCTTGATCCACGTAATACCCTCAGGTACTTAGTTGGAAAGACGAAGGCCTGGGTTCAATAGCAGAACTCAAAAAGTCCAACAGAGGTTGCTCCACCAACGGTGGATCAATATAAATGACGTCAGCAGTAGAAGATGAAGTAATATCAACTGTACTCACTTCGGGCGTTTTGTCAGTTGAGGACTCAGTCTACCCAGCTGGGGAGGATCAGCATTGGTGGTGCTCACAGGTTGCAAAGGACTGTCCCAAGGAGGAGCACGAACAACCTGTGGCTTACTATTTAGAATCCGCCACATGCCGTAGTTTGACATATTCGATAAAGACAAAAAGGTTGTCTTTAGAACGCAGACGTGCTGGTGAGATTACAGTTCTTGAACTCTGGACTGGCACCGGAGCGCGGTAGGATGTGCCAAACTCCTTTTTAATTGCTGGCAACTTCAGTCTTTATGTCTGCACTTGGGGAGAGAGATGTATGCATGTGTTTACTTGATTGAGCATCACAGTACCTTTGTAGGGTGTGTAAACAGCACAATGGTTATCTAAGTCAAAGGCTTTGGCAGCCACCACAATGTCTGGACCATCAAGGTCTACAACATACAGCTTGATGCCAAATAGTACTTTGTACGGGGTCCGCCGATCCAGAGATCTTTTAGGGAGGTTATTGAGAGCTTGTTGAACCAACTATGCCCAGTACCTGATACTCTAGCTGTTAAGAACTGCTTTAATTTATGGTTAATTCTTTTCATAACAGAATTGTCCTCGGACCTATATGGGGAAGAATAATGCACCTCTACATACACGGACGTCATTCAATCTCAGTACGCTTTGGAAGGGACAGCCAGCCCATGGTCCAAATGGAATGCACAACACTCATAATACCGATAAACACTTGCAAGTCTAATAATATCCGAGTTCTGTGGCCAAACCTAGAGGAATGTAGAGCAAGAATCAACTGCAACCAAAATAAATTTGAATGCAGTACCTGAAATCAGTGGATCACAATGATCCAAATAGATACAGCCAAAAGGCTTTATGGAAATTAATAGGTGTGTTTGTGGTGGACGAGCCACGGTGGAGCTTTTAATCTGTTGGCAAATGTCACATCACAGGACATCTTTTTTGGCCTGCTGGTATAAGCCTTGCCACCAGTAACGTTGCTGTAGCAGCGAAATTATGGTTACCACCCCAGCATGCGCTGAAGCAACACCTTCATGTGCTTCATCAGACAAAGGCAGTCTGTGGTCTTGGTCAGGAAACAAGCGATTGCCAACTCCATGAATTTTCATAAACTGATCTTTTTGATATTTTAAATGATAGGAGAATTTAGAAGGGGTGCTTTTATTAATTGCATTCACAGCAGTCAAGGTATTGTAGTGTATACAGGCTCTAGAGAGTGTAACTGTGCTACTGTAGCGTGGCGACTGCAGATTTGACTGCTTAATCAGCCTGAGAATTCCCTTCAGCATGTGCTCTCACACGCTGATGACTCAGTGTATGTATTACATTAGTTCAAGGCAACTTAACCTTATGGTCTGCCACTTTGACCCAAACCAGTTTATGCTTAATTGTGCCACCCTTTGAATCTCTGAATCCATTGTGTTGCTAATAATGAAGATTATCTTAAAGGACTGTACACAGTAAAGGGAATCACACACATTAATAGTGGGGAATTCAGGATCTGTACTTTCAAGCGCAAGAAGCAAAGCCTTCAGTTCAGCCAACTGCAATCGCCTAAAGACTATGGGTCATTTGAGGTTAGAATTAGCCATCCAACATAACACCAATAACGATGACGCCTGATGCGGAGTATCGTTGCTTAGAACCTATTGCAGTTTGAGCTGAAACATCAGTGCAAATAATATACTTATACCGATCAAGAGGCAGAACAGTAGAAGGGCAAAGAGGAAAAAATGCTCATATTGTAGAAATTCTTGTGTCTGAAAAAAAGGGCCGAAGACAAAATCCACATCAACAACTATCAAGGATGTAGCCCATTGTATCCACCTAGGATGGAGGGCTTTAGCATTAGGAACACTAGCTTTTGTGACAGCTTCGAAGGCTGGCACAAGAGTAGTGACAATAATGCGTTTTCCTTAAGCAAGTGGCCTTTCTTTAAGGATAGCCATATGCACAGCAGTCAGTATTTTTTCTGCAGAAGCAAACCACATTTCCACTCTGGAATATAAACACAATTTCTATGCTATAGGCACTGTCTCACCTTCGTTAATGGTGATGTATGTAAATCCAACTGCACCTGGTAAAATACGGATGACCAGGTTTGTGGTATTAATAGGTGTATGCAAGTGACGTGTTTCAAGTAAGTCAGATTGTAAATATCTGAGTGCATCTGTGTATTCTGATGTCCAGCATGCTGCGGAAAAATCAGAGTATATTAATTCATAGAGTGGTTTAATGCGTTGTGCATATTCAGGTATGTATGTTCTGCCAAAATTCAGAAATCCTAGCACAGACTGCAATTTTTTGAGTGTGTTTGGAGGTTGCAGTTGTGTACATTTCTCTAAAAAATGAGGGAAAGGACTCTTTCCCACATGGGAAAGTTCATATCCTAGGAAAAGGACACTTAGAAATGTTAGATTTTTTAAGTTGGACTTGTAGTCAAGTTCAGCAAATCTCAATATTTTGTGATTTAATGTGGCCAAATGGGGATTTAATTAATCGGTCATTAAGTAGATATCATCTATGTAGGACAGTGCATCAGGGTGAATATCATGTAGAATTGATATCATACGTGCTGCAAAAACTAGTGACTATTCTTAAAGCCCATAGGAAGTCATGCGTAGCACATATGAAATCTAAGGTCCAGTCTTGGCTGTCAGGAGCCAAACTGTGACTGAAAAATCATTGAAAATATCCAATGTGGTTTTGTATATCTTACGGACTGAGTGCCGTACTGTGCATGTTTTGCACTGCAAATGTGCGTCTATGACTATTTAAATGTCAATAGTCTAAGACATAGGAATGATTCAGTTTTAAAACAGGAAAAATAGGGTTATTCATCTCAGAGACACAGGGTTCAATTACTTCCTGGTGTACACTTGGGAGAGAATTTTTTTAACAGGTACTATAGCTCCCATTTAATGGGATATTGAGGCTGTACTTGCTGGGTGGATCTTATAGGCATAACATTATAAGGGGAATCCTTTTCCCAGCCTCAGGGACAAGGGCAGAAAAGGAAGGAAGAATCACATCCTCTCCTTGGTGGGATGTGAGTACATGTGGTGGTGGCCAATCGACCTCTGCCAAGAGGATGTCTTAGGACACAGTTACATTTACCCAGAATATTGCTTTCAAGGTGTGTTTAAAAGCACCTTCAATTTGAATTTCTAAGTGACATAATCTGTCTAGCGGGGCTACACGTGTATCCACAGTTTCAACTGTAGCAAAGGTATCAGTTGCTTTTGCTACCAGAAACTACTGGAGAATCCAGCATACCATGGTGACTTCTGCCATGCTTTCGAAGAGATTCACCGCCTAGCTCCTCTACAGGACGAGAGTCTGTCTGTGGCATATTTTGCATTCAAAGCCACGGCTTTCTTTTTCTGACTTGGGGCTTTATATTGAGAAATCATGTCCACCTTCCTTATCTTCATGCCAGACGAGCGATGTGCCCCCATTTTGGGTTTCACCTACTCTTCCTGTCTGCGTTCCGATCGTTCTCCTCTGTTGTACAGCTGGTCAGACGATTCCTGAAAGGAATAAGGAGAACGTGTATCAGGTACCTGATACCTGCCTGGAGTCCGGATTTTAGTGTGATCACGAAAATCGTACTGTCTCTCAGAGGACACAGGAAGTAGAGAACCTCTGCGAGGTCTACCTTTTAGTTGTTGTTTAGATTTATCCCATGGTTTTTTAATAAACTCACAGGCTGGTCTGGCATCCTTGTCAGAGTTAGGCTTGCCAAGTGGTGGTGCTAAAGGTCTGGTTCCCAAATTATTGTGTACCAAAGATGTATATACATTGGCAATAATTATAGGCAATTCTAGTTTGCAGTCGGCTACCACCACCACTGTAAGTCACTGGTATATAGTCAGAGATGCTAATTCACCTCTGACATTAGAAAGAATCATATTGGAGACTATGGGAAACCAACCCATTATCTTTATCCCCAAATCTTGGGCAGGACCTGCCCCATGTTCATTCTGTATCTGTTTGAGAACTTTTGGCAAAATGGTCATCAAGGGAGTGCCATGACGGATAGTATAGACTGTGGCAAAAATTGTCCCCCATATGTTGCAGTCTCCAAGGGGCATATCAACAAGCAGGCGCTAAAAAATTATCGCCGCTTTTGCGTCCGTTTTCAGACGAAAAGCGGCGATGATTTTATCGCCTTATCAGGAAGGTCACGCTATCGCGTGAAACATTGCCTGATCGCCATTTCCCTTAACACCCATCTTTGCATCTCTAATGAGATGCAAAGTGGACGCTCCTCCCCAGAATAACGGGAGAAATGTCGCTAAGCGACATTTCTCCTATTATCAAGCCTCACTCAAAGCAGCATAGCGACAAGAAAAGTAGCGATAACCTCTGTTATCGCTACTTTCCTTACACCTGCTTTGAAACTGACTTAGCCATGATATCCTATGGAAGGTGGATATCATGGCTAAGTATGTGAGGCCCTATCAGCAAGCTATCGCCAAAAGTTGTGTGATTATCGCTGGATTTCCAGCGATAATCTCACTTTTGGCTGTTAGCGCTCTGAATTTTTGGGAGATAAGCGTTGCTAATAGCACGCTATCTCCGCGAAAAAATTCAGAGTTGGCCGGCGATAATTATCCTCATGCTAAGAGCGCTGAGCGATAATTATCGGCGGCCCTTGCTGATATGCCCCCAAGAGTGGGAACTATCTCAGTGGGTAAGCACATAGTTAACATTTTGTGCTTGTCTTGAGGTCCCGTAAGGGGAAAAACAGTTTTAAGTTGATTGATTTTTTGGACAATCCAAAAGGGAATTTCCTCACGATTAGTGGTCTTTTGGCCATACCTGAATGAACAATTACAGGACTAATAACAGGCACTCAAGTCGACTGGGCTTGTAGGCCAATTCTAGCTGGACCACCTAATAATGTACGGAATATAAATTGAGTTAGTCGCCTATATATACACAAAGAACATTGTACAAACCACAGGTTTGCACAAGATTTAAATTGCCTAAATCAGGGTATGGTGAATATCCAGCTAATGCTGGCCAAGTTGCCCCAACATTACTGAGGGGGTCCGATCGAACTGGCCCAGGCATATGGTGAAGGGTGTCATTAAACCAAGTCTGGTGCTCCCAGACTGTAAGAGTAATTTCCACAAGAGCATAAGGTCTGTATGCATCGGGCGCCTGTGGGACTGAGTATTCATAAAAAGTGTTAGTGTTAGCATCTCCAGCTGTAAATGTGACCCAAGAATAGAAAACTTCAAAGTGGTATGCAGCGTCTGCTTCTACTACAAAGGTTACAGGAGTACCCACAGTATGACTGCAAGCTGGGCTAAATATTCGTAGACTGCAGCTCAGCAGTTGGCCTCAATATTTACAGGTTGTGCCACTAAAAAATTATGGATTCAAAGTGGAACGTTAACTGGGTCCTAACCTTTTAATATTCAAGCTTGAAAAACCAACAGAATTAGGTGATTCCAGAAAACTGTTAAGGAAAATTCCCCAACACCACGTACATGTCTAGTAAAAGGTGCAAGGGTATTATGGACAAGCACAAGTACTAGTCAGGGTGCCCGCAAGTAAGTACCTGACCAAACGTTGGTGGCGCCATGTTGCAGGGATTCTGCTCAGGAACAGAACTATGCTTGGGACCACAGAACATCAGTATATAGGGAATGAGTCACCATACCACCTCAGTATCTATGAGACCAAGTCCGACTAGCTATAGTGCCTCACTTGCCCACTTAACCTTTCCAGAGAGACTAGTGTTTTGGCACCCAAGAAAACAACACTCTCGACGCTCTCAGGGATCGCAGTAACAGGACACACCCTTTCGCACTCTGACTCGTACTTGTTCACAAGAAGATAAAAAAAGAGACATGAAGGAAGTTTACAATGTTTATTTAAAGTATTGTATTCTAAGATGCAATAATTGTGCCAAAATTTGAAAACAAATACCTGTCAATAATATCATCAGCATGGTTAATAACTTATATACCATAAAAATCCCTGGCATGTTATCTGACAGGTATCTGACAGATCTGCCTAGACCCTCCAGTACTACTCAAGCTAAGCGGTTACATATTGTAGATCTCTCGGTTTAGTGGGAGACCCCATACCTTAGCATTCAGTCTGTGTCTGTTTTTTCAGAGCCCCTGTCTTCATATAAATGACAAGATATGTGTATTCAAGACAGCAGTTGCATTCTTTTATTATGTCTGGGTGCTAGTGTCTGACCAGAGAGAATAACAAGGGGCAATGTTGTTTGGACTTGCCTAGGCTGTTTAGACTAAATCCCAGAAAGGAGTAGAATACAAAAACATGTGCTGGTTCAGTGTGAAAATACAATGTGGCACAAAGGCCTGCATGATATTTAGTAATGTGTGCAAAATAAATTCAGCCTACAGTGTGCACCATTAGGCTAACATAGGGAAAATGACAATGGGCAATACCAGAAAAGCACGAAATGGGGAGGATATCGTTTGGCCCCGAGACTTTCCAGAAAATAGATTCTTGGAGGTAGCCAAGCCAGTGCACAAACACATCTGCTCTCGCTTCCGTCTGTGGTCCCAGAGTTGCCTTTAGCATATCTGGTGCAGTCTTTTTAATAACAATTGGACAGCAAACATGATATTACAGAGTAGGGCCACCCACCTCGATGACTTGAAGGGAAATGAGTCTCCTAGGGGAAGGCTGAATACCAGCATAGGTTGGAAGGGAAGGGGCAACCCCCTAATTGTACAGAAACTTACACTGTATTCCTTGTGTTTCAGAGGTCAAGAAACAATTCTGCTTGGCACTATTGAGAACTATGGCACAATACTTCAAGTACCGAACATGCAATGGGTCACCTCCACGCTGATGGATACATACTAGCAGTGTGGTGAATATGCTTACACCCAGCTTGTAACTGGATGGCAAGGCATGTGCCTTCCGGTCACCATACACACCCCTATGCTAGTCATTCCTGAAGAAGATCTGTAAGAGTGTACCACCATCCACTACAGAAGAAAACAACTCAATTGCATCAGGCTCGATAAAATAAACTGCTGATTATTTTCGCTGGGCTCAGTTCAAGGACAAGCTGGAAGAATTCAGGCTATTTTCTGACGCACAAGTCAGTGCAGGAGGGTCCATGCCCTTCTTCACAGTGCAGAGGAAAGCAAACATCCGCTGGTTGCAAATAACCAGATGGGAGATGATGAAAAGGATGAGCAGTACTGAGCTCGGCCTTAATGGAATCAAAGAAGAGCTAGGAGCCATCCGTCTCATGGTGATGCATCATCAGTATGTGTTGGACTTGATGACTACAATGGAGGGAGGGGAGTGTGCCAAGATAGGTGCATCCTGTTACATATTCTTCCATGCAACAACATGAATAATGGGACTCTGACTCTTGCCATCCAAGAACTGTTTCATTTACATGCGTAAGGAGGGAAGTGCCCCTGAGCGGGACTGGTACTCCGACTGGTTTTCCTGGCTCCCCCAGTGGGTGACAGGACTGTACACATCATCGCTGCCTGCTCTTATTTTTTTTACTGTTTTTGCGTTGTTTTCTACAAGTGGGGTTTCCTGCTGTAAAAACGCAGTCCTCAAATTGGGTAGAATGAAAGTAGCCGGGGAAGTAGTAATAATAAAAACTGAAACACGACAAGCCCCTACCAATGTGACTGTCATAAAGTATGGGGTAAATGATGCAGATGAAAATTCAACAAGAGGGGGGAATGTTAATATTGATGTTGATGTACGCAATGGTATGTGTAGGTACAAAACTGAAATTGAATCACTGTTGTTGAAATCCACCAATACGACCTCTCCATCAACCCCGAGTCAGAAATACATGGTCAGGTAGGCCCTGCGCCCTAGGCCTGAGGCCACTGATTGACAGATTACAGATGGAGTGGCACGTAAACAGCATGACAAAAGCGCGAACAGGAAAAACCCAGATTAGTCCCACAGATAGGCAGCAACATCACAACGGTATTGGGAGATTGGGCTGAATAAAATGCAAATGGGCAGAGGGGGAAACATCGTTTACAACGCACGCATTACAGCATGTGTCATTACAACAAATGTTTTACCACGCGAAATCCATTACAACACATGTCATTACATCGCATAATCCATTACAACGCATTCCCCAAAGTAACACCCCAGTGGAGTTAGAATAGTAATTGCATTGTAATGGATTATGCGTTGTAATGACATGCGTTGCAACGACATGCGTTGTAATTGATTTTACGATGTAAAATAATTGTTGTAATGACACGCGTTGTAACGCGTGCGTTGTAAAGTGTCATATTCGGGCGGAGGAATGTGTGTTCCTAAAACACCATACAGTAAAATGTCACATAAAGTTAGGAACACTCAGCCAATCAGTACACAGCACACACTACACATGCAGTGATCACGCACTCCCCATGCCGGACATCTGGACACATTACCCAATGGCCCTCATTGTGTCCATGCATCAAGACCCACCCACATTTGACATCAGGTGGGAGTAATTTACGGCCTCATAACAAGGCCCACATTCCACTCCCGAAACAAGATTTATGAATAGTTTTATGATACTTCAAGAAATTTATAAAAAGACATTCAAAACAATTGTACTTTGAGTCAGTCCTGAGACCAATTTCTGTATACTGCACTCCCACCCTATGAGGTCTATTATGATGTAGGGTGGATCACCACCGCCATGCAGGTGGTGGCGATCCGCCCTACATCATACTCCGCCCGCCACCCATTTCCCCCCGCCATATTAGTATGGCAGGGGGGACCCTGGTGCACGGAAAGACCATCCGCTGGTTTTCCGCCATTCACACAGGTGGCCGGGCGGAAAAGGGGCCTGATATGGTGGCAGTGACACCACCATCCATATTAGCATGGCAGCGGGAAGCAGCCTTTCTGTGGCGGCGTTGCTGCCACGGAAAGGCATGCAGTTGCCTCAGTTGGGGGGCCCATTGCGGGCCCCCTGGATGTTGGGGAGGTGGGTGGCACATGGGGGGTACCTATGGTACCCCCCTGCATTGGCACGTACAAGGTGACAGGCATCGCACAGTGCCTGTCACCTTGTGTATGCCAATGCACACAGTGCATTCCCAGCATTGTGGCGGGCGGTGCTCCGCACCGCCCACCACAATGCTGGGAATAGAGGAATAGAGGATGCCACCGCCACGGTGGCGGTGGCATCCTAATCGCCGGTGCGGGACCGCTGCACCACTGGCGGCCGGTCCCAGCACCGCTAGGGTGGCGGGCAGACAAAAGTCCGCCCGCCATCCTAATAGGCCCCTTAGTGTTTGATTAAACCAACTGTTCCTGTTTTTCCAAACAACTCTTGCTTTTTTTTCAAGGTAAATTCAAATTCGAGCAACACACCCATTACCTCATTCTCCCTATGAGCCTGACCCGCCCCTGCTATTTAAATGAATGATGTTCTTCTAACTCCTCCCGGGCCATTGTGTAAGCGCCCGAAAAGCAACCGTATCCCTGGAATTGCAATTTGGCACATCCTCTTCCATGATGCCACTGCTGTTGCTTCTGCCTGCAGGTTGAAGAAGACATCACCCACCAAGAACATGAGCAGCAGGATGTCTGCAAGGTTGATCACAGCTGCCCAATTAAAAATAAGACAGCAGCAAGTAGCAATTTCTTTTCAGCTGCTTGACATTTTTTAATTCTCTTATTGCCTTTCCCGTCAAGGAAGTAGGGTGATGGCCCTTTTGCCCATTAACACCAGTCACCCCTGATTGTAGGTGGTCATTTAAGGCACCACATACGGGGGCACCAGATAGCCTCCACAGGTGTCAATTATGAATCGATGTCAAGAAGAAGGGGCTTCAAAATATCACTTCATCATAAAAAGGAATCCTTGCATCAGCTTTGCCTGCAGCATTCAGGCTTTCCAGTGGCTGAAGCCGTACACAGAGTCTAATGTAGAGGTTGGTGGTACATGAAAATCCTTCAATTTATAGTGGAAATGGTACATGCAAAGACTACTCTACTGTCTTCAGTCCCTCCAGCATACTGCTACCATAATGGAGTAAATTCAGCTGGTGATTTGCTTGCAATACTTGGAATTTCTTTCAGAAACTGGGCAATTTTAAGCTGTAACAAATTTAAAATCACACCCAAAATCTCATTTCCTCTTTGCCTGAGCCAAATACTGTCAGGTTTTAGACATAACGTATTTCTCATGCATCGTCCACTCAGAGGCTACTGTAATTCCAGCCGGTAGCAATAGTCCAAAAGCTAACTTACTAGCAGGCAAGGAAGAAGTAGGATCTGCTTCTTCTGTTTTAGGAGGTTTTAATCTGGCCCACATTGGCAGCTGGGTGGTTTATTTGTGCAACAGATAAAATGTGAATTAACAATTTTGCTGAAGTTACCTGACATGGTGAGGAAACATTACGCTTCACCAAGGTTAGCGATTCATCCTGACTTTACCAGAAGCAAAAATTCACATTTCCACCAACCAGTTACCTTCAGCCTAATGTTCTGCAGCGCAGCGTGATCGGGGACTTATTTTTGTTGCTGTCACTCATGGCTGCCAGCACACAAGCTACCCTCTGCCATTGAGTCCACATACTTACTATAAAAAGGGTGAATGAAATGCCTCTGTATGACTTCTAGATGCATGGAAAAAGGCTTTGATTCAGAGGTTGTCAGAAATCCAAGTGCTTTTTATTGCATCAGATAAATATTGATCCCCTAGAGTGCAATGAATAATATACGTTTCTGGGGAATAACATACAGATTTTGATGCTTAGCACACCAAATAATGCTGGTACTGTAAATACTCCCCACTTTTCCGCAGTAAAAATTTGCAAGGTTTGACTTGCCAAGTTTTAACAAAGGGTGAGATATTTAACGCACCTTATATTTACCAGATTTTATATATCTACTACCTTACTCGCATTTCTGACACTTGTGTAAAAAGTGGTATATGCAGGAGTCAGAAAACACCAACCCAACCGTAATCAGGGCCAATATGTTATTGCATAACCAACATTATAATAGGTTTAAAGGATTCAGGCTACTGTTGAGCCATGTGAATGTCGCTGCCTCATTTGTACTTATTAGCGCCTCAAGTCTGGTACCACAGCTCCAGATTCCTGCATCAACAGGTTTCTTGCTGTTTACAAGATGTATAGTCTATCAGTGCATAATAGAGAGGTCTCCTTTCTAGGGGTGGGCGAAGAATTCCGCTCCGCCAGCAGAGTTTGCAGTGTTTTGCCCACTCTGTGCTCCGCACAGAGTTCCACAAAACTCCACGAATTGATGCGGAGTGGAGTTTTTTCTCTCATGCAGCTCACCAACATTAAGTTGTCGAGTGAGAAAAATCTTGCTAGAGCTCCTCCTGGCGAGATTTCTCAACCTGTGCAGTTGCGGCAGGTAGTGACTGCTTGCATTGAGAAATCTGCTGCTGGCATTAAGGAAGCTGCTGCTCAAGTAAAATATCTACATACCATTCATATTTTTTTATTAACCTTATTAAAAACTTAGCGGGGACATGTAGGGCCCGATTCACAGAACTAACTTAAGAAAAAATCCTAAACGTACTACTTTGTTATTCACAGAAGGCATTTAGTACTAGTAAAGTTAGGATTTTGTCTTAAGTCTGTCTTAAGTCTGTCCTAAGTCTGTCTTAAGTCTGTTTTAAGACAAAATCCTAACTTTACTACTACTAAATGCCTTCTGTGAATACCAAAAGTAGTATGACAGACTTAAGACAGACTTAAGACAAACTTAAGACAAACTTAGGACAGACTTAAGACAGACTTAAGACAAAATCCTAACTTTACTACTACTAAGTGCCTTCTGTGAATACCAAAAGTAGTAAGTTTAGGATTTTGTCTTAAGTTAGTTCTGTGAATCGGGCCCACAGAGTTATGCGAATGTGGTTTGCCTGACCCATTTAGAGATGGGCAAAGACCCAAGTTTCAAATAGCAGACCCCAGCTGGCTCTCTGTTTAAACCTCTGTGCAACAGCTGGATTGCAATAGGGGCGGCATCATTCAGAAAGTCCTTCTGATGAAAATCTTTCTTGTCCTGGACGGCCTAGAAACGCCATGTAGTACCAAACAAGAAAGAACAGAAAATACCCTCATGCATTGGAAAAATCTGCACTTCGGACCATTGATCTTTTAGTTTTCAATAACAAACTCCCACTTTGGTAGTTTTTTAGTGAGAGAGGAAAAAAACTGCATTGGTGGTAGCTCTAAAAGATTTAGCGATCCCCCTAGCAGGCGATAGTCTGTGACCATGGTGCATGGTCCTCCGCCAGACAAGCATTGCCTGACTTGTCAGGTTGGAGGGCCACTTGACATTCTTAAAATGGCGCCCTTTGAGTTTAAAAAACAAACACCATGAATTTTCAGGAAAAAGAGTTGTGCAACTTCACCCACGCCGCCTACCCATGCACGTTTTCAAAAGGCAGGTCACAGCAATCCCCCATGAAATGACTGAATGCGTCTTCATAATAGAGAAGTAATTCTTTAATCAGTCTAAAAGGACAGTGTTTTTGTATCTCTTCCACTCCAAAAATACTACATGAAGCAGTTTCACTTCATGGGTTATTTCAAGCCGTTTATCGGAAGTGACACATAATATGTGGTTATTATACAGCTGGGATCGTGAAACTCCTGCTTTCTATGCAAATACGCTAATTAATTTTCTATTTTAGAGAAAAACGCAGCTATTAAAAAGTGCAGAGAAATGAAACCCACTCCTATCCTTCTATCAAGCACGCTTTTTTCTTCTTTACTGCCGCACACATCAGAACTATCACTTGGCAATATTCTGACAGACCTAAAGCAACCTGAGCTGGAACACACCAAAAAAACAACGAGGATGGTGTCTCATCAACGTGTTACAGATTGTACAAATTGGTCCATAGGTGCATAAAATCAGTTTTAATTTCCGCCATCAGGAAAAGAACATATTAACATGACAAGCATTTGTTAAATAATAAGCGCTGGTGGGGGATATGTACAAAGAAATGGCGGAGCGTGTCGTTAGCCGCCATTCTGAAATGCAAGGCTGCACCATATTTACAAGAATGTGGTACAGCCTTGCGTTTCCCCCTGCGATGGCACTAAGTTTAGCAACTTGGCGCCAATGCAGGCACCCTTGCACCAGAGTGCAAGGGTGTCTGTGTGCAGGGGAGGATTGGTTATGTATAGGAAGGTGTCCCTTTCTGCACATAAACAATCCTAAAATGCCAATCTGTCACTTTCATGTGTGCTGCTTCATGCAGCACACATGAAAGTGACAAAATGGCAATTTTTTCCAAAGGTTTGTTCATGTACAGGAAGGGACATCTTCCTGTACATAAACAAACCATGGCATTTTGCTTTTTCCATGTGTGCTGTGTGCATGGAAAAAGCAAAAACGTGGAGAAATAATGCATTTCTCCTTGTTTCACCAACTTAAGACCAGGGTTTTCCTGGTCTTAATTTTGGTGCTGCCTCCTATGTACGCCACCCTTGTACATAGGGGGCAGCGTCAAATACAATGGGTGTTGCGGTGGAACGCCCACCACAACACCCACTGCACGCCAGTGGCGTCACTAGGGTTGGTGTCACCCGGTGTGGGTAACTCATGGTGTCACCCCCTCACAACTTACCGCATGGACCTCCTCCGCTCTGAGTCCGCAGTGGACACAGTTGGCAAATAACGGGAGCATACAGAATCCTTAGTAACGTTTGTAAATGTAGGTCCTATATTTACAAAATGTGCCTGTTAACAACGGTGTGATAATGACTCATTCATCAGGTTGTACAGTGGGCTACCTGCTAGTCAACAGTTTATTGGAATTTATAATATCACTGGTATGGTACTTTGTACTGGTGTGGTGTTCCCACTATCCAGCAACACGATATATCAGTGGTCGAAGTGGGGGGAAAAAAGTAGGGGAACTGTGGGCGGAGAATCAGAGGGCGGGAATAACCCAAGGATTGGATCAGTGGGCGGAGCCAGAGGTGTGGCCAGAATGCGCAAACATCCCAATTTTTTGTATTTGTTTGGTTTCACTGCCCAGTTCTATCAACCAATGGATACACATGATTATTTAAGGTTATAATGAGTTATTGACAGTAAAATGTATTCACAAAGTGGGATATACTTCTAATCACAGAATGTCTTCAAATACGATAAAAAGCACAAGCCATTTGTCTCCGAGCCATGGAGTTTCTCTCATCAGCACTTCTCCCTTTTCCACAACAGCAGTTCAAACATGAATGGCTAAAAATCCTAGTTTGAAAATGTTTTCTAAATAATAATGGCTCTGCCATATTTGCCTCATAATGCAAGATCTGCAGCATGATCTGACCATTTCAACTAATAAATTGTTTGTAGCTCAAATGTATCAAAAGTTAATAAAAAATGTGACTTGTGTTGCTGTGGAGTAGATGACAGTTAATAGCTCACTGTTCTATGCTAGGATTTTAACTTATAAACTGCAAGTAACAAAAGAATCTCTGACAAAAGCAGTAGCCCACTGGCCTATTTACATTATGTGCACTTTGTGATCTGCATGGTACATGTTCTTTGCAGCAGGTACATTAACCCTCTGAGCTACCTTTCCATGAGTCAAATCTTCCATTAGACAAAATTCCGATCTCTCTCTAGGAAGAGCATTAATCACCAGAGTCATCATGACATTTTTATTGTTACCGAATATTGCTGGAGGCCAGGAAGGAGGCAGCAAGCGCTTTTAAAACCATAATAGACTTGCAAAAATGCTGCCTCCACCTAAAGTCAGAACCTGGTGTGGTCACACCGGTTGCACGGCCCTAGAGCTGGCCCTTCTCAAGGGTCCTGTGATCTCAGTGACAAGGTCACTGTTGTTCTAGGGTGTGCTGCTTCATAGGCCTGCCCACAAGACTGGAGGTGAATTTCAGTATGGATAGTGGTGGACAAGTCTTGAAGGTTAACCTACACTAATCATGCTAGGGTCCACCTGCTGGTGCTATGACACCTGGGCTTCTAATGTCTTGCAAAGCCTTCTAGGGTCTAGCATGGGATTGTGCTCTCTCAGGAGAGTGGTCTGGTGGACTGGTTATTAAGGCTGAACCTGGTTCCCCAGTTCCAAATTCAGCAGCTCTGGCCATAGTGCCACATCCTCTCCCCCATTGAACACCATACTGCCCCACTGAGAAAATCTCAGACTGCCTTCAACTACAACCCAATTGTTGCCAGCTATAAACACCTGGATGCGGCTCAATTTAAATTACGCACTGGGCAAGAGCAATATGTGGCCTACAAGTAAAAAGTGACAGCATCCTGGAAAAAGCAAACAATCATAGGGAATGCAAAATTTTGCAAACCATGTGAAATGTAAGCAGGAACAACATGGTTACCTTAACGCTTTTACACTCACTGTTCAGAAATCAGTGAGTGCTTTTGCCTGAAAAGTTAAGGACATGACAACAGGGCCCTGAATGGACTCATTTTAATGACCATTGCTTATATCCTTACAAAACGTAAGCAGTATGGTAAAAAAGGACAACATCCCTAGATGCAGAGCAGCAGTACAAATTTTGTTTTTCAATCCTCACATTGCAGTACCTCCAGGATTGGTGCACTAGTTCCAAGCCCCGGGAAAACAAGGCCAAGACAACAAAAATAGTGCTTCACTGGCAAACTCTGTAAAAGTGGCGCTAATGTGTTTGGGTGTGAATAAAATCAATCTGGCCAGTTTGCTACCACTCTGTCTTACTTTATTTAGTTATTTATTTTGCATATTTTTAAACTTTTATTCCCGATGCTGCACTTTGGAATTAAATGTCAGAAAAATATGACATTGATTTTCCAGCAAAAGTGATTTTCTTTTTTGGACCCATTTCACAGGGGAGCAAATAAAAGAAAGGAGAGGAAAGAGATTGAGAACCCCGTCTTGCAGCCACTGTCTTCAGTAAGAGAAGAACTGCCGGGCTAGCAGGCGAGAGGCCACAGCTTGTACACAGAGCTGCTGTGCCTTAAAGTTGTCTTTGCAGGCCTCCAGACAGCTCAAAAGATGGGCCCACAACTCGGTGATCAGAGGCAGGCAACCTCGCTCCGCACTGCCTTCGCCCTCCCCCTGCACCCTGCTGGGTGTCACCCCATGTGAGGGTGTCACCCGGTGCGGTCCGCACCCCCCGCACCCCCATAGTGACACCGCTGCTGCACGCCCCTTTCACACTAACCATAGCGTGAAAGGGGGCCTCATGTACAAGGCAGTGTTAGGCCACATTAAGTGGCTTAACGCTGCCATGTACATAAGGCGCAGCCCCTATCACCACCACAACGTCTGTAAAAGTGACGTTGTGGTGGCGATAGGGGCTTGTACATTTGCCCCTAAGTGTCTTGATCAAAAATGCATACTTGTGAACCTTATTGATCATTCCAGAGATCTGTAGTATAACAAATCACCAGCAGTGGATAATTACAAGGGTCCATGAGCTGCCAAAGAAGGGAAAGCTGGTACACAGTCCACCACCGAGAGCTATAGTCACTTATGAGCCTATGAGTAGAAATTGGCCAGCAGTCTAAGGTTCAACTTTAGAGAGGGTGTGTGGGTACTGCACAACTATAAATGTCCAGCCAAGCACAATGTGCATAGAGATCACTGTTATACCTGCTGCTCAGCCACTATGAGTGTGCTGTGTGGAATGTTGGTGCATGGTGATGTATTGGAATGTTAGGGTGCCTGTGAGTGCCTGTTGGAGTATGGGCTGAGCAGCAGAAAGGCTGATCCTGGTGGGGCTAATCCGTGAGTCTTACTATTGGAATTTATTACTTACCTGCAACCAAGACAATAAACCATCTTACAGAATTTACACCTTGGCTTCCAGACCTCATTTATATTACAAATTTTGGGAACAATTTTAAAGAAGGGCCTACTTGTGTAAGCTGAATTAAAAAAGATATCTTACAGAGAGAGATTGAAAAACCAAGATTAGAAGAAATTGGAGCTTCAAGAGAAACTGCTGTGAAATTAACTGCTGTGGCTATTGGAAATTACAGAGGAAGAAACTACCAGTGGCCTCTACATCGGTCAGCCCTAACCAGGGCGTGTTTGATTCATGTACATTATTATTGATGCGAATGCAGTCAATTTGCTATGGAAGGAGCAGGGTCAGCAGTGTGCTGTTTTGTTTATGGGACTTTACAGGATCACAAGAAATTTATCTTTACCGAGGAAACTGACAGTTTTTAATTTCGAGGCAACAGAAGAGAGCAGCAGCTTAAGACAAGATTTGGCTGCTGTCTTAATGATGAAGGACTGGCAGTGTTATATTGGCAGAAGTTGAGGAAAATATGCACTGCTGGTAAGCTACCTGTTGCGGGTGCCTTAGAATTTGTCTCTGAGTAGGCCCTTGCCGGCACCGTAATGCGGCATTGGAATGGGCCAAGTGGCTGTGCTGTTACTGTGTGTGGCACTTGAATGATCCACGAGATGGTGTTATGGGCGGCTTGTGTACCCCTCACGCACTCCTTACCATATCAACGGAGTCGCGTGAAGGTGCTGCGAAGAAGTCAGTGGCGTATACATTGCTTCCAGGAACACAAGCTGCGCAATGACATTTTGTAGCACATACGTGCCTGGAGCCAGCCGGGACGGTTTATTCTTACATGCTACCATCTTTGTTTTAACAGCGTTGCAAACTCCTCTTCTGGTTTGTGAAAAGTTGATAGAACCACTGAATTACGGTGACGTTTGGGTTTGCTGACGTTCATTCTCCCAACGGATGCATCAGTGAATTGTCACTTAAAGTAAGGCACATATTTTTGCATTAACACAAGGAGGGCAGAAACTAGGTTGAAATTCAGGGCCCCCAGTTCTTGCGGGGCTGCAGTGCGCCAGGGTTGCAGGGAGGAATCTTGGTACTTGAGCCAGAGGAACACAGTCGCATGTGGGAGAGTCACTCACAGGAGCGGTCGTGGCTGTGTTCATCTTCAGACTGCTTTTGATGCTCCCCTGGTTGGGAGGTGGAACGGGGACCTCCTCTTTTCCCTCACTGCGCCATTCAGTTTAGGATTCATACACCGCTTAGTTGTCTGGTATGTTTGTTGCTGTGTATTCATGTCAGCTGTTGGGTGCAACCTAACTCCGTCTTTTGCACAGCCTGTAGGACTCTCACAGCAGCTTGTTGTCCAACCGGAGGCTACCCCAAATGGTTCCAGAATCCTGTGGAACGATCTTGGTGGCCTGGGAGGTCTTCCTGAAGTGGAGTGAGCTGCCACAGTGGAGGGGGCAGACTTCCATGTTTCACGTTTAGTGGGTCAAGTCCAGCAACAGATGGACGTAGTGCTGCATGTTATGCAAGTGCATGTGTGGAAAGATTAGATTGTAAAGGATATTCTGGAGAGTGGGTATCTTGGGAGATAAGGGGGGGGAGCGAGCCGACACAAGACCAATTTATTGTGTGTGAAAAAGGCCGCTTTATTGAAACAGGTGCATATCACAATTTCATCCCCTGGCCACTGCCTTACAAAACTAAAACCTCCCTATACAAGAATTTCCTGACCCCTTGTTCCTCCCCCCACCCCTACGATCCCCACATCAGATCCCCCACCCCACAAAATACAACATAACATTCCATAACCATAATATAACCCAATCCTACACAATCTAGCCTTTCCAAATCCTAACCTCCCCTGACCGTAATCCCTACCTGCCTTTGTGCTACTGTAACAAACCAACCTCTAATCTAAACTTATCCTACCTGGTTACCCTTTCCCTGCTCCTGCTCACAAACTACCAACATATAACAACAAACTCCAGCCAATCCCGGCCAACTGTCAACCACCCCGCCAGCACCTGTTCCATGCGACAATTACAACAAAATACCACCTATGTACCTGTTCCAACAAATGCCGCCCACAAAAACCCCCAATGAAAAAAGGAAAAACAGCAAAAAAGACCCCCCCCCAAAACCTAAAACTAGGGAGGGCGGGTGGGGGCAAAAAACCTGTCCCACACTGCGCTCCCAGCCACCAGGTCACCAAACCTAAAATGGTCGCTGGGGAGGCGCGAAATACCGTTACATACCCCTTGGGCTACATCCTGAAAATTGGGCTACATTTGGGCTATTCCCAATGCAGCCCAAATCATACAAAATGGCCGCGAGCCAGCCACTCCCCCCCCTCCCAATCTGCCCGGGGGCAGACCTCGCCGTGCTCGGCTGCCCCCCAAGACCCCATTGGGAGATAAGGGGGGGAGCGAGCCGACACAAGACCAATTTATTGTGTGTGAAAAAGGCCACTTTATTGAAACAGGTGCATATCACAATTTCATCCCCTGGCCACTGCCTTACAAAACTAAAACCTCACTATACAAGAATTTCCTGACCCCTTGTTCCTCCCCCCAGCCCTACGATCCCCACATCATATCCCCCACCCCACAAAATACAACATAACATTCCATAACTATAATATAACCCAATCCTACACAATCTAGCCTTTCCAAATCCTAACCTCCCCTGACCGTAATCCCTACCTGCCTTTGTGCTACTGTACCTAACCAACCATCCTACCTGGTTACCCTTTCCCTGCTCCTGCTCACAAACTACCAACATATAACAACAAACTCCAGCCAATCCCGGCCAACTGTCAACCACCCCGCCACCCAGAAAAAGGCGGGAGTGTAGGCGGATACGCCGCCTCCCCCTTTTTCTGCCCCCCCCCAACAGTCCCTCTTCCTAACTTCGGTAGACACCTAACAATCCGGCCAACAACTCCCGCAATTCCAACAGATACAGATCCATGCCGAGCCAAGACAAGTGGACCCCATCATCTCTGTAAAAATCCGGCGTGTCATAACGAATCTCCCTATGGGCAATCCTGCAAATCCCTGACTGCCGACAAAATCTCACCATCTCAGTGTTCAACTTCCGCCTAGCTTTGTCAACTGCCCCAGGATTGACCGCTCCTCTCCAAACCCTACGGGGGACAAACTCCGTCCAGACGATGGAGCACCCTGCCCACCGAGCTTTTATCAACAAGTCCCTTTTCATGGCCCGCATCAGCGCCAAGCCCATCTCCCTGACCATGCTGTTTTCCCCTAGGTGTACCACCAACACATCCGGGCACCTACCAGCCACCAAAAGCCCATTAAGCACCGATAATAGCTCCTTCCACCGCATACCGCCCCTACCCCGCCAACCAACTGAGAAAAAAATCTTTATTAAACCCCAAACTTTCCCCAAAGTAGCTCGAGCGGCCTGGACCTGCGCCCGTTTCACAAAAGAATGGCCCACAATCCAGATGGACATCTCCCTGGCGAGGGGACCCATAACCGAACCTGCAATGAGAAACAAGAATGAGCAAAAGGAAACACCAAGCAACAACTTTTTTTTTTTTAAACTATCACTCCCCCAGAGACGCTGCGCACACAAGGCTGATAGCAATCCGAGGACCACCTGCCCAACCTCATAATGTCCCCACGTCGCCAGCCCCTAGAGTGGGCCTCTGAAGCTGCCCCAATCCGAAACGAATGTGTCCCAAACTCCATCCCGTCAATCCCCAGTCTTCCCTGGTGGATGGGGTTTCGCTGGCCAATATTGGCCCGAGGAGTGGAGGCTGTGAGCCCCCCTCTCCCTTCAGACATTGGCCGGGCCCAGAAAATGGGTTCCCCGGACCCAAAGGTGGTTTAGGGAGGGGAGCCACGTACCCCCGTTCCAATTATTAAAAGATTATACCCTGGGATATGGTGTCCCCAGAGTCGAAAATCAGACTGGAGAGCGGGGCTGTGTGACTACCTCCCAGTTTACAATAAGGCTGGGCCCTGGGAGATGGGACCCCCACAGCCAAAACATGGCCTGGGTAGAGAGGCCCTGTACCCCCTCCCCTAAAAAATGTGGCAGGCCCTGGTGGATGAGGTCTCTGGGGCCAAAATTGGCCCAGGGAGGGGGATTGCATGCCCACGCACAGGTTGGCTGCCTTTGGGGGGTTAGGTAAAGCACTGTGGTCAAGCCTCTGCCACATACAGCGGAAGTCAATGTGCGGAATGGGGTTGGCAGCACTCACAAGGTTGCCTGCATGACCTTGCTGCAAGCCAGGACCTGGGGTTGGCTGCATGCCTGGCAGCCAGGCCCTGTGGCCAACCCTCCCCCCCTCTTGTGCACAGCCAAAGACTGTGCACAGCGTGGAATTGGCTGAATGCAGGTGGTTGGCCGCAGGGCCTGGCCGGAATTTCTTAATTGTCCAGGTGCAATTGTGGGGAAGAGGAATTGGGCTCCAGATAACTTGCATATAAAATTAAGTTACCCTACAGCTCACAGAACATTTCATCAACTTGGCCCTGATCGATCTCTTCTGGCAGTAACTGAATCTAGAATGTAGTGCCTGAATGCTGCATACTTTCTCTTGGCTCTATCAACTCTGATTGCCAACCATTCAGCTGTCCTTGACCTTTGTGGAAGCACCCAGTTAATACAAGGCTCTCTTCAGACAACATGAAGTAATCTGAGCAGCTGCTCGTCCTCTCAGTCTACATGCCAGCTCCTCCGCTGCGGCAAAATTGCTCTTTTGTAACCAGGACTCTGCCCTCAGTTCGCCTATTGTGTTGTAACTGGGCTGATTCTGTTGTATTGTGTGTTTTGCTGCCTTGTAACTTTCCTGTTTCTGCTTTCATTGTAATGTTTTGCACCGATCCCGCTTTTTCTTTTCTGATTCTTCCGTCCTGCCTCCTACCAGCCCCTCCCACCTCCCAGGTTGACTTATGGATGCCAGAGGCATGCCAAATGCAAGCCCCTCTGCGCCTGGACTGCACCCAGTGCCAATGACCCTGGCTCTACAGCCACCTGAAGATACAACACCATTGAGCTCCAAGCCCTAGACCCAAGACTCAACTGCCACACCTCTTCCCGATCAATGGTTGGACCTTTTACCTACCAGAAATGTCTATTCACCTGCTACACCAAAGCACCAGCACATAAGGCAACCGCTACCATGCCTACTACGACCACCCCAAACCATCTCCGGAACCTCCTGCTCAACGCATCATCTCTATGCAAGCACACCACCGGGATTTGGAACACCATCACCTCCTTCACCCCGATGTCATCTTCCTCACCGAGACCTGGCTCAACCCCGCATCCATGCCCGACATTGGCCGATGGCTACAAGATTGCACACTGAGACCGCATTTACATGCACGGAGGTGGAATCGCCATCATCCACAAGGAAACCATCGACTGCACCACTACCGCAGACGAAGTCACCCCGATCATCAAACCCCTCAACTTCCATCTCCAAACCAATGGCAACACCACATCAGAGGCACCCTTGCCTACAGACTGCAGGTGGTAAAAAACGTTTTCACCTGGATCACAGACTGCGCCGACAGAGTTACCCGCAGCAAACCCCCCTAGTGCACGTTGTCCTCTGAACAAGCTAGTTGGTACACTACAGAACTAAGAACTATAAAACGCACCAGCAAATAATGCAAAAGGATATGGCGCACCAGCATGGAGCTTACAGACCATGCCACATTCAAAACAGTCCTCAACCAGTACCACCAACTCCTGAAAAAGATTAAAAGAAATGCCCAGGCCAACAGCATCGAAGCAAGCCCCAACCACAACAAGGAACTCCTCAACATCGTCAGAGTTCTCCAGCCCCTCAGCCACGGAAAAATCATCACCCCTTCCCACAAACTCAGCGACACCCTGGTGGGCTTCTTCCATGACAAGATCTCTACCATCTACAGAAACTTTGAACCCCAACCCACCAACACCCTCTCCCGTTTTGCCCCCACGAATGAGGATCAAGACCACAAGATCACAACATAGGATCAGCTCAAGTGGGACCAGCTCACGTCGCAAGACACCACAGCCATCATGAACTCTGTGCACTCACTCCATTCACTCGGGAGCACCCATGAACCCCCTGCACCCTTCTATATCTTTTTTTTTTTTAGAACTGTTTTGATTTATTTAAAAAAATATTCAAATTGGCACAGGCATACAAGCAGAGCAATAGCAAAAAGCAATGAGGAAATCTTAAAGGCCGTTTGTTTGATAATAAACAATGCTAACATAGAGGAATACCATGTAGCCCATATATACCATCGGTGCAGAACACAAAGTAATCCACACAACAAAAGTAAAAAAGAAAAGAAAAACATCAAACAGTGAATAACTGACTCCTCAATTTATAAAAGAAGAAGGTTGCTGATGTCATATGGTCTGTGAAAAAAAATGATGAAAAAAGATAGGTATCTGCCATGTTCCAGCAAGGAACAACATATAGAAGGGGAGCAGGAAATGTAAAAAGTTGTGAATTGGGCAAAAAGGGGGGAAAGGGAAGGGGTTGGGTCAGTGTGTGCGCTCTCTTTGAAAAATCTCTGTCAGAAGGCGTGTACGTAGGCATTTTTTGAGGCGAGAGGTGGGGGGATAAGGGGTAGGGGATCAGCAGATAATAGATTATTGAGTATGAGGGGGGGCTCTGACTCATTCGAACGGGACTCCTGGGACTGAGTAGCGGTTGCCAAATGTCCTTAACTCTAGAGGTTGGAGGTTGTAGAGATACAAATCATTTATTGGTGATGTTGCAGTGTGTCATGCTGGTAAGGCAGTTGGCAGCGACATAGTAGTGGGTATGCTCCCAGATCAATCTTCAGCATACAGGACAGTCTGCTGAAAATCTCCCCCAATAACATTTTACTGGGCTGTATGTCTAGGCCATATGGATAAAAATCAGCGTCAGGAGTGTGACATTTAAGGCAGGCAGAGGAAAGTGATGGGTCATATTGGTGTTGGGTCATATCGGTGTTGGTCGGAGGTGGCTATGTAAGAACACCGCAAAAATTTGAAGTGAAGAAGTTTGTGCCGATGGTTGGGTGATACCAGTCAGGTTTTGGCACAGCATGCAGCCCATATTTTATCAGTTATGGGCCTCCCAAGGTACTGCTTCCAGTGTGATCTCACCTGACCCTCTCATCATGAGCTGGGATCAGTGCCAAACTAGCACGGTATATTTTAGACAGCAATCGATCAGGATCAGAAATTACTAGTGTCAAGGGGGATCCTCATCCAGAGCTAGTGAATAGCTAGATATGATGGATCATACTGCATTGTGAATGCGGTGTATAATAGAACGGTCCATGAGTGGAGCATCGCAAAAGTGCAGGTCAGTGGAGTGTTTTAGGGCATACCCCTCCAGGAAGAGGTCACCAAATGCATGGAGGCTGTTTTGTGCCAACGTGCACTTCACCAAAGTTTCACAGGTGATGAGGAGGCATGGGTTGTCTGCCAGTGTCAAGGCAGGGGAGTACAGGAGAGGCAGTGGACAGGGTTTGAACGTCAGAACTTTCGAAAGAATGAAAGCAAGTGGAGTAGGGGCAGCAAGGTCTGTCTCAGGTTTGTATATAATAACCGGTCATCCACATGGTACCGGTGGTGGGCATAGTGGTATTGAGCAGCTAAGTAAAAAAAACTGAAGATGGGGCATGCAAATCCCCCCTTTCTCGTAGGGGAGCATCAACGTGTCCCAGCTGACACAAGGCCTCAGTCCAGCCCAAATAAGTTTAAGGAGCAAACAAAGTAAGGTGAAAAAGAAAGAGTTTGTGAGTGGTATGGGAATGTTAAGGAACAGGTAGAGGAAATGAGGAAGGATCACTATTTTTATATTAGTGATCCTGCCAGCCATTGATCGAAGTAACCAAATCCACTTATTGATTTGTGTCGACAGTGTGTCAACGGTAGGTCCGTAGGTAAGCCTTATCACCAACTCCTTATCAGATGGAGTACAACTACAAGATATTTAACCGGTCCATCGCACCAGGTCAATGGGTAATCGCATGGGATCTGCTTCATGGTGGGGGTGATAGGAAGCAGATCAGTGCTTGGACCAATTTATTCAAAGACCAGAAAGAGTCCCAAAATTGGTCAGTTCATTCAAAATTTGAGTCAGGTTCTCTTCCGAGCAACAAATAAAGAGTAAAATGGCATCTGCCTATAGGGACATGAGAAGGGGGTCCAACTTGCATTGGAAGCCGAGGTGTATGTGGCTCATATGGAGGTGTCGGACTAAATTGACTAGTGGAATAAGGAAAAGCAAAGGGGACAGCGGGCCCCCATGACGAGTGCCTCGTGTTATCAGGAAAGATGCTGTGATGGAGCTGTTGACTCCAAGATTTGTAGTGGGTTGTGCTTACAGAAGGTCAATCAAAGAAGAGAAACCGAGGGTTATGCCCAGTTTGCATATGATAGCACGAAGGAAGGGCCATTCCAAGGAGTCAAACGCCTTCTCGGTATCTAAGAGCGCTATTGCGGCGGGTGTGTCTTTTAAAATTCTATGGATTACTGAGAATACTGCCCTCAGATTCAGAGATGTGGAGTGGAGGGGTAATATCCTGATTGTGCAGGTGAAATCATCGGGTCCATCAGTAACAAAATACAATTGGAGGGAAGTATGACGGAACAATGTGTGCCTTTACAACACACACCTAAACTACACAGCTTTTATAATGCACTAACTACTACAACGCACGTTTTCACCATGAAACACACTACCTCGCATATACATTTGGAATTATTAAAAGTGTCATTACCATGCATACCATTACCACAGAGGACATAAGCACACGTACAGTTACAACAATCAGTTACAAAAAAAACAGAAAATCACTTTAATTCACAAAATATAAAAAAAATTGAAAAACATTCTAAAAATAACAACAAAAAATATATAAACCAATATCTTCCAAAACACATTCTATAAATAAACATAATAAATGAAACATGAAAAAGAACAACTAATATCGAACATTTGCAACGTAGTCCTACCTTTCGTTTAACCCCTTACCTTCACCTTTCTCACATCAAAATGACTCATTTTAAAACAGGGAGTGAAATAAATGTTATTCTTTTTACAAACTAAATAATAAAAAAACACATATATTGACCTCCACTGGGACCTCGCTCCTTGACCTTGCTGGTGTGGGACTACAATCCCCATCATACTTGGAACAGGAGAGGTGGGGCCAGCAGAGAACGCATTGAAAATAGCCTGACATCTCCCGCAGTGCGGGACAGTGACACAAGCCAGCACCTGGACGTCGCACCTTCACCCTGCTGGGGTGGGACTACATCCCCCAGCATACCCAGAACAGCGGAGGTGGGGCCAGCAGAGAACTTGCTGAAAAGCTCCCGACATCTCCCACAGTGTGTGACACGGACAGGATGGGCCGGGTGTGCGCCTGGGCAAAGCCCGGGCCAAGGCGGGCCCTTCTTAGCCCGTTATAGCCCAACATAGGCTGGGATGGGCCATCCCTCTCAGTCCTTGTATCTGGTTCCTTATGATACCTGGAAGCGGATATCCACCTATAGGTACTGTGTGTTTTGTTTAGTCCTGCCGTGGAGTGCTGGAGGTTTTTTCTATCTTTTTTGTTTGCAGCTCTTCTGCTTGTATCAACACGAGAAAAAGAAAGGGTGTCTCTGGGGATCCCATCATTCCTCCTCTGCATCTACACTCTACAATTGATAACTTTTTGATGCAGGCTGTGGACATAGTTTCCAAAGAAATTAGACTGGCAGAGCGTTGTCTTTCACTTACATCTGAGGCATTTGCTCCACTTTTACTCCCCTCCCAGGACATCTGTAATGTTTTTCCAAGTACCCTTGAGCTTCCTTCTCAGGGACTATTAGTGCTTCTGCATCAAATCCATCAGTCGAAGTAATTGTTGATGTGTCCCCTCCAGATAAGAGGTCCACCTGTAGTAACATGCCGGGCGGGAGTTTGGGAGAAGTACAAGAGACTGAACCTGTAACCAATGGCTCGCCTGACCCTGGCCTAGATCCTGACCTAGACAATGGGTCAGTTGCCAAATGCAGGAAGAACACCCTGAAAACTAAGCCCTCTGAACCTAAGGGTAAACCTGTGACGCATAGAAGGGCTGGCATTGAGCTTATGCCTACAACTATACCCGCCCCACTAACTGATTTCTGGGAGCATATGAGCAAAGAATTAAGCAAATTGTTGGACTTCAAATTACGACCTGTTTTTGATTGTCTTCCCTCTATTGATGCCCAATTGGTAAAGCAGCTCGTGAATAAGACCCTTGCTTGCCCCCAGGAAACCCAGTGTGCTCTATTTGTTCCCTCCTCTAACTCTGTACTATCAACCATGTTGCTTCAGGCCTCAAATTCCAGGTGGGGGTGGGAGGGTTGATGGTGTCCGTTAACTGCCAAGTTTCGGCTATTACTACTGAAAAAGCTTTGAACAGGGCACCACAGAAAGACGAGGATCAAGTTTTCCTTCTCCCCTTGATAGATCTTTCTCCCGCTTCATGTCCTTATGTAATTGTACTAGCAACTGTATCTTGTCTTCCTGTCTGCAGTTTAGAACCCATGAGAGTCTTATGAACAAAGTGATACATTGGCTGAACAATAATATGTGTGGCAATTGGGACTTCTCTAAAGTGATCCTTCTTGCAAGACGGGTGGGGGGCATTGGTGGCATGGATAAACAACACAATGGAGAAGTTATAGTCATACATTTTTTTAAATCTCACGGTTGTCAATGAAATTATGGGTTTAGCCAGGGCTGGAAGGGTTAAAGCCAGCCTGGTGAAAATGTTGCAGCTGTTTTTTTAATAGACATTTGACATCCCCCATTCTGAGCCTGGGTGGGTTAATAGCGTCTAATAAAGAACCTCTTAGACCCGCCCCGCACCCGTTACTTCCTCTGCATAAAAGATTTGCGGTTCTTGCAGGACTGGAGGACAGTGATTGACAGTAGTAGGGAGAGTGGCTGTGCTGGAGACCCAGGGAATGCTGGTGCTACTAGTGCAGACATCCCCGGCTTCTGACCACTCTCCCATTACCAATAAGTTTTGATAACCTGGCTAGGGATTTAGCCTCAGTTTATTCTTTAAAGTCCTGGGCAGGGTTAGAGGTAGACGTTCCCAAATATACAGGAGCTGAGTGTTGTTCATGTATTAACTTTTTAAGTTGGAACTAGGAAGGCCTGTCTTTAGAAGTACTAATTGAAGGTTGCCAATCTTTTATTTTAGATCCTGATATAGTATTCATGCTGGAAACGTGGGAAGTGAATGAGGTGGTATTTGATGGTTATATGTGTTTTAGTCTGACCGCCTGGTTTAAAGTGAATATTGGCTGTTCAGCCACACCCACTCCCTCAGACCAGAGTGATGTTCAGGCATTTAGCCTTTGTTGGGGTGGGAAATAGAGGGTTTACATGGTGAGTTTTTATGATAACATTTTCTCTAGTAAGGGTGATTCTAATTTTCAGGGTCTGTTTTCTGTAATTGATTTTCAGCGGAAAAGGAGGCATTGACTGAAAACTCTTTTAATTTGTTCTTGGCAGGTGACTTTAATGCCAAGTGAGGTCTTTTGCTCGCCTTAGCACCAACAATTTTCGACCCACTTGCCTGGGAAGCTGACTTCAATGCTATTGATGTGAGGGGTTGTGTTTTGTTTTCTCTGTTGGCAGATCGTGATTTAGTAAATGAGGCCCCAAATCCTTCTAGTTCAGTTATTCCAACTTTTATTGGGAGGGACTCCGGAACTACAATAGATTATGGGGCTTATTTATGAGCCCCTGCGTCACTTTTGCGCCGCCGTTGAATCACTTTTTGTGACTCAGCGGCGGCATAAAATATGCGCTACGTTGCGCCATATTTACGAAGTGACACATCTAGGCAGATGGTTCACTTCGTAAACCCCTGCGCTACATTATACCTGCGTCAAGTATAACGTATGCAGGGTGGACATTCCCCTGCAAGAAAGGGTCGTAGGAGTGGCGCAGTGAAATCTATGAGATGTCACTGCAACACTTCTATGCCGCCACTGCGTCAAAACCTTACGCCAGCCTCATGGCAGGCGTAAGGGTGATGCAGGCCCTTTCACATGGGGCTTGCCCCATGTGAAAAGAACATTGCTGGAATCACGTCACGCTTCTGACATAACTCCAGCAATGCGCCACTTTTGCCCCGACAGATATGTCAGTAATACTGACGTATCTGTCATTCCTTGCGAAATGATGCGTCAATATGACGCATCATTGATGTCGCAAGGAGGGCGCACTGAGAAGTGGTGCATCACTGCTTTCACGCAGCGATTTGCCACTTCTCATCAATGAGGCCCTATGTTTTTACTTCTGGAAATCTGTCTCCCCTATTATAGGTAGTGAAGTTCCTGCCCAGATGTTTAGTGATCATAAGCCCATTGCTGTGCAGTTCATGGCTCCTTGAAAGCGTCAAAATCCAAAGCTCATGACCAGACAAGTACTAACTGTTAAGGATGCACGGCGCAGAGTGGTAATGTGTACCACAAATATGAAGCTTGTTATGACCCCTGTGCTAAGCCTTTTTTTTAGCTATTTGGGGTAGTGCGCGCTTAGGCCCCTGTAACTTTTTGACCACATAAGGTATCCACGCCAAATTTGCATCCTTTTCTTCCAACATCATGGGGATTGTAAAGGTACCCAGGGTTTGTGGATTCCCCTGGAGGGGTCCCAGAAATTAGCCAAAATACAGCAAAAATTATTTTTTGGGGGGGAAAAATGGGAAAAACGGGCTGCAAATGAAAGCGTCTGGGTTTTTCTCTGCAAATGGTATCAAAAAAGGGTTTGTGGGGCTGAAATCACCACTTTCCCAGCTTTTAGAGAATGACAGACTTTTGTCAGAAAACCAACATTTTTTACACAGTTTTCGCATTTTTCTGGGACATAGCCTATTTTTGCTATTTTTTGTACTTTCAACCTCCTTCCAGTTAATGGTAGAAATGGGTATGAAAGCAATAATGGATCCTGGAAAGCTATACATTTTAGAAAAGTAGATAACATTCTGAATTCAGCAAGGGGTCATTTGTGTAGCAATATGCCGTTACATCCGCTGGACCTTCCTGGTTGTGGGGATATATAGGACTTGTAGCTTCACCAAGAACCCGACGAACCCAGAGTCAAAAACTGAGCAGCAATTTGCAATGTTTTTTTATTATGTTCCGGGTATATAGCAATTATTGTGGGAAAATGTATACATGGAAAAGTCGGTATGAAAGACACCTATGTATTTCTGAAATGGGAAAAAATTATAGAGTTTAGAAACAGTACATATTTGACCATTTTCGAAATTGGGAATACTCATACTAGCATGAGAATTATCGGTCATTTTTCAAAATGGCTTCTTTTTTACACAATGTCTTTCATTTGGAAGGCAGAAATACATCACAAATCAATAGGTAATAACAGTTGCTTTACACATCTGAATTACCCTAAGTCTCCCAATAAAAATGGTAACTCACTTGTGTGGGTAGGCATAGTGCCCACGACAGGAAAAGGCTCAAAACCCAACGTGAACACACCACATTTTCACAATGAAAATGTACCCTTTTTTTGTGTAGTGTCTAGCTGTAGTTCTGGAATCTGCGTGGATCCTTAAATTTCTACCCACCCCACGTTCCCCAAAGTCTTACGAGAAAAATGATACCTCACTTGTGTGGGTTGGCCTAGTGCCCGCAACACGAAACTGCGCAAAGCGCAACGTGGTCACACCTCAATTTTACAGTGAAAAATGAGCCTTTTTTGGCAAAGTGCCTAGCTGTAGTTTGTGAACCCTAGCTCTGCCAGCACCTAGGGAAACCTAGCAAACCTATACATTTTTTAAAACTAGACACCCAGGAGAATCCAGGATGGGGTGACTTGACTACCTCCCACCAGGTTCTGTTAACCAGAATCCCTTGCAAACCTAAACAATTGTCCAAAAAAACACATTTTCCCCACATTTCTGTGGTGGAAAGTTCTGGAATCTGCGTGGATCCACACATTTCCACCCACCCCGCGTTCCCCAAAGTCTTCCGAGAAAAATGGTACCTCACTTGTGTGGGTCGGCCTAGTGCCCGTGACAGGAAACGGCGCAAAACGCAACGTGGACACACCTCAATTTCGCAGTGAAAAATGACCCTTTCTTGGCAAAGTGCTTAGCTGTAGTTTTTGAACCCTAGCTCTGCCGGCACCTAGGGAAACCTACCAAACCTATACATTTTTTAAAACTAGACACCCAGGGGAATCCAGGATGTGGTGACTTGACTGCCTCCCACCAGGTTCTGTTACCCAGAATCCTTTAGAAACCTAAAAAATTGACAAAAAAACGAATTTTCCCAATATTTCTGTGATGGAAAGTTCTGGAATCTGCGTGGATCCACAAATTTCCACCCACCCCGCGTTCCCCAAAGTCTTACGAGAAAAATGGTACCTCACTTGTGTGGGTCGGCCTAGTGTCCGCGACAGGAAACGGCGCAAGACGCAATGTGGTCACACCTCAATTTTGCAGTGAAAAATGACCCTTTTTTGGCAAAGTGCCTAGCTGTAGTTTTTGAATCCTAGGTCTGCCGTCACCTAGTCAAACCTAGAAAACCTATACATTTACGAAAAAATAGACACCCAGGGGAATCCAGAATGGGGTGACTTAGCTGCCTCCCACCAGGTTCTGTTACCCAGAATCCCTTGCAAACATAAAAAATTGTCCAAAAAAACACATTTTCCCCACATTTCTGTGGTGGAAAGATCTGGAATCTGCGTGAATACTCAAATTTCTACCCACCCCGCGTTCCCCAAAGTCTTACGAGAAAAATGATACCTCACTTGTGTGGGTTGGCCTAGTGCCCGCGACACGAAACGGCGCAAAACGCAACATGGTCACACCTCAATTTCACAGTGAAAAATGAGCCTTTTTTGGCAAAGTGCCTAGCTGTAGTTTGTGAACCCTAGCTCTGCCGGCACCTAGGGAAACCTAGCAAACCTATACATGTTTGAAAACTAGACACCAAGGGGAATCCAGGACGGGGTATCTTGACTGCCTCCCACTAGGTTCTGTTACCCAGAATCCCTTGCAAACCTAAAAAATTGTCCAAACCCTGGGTACCTTTACTATCCCCATGATGTTGAACGAAAAGGACGCAAATTTGGCGTGGATACCTTATGTGGTCAAAAAGTTACAGGGGCCTAAGCGCGCACTAGCCAAAATAGCCCAAAAAGGCTTAGCACAAGGGGATAATAGACAACCTGGGTCATAACAAACTTCATATTTGTGGTACACATTACTACCCTGCGCCGTGCATCCTTAACAGTTAGTACTTGTCTGGTCAAGAGCTTTGGGTTTTGACTCTTTCAAGGAGCCATGAACTGAAACATCTGGGCAGGAACCTCACTACCTATAATAGGGGGAGACAGATTTCCAGAAGTAAAAACATAGGGCCTCATTGATGAGAAGTGGCACATCGCTGCGTGAAAGCAGTGATGCACCACTTCTCAGTGCGCCCTCCTTGCGACATCAATGATGCGTCATATGTACAGTATGACGCATCATTTCGCAAGGAATGACAGACACGTCAGTATTACTGACATATCTGTTGGGGCAAAAGTGGCGCATTGCTGGAGTTGTGTCAGAAGCGTGACGTGATTCCAGCAATGTTCTTTTCATGCGTCACCCTTACGCCTGCCATGATGCCACAACTTTCCACACAAAAAGGTGTGAAAAAAGTTTCAGCTACAATTGAGGTTTGCAGGGGATTCTGGGTAAGGAAACTTTGGGGGATCCACGCAAGCCATACCTCCCTGTCTAGTTTTCAGAAATGTGTGGGTTTGGTAGGTTTCCCTAGTTGGCCGCCGAACACGGGGCCAAAAACCCAGGTAACCCCCCTTGCAAAACCAGGTGGTTTTGAGATAGGCAATTTTGATGTCGCCTCACTACGTTTTGGTCCCTTGCCTGTCACGGGTACTTGGGCCTCCCACACGAGTGAGGGACCGTTTTTACCAGGAGACCTGGGGAATGCTGGTTTGAGTGAGCTATGTGATGCCACAACTTTCTCACACAAAAATGTGTGAAAAGTGATTTTTTTCAGCTAAAATTGAGGTTTGCAGGGGAGTCTGGGTAAGGAAACGTTGGGGGATCCATGCAAGCCATACCTCCCTGAAAGCCCCCGGGTGTCTAGTTTTCAGAAATGTGTGGATTTGGTAGGTTTCCCTAGATGGCCGCTGAGCACGGGGCCAAAAACCCAGGTGACCCCCCTTGCAAAACCAGGTTGTTTGGTGATAGGCAATTTTGATGTCGCCTCAAAACGTTTTGGGCCCCTGCCTGTCGTGGGTACTTGGGCCTCCCACACGAGTGAGGCACCGTTTTTATCGGAAGGCTTTGGGGAACGTCGGGTGGGTGGAATTTTGTGGATCCACGCAGATTCCAGAACTTTCAACGACAGAAATGTGAGGAAAATTAGTTTTTTTGACAAATATTTAGGTTTGCAAGGGATTCTGGGTAACAGAACCTGGTGAGAGCCACTCAGGTCACCCCATCCTGGATTCCCCTGGGTGTCTAGTTTTCAAAAATGTACAGGTTTGCTAGGTTTCCCTATGTTCCGGCTGCGCTAGGGCCCAAAATCGACAGGCAAACATATTGCTAAAAACAAATCCGTGCCTAGTCTGCTTTCTGCCACCCTGGGGGGGATATCGGGGGTGGGGCTGCCTTGATATGCCCCCAAGGGGGGCAGAAACACTTTGGCTATTTGTTTAGGGGGTGGGGGCATGGGCATGCCCGTTTTGGGCAGCCCCACTCTATTTCAAATTTGCCCCCAAAAAAACCCTGGCATCTAGTGGGCTTTTTGCCCCCCCAGGTGGGGCACATTGGGGGCTAATGCCCCATCTGCCTCCCCGGGGGGGGGACTGATAGTCAAATAGATGCCAAGGAGTTTTTTGGGCAAATTTTAATTAGGGTGGGGGCTTCCCAAAACAGGCATGCCAATGCCCCCACCCTGATTAAAATTCGCCCAAAAATTCCCTTGCAGCTATTGGGCTTTTTGCCCCCCCATCTGCTCCCCGGGGGGGGGCAGGAAGGCTGCAATTTTTGCGGGGGAGGGGGTGGGGGCATGGACATGCCTGTTTTGGGCAGCCCCCACCCTAATTCAAATTTGCCCTAAAAAAAACATGGTGACTAGAGGGCTTTTCGCCACACCGGGGGTGCAGATTGGAGGCTAATGCCCTCATCTGCCCCCCAGTGGGAGCAGAAAGCCTACTAGAAGCCAGGGATTTTTTTGGGCAAAGTTTAATTAGGGTGGGGGTTGCCAAAAATGGGCATGCCAATGCCCCCACCCTAATAAAAATTTGCCCAAAAAATCCCTGGCGTCTAGTGGGCTTTTTGCCCCCCCGGGGGGCAGATTGGGGGCCACGAAGGCTGTAATTTTGGAGGGGGCATGGGCATGCCCATTTTGGGGAGCCCCCACCCTAATTCAAATTTGCCGCAAACTAACCCTGGCATCCAGTGGGCTTTTTACCCCCCCAGGGGGGCAGATTGGGGGCTACTGCCCCATCTGCCCCCGGGGGGGCAGAAAGGCTGTAATGGTGGTGGGGTTGGGGGCATTGGCGTGCCCGTTTCGGGCAGCCCCAATCCCCACCTAAAAATGGGGCAAAAACCAAATCCCTGGCGTTTAGTGGGATTTCTGCCCCCACGGGGGTCAGATTGGGTGCTACTGCCCCATCTGCCCCCCGGGGGGGGGGGCAGAAAGACTAATTTTGTGCCTGGGGGGGTGGGGGCAACGGCATGCCCGTTTTGGGCAGCCCCCACCCCTATTGAATACATTATTATAAAATCCCTGGTGTCTAGTGGGCTTTCTATCCCCCGTGGGGGGCAGATTGGGGGCTACTGCCCACATCTACCCCCCAGGGGGGCATAGAGACTAATGGTGCCCAAAAAATGTATGGGGGAGCAAAGGCCCTTGCCCAAGGGGCCGCTCCCCCCTCCCTGGTGCCTTTTGGGTGGATCCCTGCTTGGGGATTGCCCTCCTGGGGTGATCCCCTAGCAGGGATCCACTGGGCAGGGGTACCATTGGAAAGGGGAGATTCTCCTCTTTCCAACGATACCTCTCCTGAGTTTCTACGTACTCAGGGGGCTGAGATAGACCCCTGAGCACGTAGAAACTGACACTGAAATAAGCCTCTTGGCTCATTTCCGTTTCGGTTTCACTGAAATGACGTCAGCGCGACGTGCGCGCTGATCGTCATTTCAGGGAAACCAGGGGGGGGGGGGCCTCGGGAGCTGGGGAAGCTCTTCCCCAGCTCCAGAGGCTATTTTAGGTTAAAGGGAATCCCTCTGGTGCCCGCACCAGAGGGATTTCCCACGCGATGTTTCATGACGAGCTGGACTCGTCATGAGCACACGACCACTGTGTGCCATGACGAGTCCAGCTCGTCATGAGCATCGTAGGGGTTATAGTAAGGCGATGGAGAATACTTGTAATCTGGAAACACATCAGCCCAGTTCTATACTAAATCACTTTATCGCCCTTTTAACCATGCTAAATCCTGGTTTGATAAAGATTGTGGCACGGCTAATGAATCCTTGTGTTGGGCGCTAATACAGCCTCCCACAAATCAGTGTATAATAGCAGCCAGCAGAAAGGCTTACACCCTGGCTCTAAAGAGAAGGATGCTGTCTATCAAGGAGGCAAAATGGGAGGCAATAGTTGGTGCCTGTCAGCTTAAAGATTCCCAAGCCCTTTGGAAGGCAGTGAGGTCAGTTGTACCTCCTTCAACATCCCCTGACAAAGTTGCTGTCCAAATAATGGCAGAGGCCTGTTTAGTGCAGGTTTCAGTAATGTACTCACCTGGTAGTGGGCCAGTAGTTGAAGCACAGATGGTTAGCTCCTCCTAAGCAAAACTTTTTTTTTAGGGAGGAAGAGGTGCTTAAAGCCATTCTTAATAGCCACTGTAAGTGGGCACCGGGCCCGAATGGTGTTCCCCTTGATTTATTCTGGGAAGTCCTGGGGTTTTCGACCCATGTGCACACCTGTGTATTTAATGCTGTCTGTCGTGCTCGTTTTCCTCTGTCCTGGCGTACATCAACAATTGCTCCTCTCTTTTAAAAAGGTAATTCTCATGATCCCAGTAACCCAATATCCTTCTTGACGCTATTGCTAAAATTATTGGGAGAGTTGTATTGGATCGTTTCCTTGTCTGGTTAAATGAAAATAATACCCACTCCCAAGCACAGTATGGGTTCAGAAATAGGCTCTGGACAATTGAGCAATGTCTTAATCTTCATCCAATAGTGGCCAAATATAAATATACTAAGGGTTCTTCCACCCATTTGGCATTTATGGATCTATAGAGCACCTTTGATTGTATCAGTAAATCAAAGTTGTGAGCCATTTTAAAGAATATGGGCATCGACGGGGACTTGGTCTCTATTCTAAGACTTCTACATCAAGACCTTATGGTGTCTGTAAGATTTGGCAACACTGGCGAATGCACTCAACCCTCTAAAGTCAACAGAAGGGAATGCCAGGGTTGCGTTCTTGCCCCTATACCTTTCCTACTCTATATTACTGATTTGGAGAGATTAAGAGAGCACTAGCATCTGTTGGGGTGGATGTCCTTTATGTTGCGCAGAAGGCCGTGCCTGCACTATTATATGTGGATGACGCGGTAATTCTTGTGAGAAAGGCCAATAGTATTAAGATTTTAATTTCTAACTTTGTGTCATCTATGAGGGATCTGGAACTGTAGACTAATTTCATAAAAGCATTTACAATGGATGTGGCCCCAGAAATGCAAAAACTCGCACCTTAAATATATGTGGCAGAAAACAGGATAGGGTGAGCTCCTTTCAATACCTCGGCCTGGAGTTTGATGATGTGTGCTCCTGGTCACCATGCATCAAAACCAGGATATCCCATTATACTTGAGCGGTGGGCACTATCTTCCCGCTCGCGATGTCCAGTGGCAAAAAAATGGTTGCCCAGATTCTAGAGATATACAACGGGAAATGCCTGCCATCTTTAACATACGGTGTGGGTATTTGGGGCTGTAGAGATGTTGGGGCAATCCAGGCAGAGGAGAACAGATTCTACCGCCAGCCTTTAGGAGTTCCCCCTTCAAAACCACATTTTTCTTTGTGTCAGGAGTTAGGCATAGAATACGTCAAGATACTATTAATGCTGCTCCTCTGGCCTGTTTGGGCAAATAAGGAAGCTAACCTCATTACAGACTGCCTGCTTTGCAACTGAGGCTTAACCATGCGATGGGTAAAATATATTAAAGATTCCTTTGGGCTGTGCACTTCGGTTTGAGCATCCTGAGCCCATTGTGAAAAAGGACAAATGTTGGGTTCAGGATAGCTTTATCAAGCTTTATCAAGCATAGGCATGCTACTAGGGAATTTGTTAAATTGGCTAAACCCCTGGTTAGGGATTACTGTATAATCCAGATGTCACCTGCAATTTCTCCTTAATTAGGGGCCCATTAGGATGGCGTGCGGACTTCAGTCTGCCCGCCACCCTAGCGGTGCTGGGACCGGCCGCCAGTGATGCGGCGGTCCTGCACCGCCAATTAGGATGACACCGCCACGGTGGGGGTGGCATCTGGCATATATTGCATTGTGACAGGTGGTGCTGTAAGCAGCACCCGCCACAATGCAATATATGCATGTTGTGCATTGGCATGCACAACGTGACAGGCACCGCGCGGTGCCTGCCACCTTGTGCATGCCAATGTTGGGGGTATCATAGGTACCACCCAAGTGCAGCCCCGCAACAGGTCCTCTAAGGGAACTCCGCATGCCTTTCCATGGCGGAGTCTCCGCGAGGGAAAGTCATTGAAAATGCCTCATCATAATATGGATGGCGGTGCCTGAAAGGCACCGCCACCATATTATGGGCCTTTTCCGCCCGGTAGGAAATCGTGACGATTGCCCACCGGCGGAAAAACAGCGGACGGTCTTTCCGTCCGCTGCGGTACCCCTTGCCATGCTAATGTGGCGGGGGGTAACAGGCCGTCTGGAGGGTGTTTTGGCAGGCGGATCGCCACCGCCCGCCATGCTAATGACGCCCTTACTCTTTGTAGCAAACGTGTATGAGAGAACATAGATTCAGGCTAGGCTTATACCGATGGCTGATATGTTTCCCATTTTGACAATACTTCAATGAAGATATAGGTATTTACCCATGCGAAGAGCAATCAAGCCAATCGTTAGTGCATTTTGTTTTCTTTTGTAGTTAATATTTGCTGTGTACAAGGAGATTTTTATTACCGCTGTTGCATAGGCACAAATTCTCCAAGTGTAAAGCTGCCTTATTTTTCTTATAGCGACTTAATCACTATGATATGTGTAACTCAGTTGCTTGTTCCCTGAAGAACATTCTAACTCACAGGAGGAGCATGCTGTTATAAATATAGTGTTAGCGAGTACAATTGTGCTTTGTGTAGCCAGTTTTTTCCATTATGACTCTGAAACTTGATATATGTGATTATAATTACTTTGAGTGGATGTTTGTAATGATTTTTTTCAGGGAAGAATATGTTGTTTTCAATATAGTGGCAGTGAGCATGTTTAATCCCTCTAAATGGACCCCTTTTAATGAATCTTATTGAGGATATTTTGATGTTTTATGTACAATTTATTGTCTTTTTAATTGATTGTTTTTATCTGTTTATCTTTCATTATCTGCTTTTGAAAGTTCAAATGAAGATTACAAATATATATAAAAAATAAACAACACATGCACAATAAAACTCAATGAAAAATAGATATTCCAACATATATCTTTGTTTCAATTTTCAACTACCCCACCAAACATGCATAAAACGAGCCACCCACTATTTCACATTCCCTACTATAGTAATTATGTTTGAGACCTCACAGAAAATATTAACAAACAGAGACGTGACTCCCACAAACAACATCATCTACTCATCCAAGTAAGTATAATGTTCACAATAAAATGCTTATATATGCACTGCCTACTTATACGGCAAATCAATTAATTTTTATTTTGCTAAATTCACAGATTTTGACCGTAACCTTTCAAAATGTCATCCAACAAAAACATTCTGAGTTCGTATATTTAAAATGGTTTTACATAAAATACTTTTCAGCTTGATAAATTATTGTCTTTCAAGCTCAAATAAATACTAAACTCAGGAAACTTGCTGTATAGTAACTAAGGGGCAACATTAATATTCTAACTCCACCAAGTAATTACCTCAGGGCAGGTGCTGGACACTAACTGAGAGAAAATAAAGTATTCTAGCTCCACCAACTACTTACCATAGGACAGGTGCTGGACACCATCAAAGGGAAAAGAAACTTTTCTAACTTCACCAACTACTTGCCTCAGGGCAGGTGCTGGACAGTGACTAAGGGGCAAAATTAGTATTCCAACTCCAGCCAGTAATTACCTAAGGGCAGGTGCTGAACACTAACTAGGGGAAACATTACTATTTTAACTCCACAAGTACTTTTGTCAGGGCAGGTACTGGACATTAACTAAGGGGCAACATTACTATTCCAACTCCACCAAGTAATTACCTCTGGGCAGGTGATGGACAGTGATTAACTGGTAAAATTACTATTCCAACTCCACCAAGTAATTAACTCAGGGCAGGTAATTGGAGACTAACTAGGGGAAAATGTGATGTTCCAACTCCACAAGTACTGAACTCAGAGCAGGTGCTGGACACTAACAATGGGGGAAATTGCTATTCTAACTCCAAAAGTACTTACCTCAGGGCAGGTACTGGTCCGTGACTAAGGGCCAAAATTACTATTCTTACTCCACCCAGGACTTACCTCAGGACAGGCGCTGGACAGTGACTAGAGAATATAACTACTAATAAAACTTCATCAAGTACTTATCTCGTAACTGCTGCTAGATAGTGACTAAAGTACAAATTTAATAATTTAAAAGCACCAAATATTGAACTAAAACAAAATGCTCAAATTCATAGAATACATATTTTTCCAAAAAGTAATACCATGCATTTTGTTTCTTACCTAAACAGATACACATATCTACAAAAAAACTAAAAATAAACAACAAAGACAAAAATATTCACATATTGTAAATGTCAACAGTAAATAATAAGAAAAGCACCATAAACACAAAACTTCCTGAAAAACAAATACATTGCATTATTCTTTTCACAACAGATACCAACACAATTGAGCAAATAAAAATTAACCTACTGAACTCTTCAAAAAAGATACAAGTATCTATAACATAATCAGAAACAAACAACTCACCAATTTCAAGATAAATAAAAAATTATTTTTCAAAAATAACAATAATTTTTTCACGGGTTAAAAAACTAGTAACTAACAGGAAATAATTGATTTCAAAAGAGAATAAAACCGTAGCTTATCTCTCGACAGAAAAAAATCACAAAATGAACACATTTCTTTTTCAATTTTAGAGCAGGCAAACAAACAAAAGCAAATGATGCTAACTACATCAAATCCCGAAGAGGCAACAGACTACTAAAGTATGCTGGCTACCTTTCTTGTAAGAACAGATTCAGTGAACCTTAATGTCATTGGAGGTGTGTGCAATACTTCTCATCCCATTGCACAGGCAGAGCTGTTTCTCTGGAAGACACCGTATTTAGGACAACTGAGCATAACCACTCTGCCTCTGCAATGGAGATAGAAGTATGTGAAAATATGCCAACAATGAAAGGCCTAGCAGCTACCTCTAATGAGCCCTGTGGTATCTGAAACCATTCCCATGCACATAGCCAGTAGTATGTGCACAATACCCAATATGAGGAGAAAGGTAAAAGACTGCACATATCAATGTTTGAGATTTATGCCTCATTAGGGGTTCAATGCAGCTGGGCGGAGTTCATCATGCTGCGACCTAATTATGTATCTTTTATGTGCGCTACGCACTGCTGTTATACTCAGGGAGTTTGTATGCTAATGTACCGAACTTCTGTACTGGTGTTTGGAAAAATTAATAAAAACAGATGTTAAAAAAAAAAAAAAAATGAGGAGAAAGGTAAAAGACAAAAAGCAGGCAAGGAATCCCTAAAGAATAACACCACAAACTTATTCTGACATTGCAGCCCCCCTGAATTAACAATCACTTACCCCAAATAACCCATTTTTATGGCATGACAACAAAAACCCTAAAAAAAGAATACTAAAATTTAGCACATACCATAACCTTTTGTAACTGGAAAATAGTGACATTTGAATGATGGATGGTACTTTTAAATCAACACCACAACCATTCACCTAAATTTACACTATTCACGTTAACATAAATAATACATTTTCTAATTAGTTTATAGCTTACTCCCTGATAAGCAATCTTCAATATACACTGAGTATACAACAGTGAAAAAATCCAAAACAATGAATAAAAGTCCTGGAAAAGTAATAATTGACTTTGAATTATCACCGATTCATAACATTACAAAAATATACCCTACTAATGAAAATTCAAGGACGTTTTTTTTCACTTTTCTCAGGTATATTGGTGTAAAATTGAAAAATCCTCATTAGTTGAAGATTACTTATCAAACAGTGTATTTCATTTTGAATTACAAAAAACAAGCTGCCTTATGCTTTGTACCCCCTGACAGTGTGGACTAGTACTACACAGCAATTTCTAAATCACAATATTTTACCCAAAATGAAGATAAATTTGCACCCCTTCTAAATTATTTTGAAGATACATGGATTGGCCATCTATGCAGGTCGGGTCACAGGAGGAGACCAAGAGTTCCTGTTGAATGGTAGAACTGTTACACGACCTGCTTGGAGGGAGGTAGAAAGACTAACAATGCCATTGAGGGATGGCACAATTCCTTCAGCAAATCAATTGGCAAACTTCACACAAACCTGTATAATTTTTGGAAATTTTGAAAAAGGAACATAGGGCCAGTTGTATGAAATTATTTTGCATTCGCAAATGGTGCGTATCGGAAAATGTGGACATTTGTGAATGCTAACTGGCCTTCCCTTAAGTATGAAAGTCTTTGGTATTCGCAATTTAGCTAATCACAATTGTTTTGTGAAATTACGTAAATTACCAGTGCAAATAGGGAATCGCTATTTGTGAATCCATAATACACACGTAAGAAGCCTTTTTCCTAAATGTGAACTTTGCATTTAGAAAACGCTATTACCATCAACTTCAAGTTGATGGTAAACATGTGCAAACTTTGAGAAATGCATAAAACAGCATTTTTCAAAGTGCCATGTAGTGCACGATGCCCCTAGGGCATGTGTGTGCCTTACATATGCACCTTTTATTTTTAGGGGCGCTTCAGGGGGGCTTAGGCACCCGGGCACCCTTGCCTTTGCATTACCTAATTTGCAATGACCAATTAGGTAATCGCAATTTAGGTAATTCAAGACCATTCTCACCTATACACATACAAAACACCAGATATTACTACCTAACATCCAACTACCTTCCCCATGTACCTTATACGTATGTACTTAGTAATGTAAAGTAAATTGTTCCTACCTGGCCACAGCTCTTCATTGCTTCTGATCTTGACCGCGCCACTCCACTGACTGTAGAAACATGCATACAACCGCAAGCGTTAAGCTGAATGGTAAAAACAGAAAAAGGACAATATTTGCCATTGAAGTTAATGGCAGACTATGGGAAAATAACTTATACAATGTTTCAAAAATATGTTACATATGACAATAAATGTGTTTATATTTTTCTAAAATATGTTATATATTTTTTAATTTCTTTTTTTAACTGTCCTCATCTCACCAATAAGCATCCGCCGATCTTACATGACGCCGTCATACCAAACTGTGCACCCTACGGCGACTGCACTTGCTTAGGTCAAACCAGACCAGCCCCTTTGATGATGGCTTGGTGTAATCATTTGACCGGAAAGTACCAGGGGAGTTTTATATCAATTTTAAATCCCGGCCCCAGATCACTAGTGCCTGCCAAATGTTCACTTCGCTTTCCCTAGTTTCTCCCTGGTCCAGGCGGGCCATAGCGAACGCAGCTTTAAGCCAGTCCTCACATCTTGGGGGTCGCGGCTCTTTCCACTTCAAACAAATCTCTCTCCGGGCCAACAGCACCAAATATAACAACAACCCTCTATGTAGCTGCGGTAACATTCTCCCGGACACGCCGTCATCTCCAAATATTACCAGAGAGATATTCACCCCTATAATGACTTTAAAAATACCACACAGTATACCCTCTACTTCCTTCCAAAAAGCTCCAAGGACAGGGCATTCATAGAAAATGTGTATGTCGTTGGCATTCAGAAGGTGACATCTTGGACATTTGGGGGAGGAAAGAGGGGCAAACTTGACGATTTTTGCGGGTGTGTAATAGAGTCTGTTGGTCACAAAGAAGTGGTTCTTCTTTAAGCTGGCCGGTTTAACATATTTATAAAGAAGTTTCAGGGAAGGTACATAAAAGTCTGCGATATTGGACTCTAGGGGAGACTGGTTCCAAACCTCATGTTGCGGGGGGGGGGGAGGAGGGTTTCCATGTGATCAGCTTCCCATACCAAATAGAAACTTCTTTCTTTTTCCCATGCGCCGTTTGCAATAACTGTTCCATTTCCCAATCTCCCCTTATATCTTCCTTTTCCGCTGTACACCAAGAGGCAGGTTGCAGATATTTAAACCTAGAAAGGCTACCCCCCACCTTAGCCCTTAATACCTCCCATGGATAAAGTCCTTCTTCAGAGTCAGACACAAGCTCTGACCAGGCGGTAATACCTGCTCTCTTTATTGGGATTGCAAGACTGTCCTTCAAACAGGGCGGGGTACCCGGGAAATCCCAGATAGGGGCAATCTCTGAGTAATACTCAATCCCCCATCTACATCTGACCTTAAACCAGATATCCAAGACTGACCTAAGACCCTTAAAAGCGCACCCATTTAAAGAACCTTGATGCCCCAAACTTGTATAGGAAACCTTCTTCTCCACGACCCCCCACCATCATAAACATCTCACCCAATAGCCTCCCCCATGATGACTCATCAGGTTTTACAAGCAACATCCGGATGTTTTTAAACTGGAAGGCAATTGCATACCAACGAACATCTGGAAGAGCGAGCCCTCCCCTTATGAGCCTGTGTCTCAACTTTTTCCAATATATTACAGGAAACAGTGGTCCCTGAAAACAAAGAGATAAGTACAACAATGAATATAGCCAAAATTGGTTCTATATTTCAGCCAGTGTCCAGCCGGACAGAGGCACCTTTAATAAGTTGAAATGATTAACAATAAATCAGAAAATGTAAGTGTAATCTCAGTGGGATACAAGCCTGTATCCTGAGACTTACATATCGTAAGGACAACATGTGAAAGACGTTCAGGCAATTTCAAGGATGTTTCTATCTGAAAAATATAGAGTAGCAAAACATCTGATACATTTACTGTCACCTTCACATTACGTTATACAAAAAGAATACACTGTGTAAGGTAGACAACTGTGTCGACGGCGTTTCGATCCATATCAGGGGGATATCGGATCATCATCAGGACTAATCAATTAAATTGCCCATGTTCAAAAGCCTGAATTTACATAAAGTAATATATAACAAGACAACAAAAAACAGCGATTTGTAAGTTGGGAGAAAATGAGGGGAGAAAAGAAGAAGAATAGTACAGTAATTATTTTGACGTTTTCAAAACTACAAAAGCATAAGATGAGAAAATGCGTCAGAGCAAACAACCATCTACATCAAAGACATTCATAGTATTGTGGCTGGCTGGTGAATCACTTTGCAATGTAACAAATCACGAAGGGAAAGTGAGGGTGAGGTTGCAGAGTGAAGTTACACACCATACAAGGAGAAGCTGCTAAAGAAACAAAGTGGTTGGATACGGTGCGCACTAGGCATACAATGAGCTGTGCGTGAGCGGTAAATGGACTTGCAGACAAGTGGTGTAAATATAGGAAACAGTCGGCTGTGCGCGCAAAGGATTAGAGATCAAGAAAGAGCCGAACAATATCAGGGAGGCCAATCGGTGTTAAGTGGCGAAGAAACATGCCGTAATCAAGCCGGTGGAGATGGAGGGAGTTACCTCTGTAAACGAAACTGGATAATTGGGGAGGCGTAAAGGACGGGTGTCAGACCAGATAAATCCTAAAGGACGCAAGTCTCATTCCAAGAATAGTAGGGCGATGCCTGTGGAAAAAAGGGGGAGGTGTAAGAGGGATGTAAACAGGGGTGAGAAGGAGGCGGCTATGCGTGGTTGCAGAGGCTTACCTACGGGTTAGAGGTTCCAGGAGTACAGGTCACGGCACAGATTCTGTGATCATCTGGAAGGGCAGAAAAGGGCAAGGAGTGGGATAAGGAGACGGTAGGGGGTGTCGTGAGGGTGACAGACGTGAAGCGGTACTGTTCCTTACCTCAAGGTGGTGAGAGGATAGGGTTCCGTGGCCACAGCAATAACGGCTCGTTCGGGCAACGCAAATGCAGAAGTGAAGCGAATGGGAAGCTCCCGGCATGCTAATTGTAATACGGAGTCACAAATAATTTTTTCCTGTTTGATGGCCAAGACTGCCAGCAGCTACTAGACGAGATACCTGACATTGAGAAACAAATAACTGATAGCGGTACTATATCTGATAGCAAAGAATTGCTAGAGCAAGTACAGAAAACCGTTGATGAATTCTATATAATTGAACAGAACAAAAAATCTAATAAAGTAAAGAAGGATATCAAATCCTACTCCACTGAAAGAACATACCCTTACTTAACCAAAGATTTCTATATTAACAGATCTTACAACAACCCACGCAACAACCGACCGTGGGGTCGATTCAATAGGAGAAACAACCTAGTGGGATTCTCAGACACTTCTGCGGATTCATCTGACAATTCTGATCCAGGCGAAGGAACTAGTAGTTTTAACAGAGTACCCAACAATCCGCCCTCTTCAACCTCTTTTTTAGGACGGGGCCAACAAGAGCCACAAAAAAGAGGTGGTCTAAAACGCGCCCATTGGCAAAACCCACCAGGGGAACGACAAACCCGTCGCAACTACTACCGCTGGTAGATAATCCATACATCATGGATGACCACAATCCCAGCCAGATTCCTACCTCTAGTCAGACACAAACCAATCTTTTACTTCCCATTTTTAATCTCACCAAACACCAACTAAGTGAATCAGAGTTATCTATATTCAGCAAGGGTCTTTCCTTTGTACCTACCACCCAAACCAACTTTCTTGATCTACAGACTGAAGTACTTAGGTTTTTCCGCAAAATTAGATTACACAGTTACTTCCTACTTAATCCTCATTCACCTAAACCATGCAATACTTCTTTACGACCTGCGTCCACATTTTCTCCATCGGCCAATATGGTTCCACCTGAAATCTCTACCTTTGAGAAGCTGGTATTAAATGACCTATCTCAACTGGCTAAAGAACACCACTTTATCCCATACAACATCTCACTGGCTGAAAAATCGGCACTCCAAACACTAAAGACCAATAGTGACATTGTCATTAAGCCTGCAGACAAAGGGGGTGGAATTGTACTACAAGAAATCATTACCTATAAAAATGAAATATTAAGGCAACTAGGCAATACAGATCATTACTGCCTACTTCCCACTAACCCCACTAATGAATTGAAACAAGTCATCCAACAGGTTACCAAATCTGGTTTGGACCAAGGCTTCCTGTCCAAACTTGAATATCAGTTTCTGAATGCCAAAGCACCACGGATGCCGGCAATCTACACACTCCCCAAGATTCACAAGGACTCTATGAACCCACCCGGACGTCCCATCGTCTCAGGCTGCGGTTCTATCCTTGAGCCTTTAGGTCTATATGTAGACTTTTTCACAAAAGACTTTGTTCCATCCACTCCTTACTATGTGAGAGACAGTATGCAAATGATTACCCTGTAGAAAATCACGTCTTCGACCCCTCCACTGATACTCTCTGCACCCTCGATGTTGAATCATTATACACAAACACCCCCCAACGAGATTCATTACGCATCATTGAGGTAGTCTTGGATACGCGTATTAGACCACACGCAGTCCCCACCATCTTCATTCTAAAACTACTAGAGATCTGTCTCACAAAATTTTTTTCCTGTTTGATGGCCAATACTACCAGCAAACCAAAGGTACATCCATGGGTGGAGTTTTCGCACCTAATCTAGCCATCCTGTACATGAACACCCTTGAAACGAACCACATACTGGTTCAGCAGAACCCTTTTTTCTCTGCGATGTCACTATGGAAACGTTACATAGATGATATTTTTTTGATCTGGCATGATACTCAGATCATGCTTGAAAATTTCCTCCATTGGCTCAACAACAACTGCGGTGGTCTCAAATTCACACTCACACATAACAAATCTATACCATTTCTTGACCTGAATATTGCACACAAAGATGGACATCTAATTACTAGCCTTTTCAGGAAACCCACTGAACGAAATACTCTGCTCAAGTATAGTAGCAACCACCCCAGAGTGTTAAGAGATTCTCTACCATACTCTCAATTTCTACGTATAAGACGTAATTGTACCCTCAAAGAGGATTACTTCAGAGAAGCGAAAATAATAAATAACAAACTGACCTCTAGAGGATATCCTAAAAGATTGATTCGCAATGCCCTCAAAAGAGCATGGTATTGTCCAAGGGAATGCCTTTTAGAACCCAAACCTAAAACTACTCAGAACCGCATAGTTTGCGTCACTACTTTTTCCCTCTCCTCCAACAAACTACGGAACAGCATTCTCAAGCACTGGAATGTGGTGAACGCAGGTATACTTAACCTTGAGAGACCTCTCTTTGCTTTCAAAAAAAGCAAGAACATCAAAGATCACTTGGTAAGAGCAGCACTTCCCAGTCCAACCAATACTGGCACTCTCCATGACCACTGGGCCCTACCACCCTTGATTGGACATACTAGGTGTGGCAACTGCACAACGTGTAGATTTACCTCAGATTGCAAAGAGTTTGTGTTTGGTAATATTCGATTTGTACACAAGTACTTCAGCAACTGTAATACGTGTAATGTTATCTATGCCATCTTATGTCCCTGTGATAAGATTTACATAGGTCAAACCACGCAAAAAATCCGGATAAGAATCTGCCAACACAGGAGTAGACTATGTTGTAAAACACCCAATGCTCCATTGGTCGAACATTTCGAGGCCCTAGGGCATACTGAGGATGACATACGCTGGACAGTGGTTTCCGTTGTAAAAATTCCCCCGAGAGGTGGAGATCTCGCGCAATTGCTGAACAAAGAGGAATTGAAGTGGATTTTGAAAACTGGCAGCATTCATACAGGGTTGAACCGCCTTGAGGATTAGACTGCTTTGCTATAACTTCCTGCCCTTCTTGGACATTCTTGGACATTCACTGTGGCAAAAGTTTCTGTTGCCCTCGCTCGTGTGTTTCACTATTGTCTTGACTCTCATGAGATTGTTCTGTATTGTAAGCTCCTGCTTATCAAACTAGTCTGCATGACTGTATATACTTTATCACCACACTCTATTGAACATCGTTGTGGCAGGATACTCTTATTTAGCCAATTGTTGACACTCCACTATATGTTCATTTCCCCCGCCATTTGTGTGCTCCATTAGTGTCTTGGCTTTCTTGAGATTGTTCTGTATTACAAGCTCTTGCTGAGCATACCACCCTGAAAGGCTTGAAAAAGTTTTATCATCACACTTTAATGTATAACGTTGTGGCCATTTATATGCTTCACTTTTGTCCTGGCTTTCACACTCTAACGTGTTTCGCTGTGGCACAATATCTTTATTTAGTCACATGCTGACACTCACTTCTATTTTTCCTTTTTTCCCCCGGCTTCTTGGCCCTTCACCAGCTTTCCATCCTCCCAATATGGCGCCCGCATTAGCACATCTCGTTTCTCCAATCAGGCTGCACTCTTTCGGTCAATCGCCCCTCCTCCCGATCACATGACCTACCACTTGACTCCGTATTACAATTAGCATGCCGGGAGCTTCCCATTCGCTTCACTTCCGCATTTGCGTTGCCCGAACGAGCCGTTATTGCTGTGGCCACGGAACCCTATCCTCTCACCACCTTGAGGTAAGGAACAGTACCGCTTCACGTCTGTCACCCTCACGACACCCCCTACGGTCTCCTTATCCCACTCCTTGCCCTTTTCTGCCCTTCCAGACGATCACAGAATCTGTACCGTGACCTGTACTCCTGGAACCTCTAACCCGTAGGTAAGCCTCTGCAACCACGCATAGCCGCCTCCTTCTCACCCCTGTTTACATCCCTCTTACACCTCCCCCTTTTTTCCACCGGCATCGCCCTACTATTCTTGGAATGAGACTCGCGTCCTTTAGGATTTCTCTGGTCTTATCACCCGTCCTTTACGCCTCCCCAATTATCCAGTTTCGTTTACAGAGGTAACTCCCGCCATCTCCACCGGCTTGATTACGGCATGTTTCTTCGCCATTTAACACCGATTGGCCTCCGTGATATTGTTCGGCTTTTTCTTGATCTCTAATCCTTTGCGCGCACAGCCGACTGTTTCCTATATTTACACCACTTGTCTGCAAGTCCATTTACCGCTCACGCACAGCTCATTGTATGCCTAGTGCGCACCGTATCCAACCACTTTGTTTCTTTAGCAGCTTCTCCTTGTATGGTGTGTAACTTCACTCTGCAACCTCACCCTCACTTTCCCTTCGTGATTTGTTACATTGCAAAGTGATTCACCAGCCAGCCACCATACTATGAATGTCTTTCCTTAATGTAGATGGTTGTTTGCTCTGACGCATTTTCTCATCTTATGCTTTTGTAGTTTTGAAAACGTCAAAATAATTACTGTACTATTCTTCTTCTTTTCTCCCTGCATTTTGTCCCAACTTACAAATCGCTGTTTTTTGTTGTCTTGTTATATATTACTTTATGTAAATTCAGGCTTTTGAACATGGGCAATTTAATTGATTAGTCCTGATGATGATCAGATATCCCCCTGATATGGATCGAAACGCCGTCGACACAGTTGTCTACCTTACACAGTGTATTCTTTTTGTATAACGTAATGTGAAGGTGACAGTAAATGCATCAGATGTTTTGCTACTCTACATTTTTCAGATAGAAACATCCTTGAAATTGCCTGAACGTCATTCACATGCTGTCCTTGCGATATGTAAGTCTCAGGATACAGGCTTGTATCCCACTGAGATTACACTTACATTTTCTGATTTATTGTTAATCATTTCAACGTATTAAAGGTGCCTCTGTCCGGCTGGACACTGGCTGAAATATAGAACCAATTTTGGCTATATTCATTGTTGTACTTATCTCTTTGTTTTCAGGGACCACTGTTTCCTGTAATATACAACCTCCCAAGGTCCCTGTCTAACTCCTTTGGGTGCCCTTGTGTTTTTTCACACAGTTAGCGCAATCGCTGGATTGCAAGGGCTTTTGCTCTTATTCCCCCTTCCTCTCTAGAAAGTGGGTTACTTTCCTTTCCTTTCGACTCCCATATCGTCACATATTGTGTGGGTCCACTCCTTTTGATATGTCAGATAACACACCCCTCTACACAGACGAATATATCAAGAAGATTCTAGAAGGTCCATCCCTTTTTACGGACCCCACTAATGCTCCCCAGGAAATCAGTTCCACACTCCCTGAACAACTAGAAAAAACTAAAAAGAAGCCAGTCAGATTACAACTCATGATTCGGATGCTTACAGAATATTTAAAAGCCGATATCATCCCAACAGGCCTTCAAGTTAGGAACATACCGGGGATCTTTACTGATATCCCCAAATACATCACAAACTTCAGTTACATCAGTACCACCTGCTCCAGACATTGGATGGTTTTAGGTATCGATATAGCAACAGAGGAACTAAAGAAGCTACTAGAAGAGATAACTGACATTGAGAAACAAATAACTGATAGCGATACTATATCTGATAGCAAAAAATTGCTAGAGCAAGTACAGAAAACCGTTGATGAGTTCTATAGAATTGAACAGAACAAAAAATCTAATAAAGTAAAGAAGGATATCAAATCCTACTCCACCGAAAGAACATACCCTTACTTAACCAAAGATTTCTATATTAACAGATCTTACAACAACCCACGCAACAACCGACCGTGGGGTCGATTCAATAGGAGAAACAACCTAGTGGGATTCTCAGACACTTCTGTGGATTCATCTGACAATTCTGATCCAGGCGAAGGAACTAGTAGTTCTAACAGAGTACCCAACAATCCGCCCTCTTCAACCTCTATTTTAGGACGGGGCCAACAAGAGCCACAAAAAAAGAGGTGGTCTAAAACGCGCCCATTGGCAAAACCCACCAGGGGAACGACAAACCCGTCGTAACTACTACCACTGGTAGATAATCCATACATCATGGATGACCACAATCCCAGCCAGATTCCTACCTCTAGTCAGACACAAACCAATCTTTTACTTCCCATTTTTAATCTCACCAAACACCAAACACCAACTAAGTGAATCAGAGTTATCTATACTCAGCAAGGGTCTTTCCTTTGTACCTACCACCCAAACCAACTTTCTTGATCTACAGACTGAAGTACTTAGGTTTTTCCGCAAAATTAGATTACACAGTTACTTCCTACTTAATCCTCTTTCACCTAAACCATGCAATACTTCTTTACGACCTGCGTCCACATTTTCTCCATCGACCAATATGGTTCCACCTGAAATCTCTACCTTTGAGAAGCTGGTATTAAATGACCTATCTCAACTGGCTAAAGAACACCACTTTATCCCATACAACATCTCACTGGCTGAAAAATCGGCACTCCAAACACTAAAGACCAATAGTGACATTGTCATTAAGCCTGCGGACAAAGGGGGTGGAATTGTACTACAAGAAATCATTACCTATAAAAATGAAATATTAAGGCAACTAGGCAATACAGATCATTACTGCCTAGTTCCCACTAACCCCACTAATGAATTGAAACAAGTCATCCAACAGGTTTCCAAATCTGGTTTGGACCAAGGCTTCCTGTCCAAACTTGAATATCAGTTTCTGAATGCCAAAGCACCACGGATGCCGGCAATCTACACACTCCCCAAGATTCACAAGGACTCTATGAACCCACCCGGACGTCCCATCGTCTCAGGCTGCGGTTCTATCCTTGAGCCTTTAGGTCTATATGTAGACTTTTTCATAAAAGACTTTTTATCCATCCACTCCTTACTATGTGAGAGACAGTATGCAAATGATTACCCTGGTAGAAAATCACGTCTTCGACCCCTCCACTGATACTCTCTGCACCCTCGATGTTGAATCACTATACACAAACATCCCCCAACGAGATTCATTACGCATCATTGAGGTAGTCTTGGATACGCGTATTAGACCACACGCAGTCCCCACCATCTTCATTCTACAACTACTAGAGATCTGTCTCACAAAGAATTTTTTCCTGTGTGATGGCCAATACTACCAGCAAACCAAAGGTACATCCATGGGTGCAGTTTTCGCACCTAATCTAGCAATCCTGTACATGAACGCCCTTGAAACGAACCACATACTGGTTCAGCAGAACCCTTTTTTCTCTGCGATGTCACTATGGAAACGTTACATAGATGAAATTTTTTTGATCTGGCATGATACTCAGATCATGCTTGAAAATTTCCTCCATTGGCTCAACAACAACTGCGGTGGTCTCAAAAAGGAAACTGATGGTGTCTGACTATTTTTCTTCATTTTTCTCATTTGTTAACATGTATTCATTGTATTCAGGGGGCAAGAGTGGTTCGGTGATAATTCTCTTTAGTCAATTTAATTCTGATCTCAATGTCTAACAAGGATAGTTTGAAGTTGCTTTCTCTTAATGTTAATGGCTTAAACAATATTAAGAAAAAGCGCGCTATGGAAGTTTGGTTAAAGGCTGAGAATCCCTCCGTTATTGTGACTCATATTCCCTCTTCCAAGCTAGATGGGTTTTCAATGCTCAAATCCTGGGCTTCGTTTCGGTGTTTCGCATCATGCGATGTATCTCAGCGAGGGGTGGCAATTTTCTTGAATAAGAACTTATGTGCTGATATCATTCAATCACAACAGGGAGGCTCAGGACGTTGGTGCTGGGTCTCATGCAGAGTCAAAACCAGGCAGAGACCTTTTATCTTTGTATGTTGCTATGGACCTCTTACAGACGATGCTAGTTTGTATGAAGACTTGTTCCAATCTCTTTTGATGGTCTCAGGTGATATTGTGATTGGTGGGGATTTTAATGTGTTAATGGACCCGCATTTGGATACATCATCTCAATCATCCAAACAACTTAAACCGAAAGTCTTTCAAACCATTTCACATTATATCAAACTATTCAATCTTTCTGATCATTGGCGGGTTGATAATCCCTCTAAAAGAGATTATACCTGCTGGTCGGGTAGATTCAAATCCTCATCCCGTATTGATTTTTTTATAGCTTCACGTAACCTTAAGCTCGGCTTTTTCAATACGGTGTTCAACGTATTCTCAGACCATGCTATGCTTATTAGGGAGTTCATTTTTGGGGATATTAGAAGATCCCCCAAAAGATGGGTCCTCAATAGAGCTCATCTTAATGACGATAAATGGGTCTCTGAATTAAAAAACAAGATTAAAGATTTTATAACTGTTAATATGGGCACTGCCCCCATAAGTATTATCTGGGATGCCCTAAAGGCCTTTATTCGCGGAATCATCATAGGGAAAGATGCGGCCATTTCAATTGTATCCAGGGCTCAAATCAAACTACTGGAATCCCGTATACATACACTTAGCAACAAAATCCCTCACGATCGGTTAAAGAACAATTAAATGAAGCTAAACAAAAATACACCACTTTTTTATATGAGCAGGGCGAGGCTTTTTTTCGTACTCAATATCAAAAAATATATGAAGAAAGTAATTTCACTGGGAGATTCTTGGCCTGGCAGGCCAAGGAACAAGCAGCATCTAATTTAATTTGGGAGTTAAAATGCCCGGTCTCGCATCAATCTACAATCGATCCAGATAAAATAGGTGCGATAATGCATTGTCATTATCAAAAGATATATTCTCATCAGCTTAAAATCAATCAGTCTAAATTAAACTCCTTTTTACGGCAGGCTGAGATCCCTTCTCTTACCCATTCCGAAGAATTAACCATGGCAGATGGATTTTCTCTCGAAGAGATAGAGGCGGTGGTTAAAGATCTTCCATCAGGGAAAGCCGCTGGTCCGGATGGACTACCCGCAGAGTTTTTTAAGGTTTTTTTTCCCTCTTTTTCTAATTTGTTTCTACGTTTGCTTAACTCCATGCTGTCTGGAGCCTCAATTCCTGACTCTTTCCGCAAGGGCACTGTGGTCAGCTTTTTTGAAGAAGGGGAAAGATGCCACCGATCCTAACTCATATCGTCCCATTACTCTTTTAAATTCAGATTACAAGATCGTCACTAAATTATTGGCTATTCGATTTAACTGAATTTCTTCTGATCTGATTCATAAAGACCAAAACGGTTTCATTACCGGTAGACAGCTTATGACTAACACTCACTATCTGGCAGAAGCTTTGGATTACTTGGAGACACGGAGGATCCCTGCACTTATTTTGTTATTTGATGCAGAAAAAGCTTTTGATTTGGTGGTTTGGGAGACACTTTTTATTATTTTGCAGCACTTTCATATTCCATGTAACGTTATTAACTTCATTCGTAATCTTTATTCGGGTGCTAAAGCTAATATTATTATTAATTCACATTCGGTTGGATCTGTTTCAGTTAATCGTGGAACCCGCCAGGGGTGTCCCTTATCACCGATTCTTTTTGCTTTTTTTATTGAACCTCTCGCAATAGCTATTAGAAAGTCTGCAGAGATCTCACCTCCAATTCCATCTATGTCAAGGATAAAACTCTATGCTGACGATATCATGTTACTCATTAAATCCGATTTGCAGTCTCAAGCTCAGGCATTTCAGATTTTTGAGCAATTTGAGTCTTTTGGGGGCTACCGGATCAATAAAAAAAAGACTGAAATATTGATTTGTGGCAATCACATTCCAGAATGATATCCCGATTTACGTGGCTGTATAAATAAGAAACCTAAAAGATATCTGGGGGTGTTTTTTTCCTCTTCAGTTACAGATCTTTTCGGTTTGAATTTTGTTCCCCTTCTTCAAAGGGTTCGCTTGATGCTAACTCGCTGGAATAAATTACCTTTATCATTACTGGGTAGAGTCGCCCTGATTAAAATGTCTATTTTACCATTATTTAATTTCCTGTTTTCAACAATTCCGTGTTCTCTCCCAGGGTCTTTTTTCTCGAAAATAGAATCCTTATTTTCATGCTTTCTCTGGTCACATAAAAAGCCCCGGATTGCGATGACTACTCTCTATGATGGTTTAGAGAATGGTGGTCTAGCACTTCCAAACATTAGAGATTATTATTTCGCCTATTTTGCTCAGTACTTAACTCGTTTCAAGGTCCCTACTCCGAACCCAAATGACTATATTATTTTTTTCTTCGATTTAATTTTTTCAGAGAGTCAAATATCCTCCCCTCTTCAAATACCTAAATCCCCAAAATTGGTTAGGTATAAAATAATAGCTTGGTTTTTCATGAAGCGTTCGGCCATGATTAGTAGATATTCTCTCTCTCTTTTTAATACCTCCTCTTTGCTGATTAATATACTCTCCTCAAGAGGGCAGGGGGTAAGCTCGCATTTAATGTGCTATTGGACTAAGGCCGGCTTTAGCAAAGTGGGCGATTTTTTACATCAATCCAGGTGGTTAACTCCGTCCGAGATGCGCCTACTACTTTCCGGAAATTTTTTGTTAGCCGGGTCTTATAATAGAATTTATAAACTTTTGCAGCCATTTGCTCCCACCTCCTTTACTCAGATTTCCCCTTTTAACAACGATCTTTTTTTCAATAGTACTTTAATAAGGAAACCTGGTGAGTGGAAACGTCATCTTGCCCAGATTAAACAAGACGATTTAGGATCCAAAGCAGTTAAAAAATGGTGGGAACATGAAAAACAGGTTTTATCTTTAACGACGTGGCGGACTATTAATAAATATAATTTTTCCACATTACGGGGAGCCAATTGGCGCAGAATGATATTTTTTGGGAAATGGCTCCTCTATTATACCCCGGCGGTAATTGCCAAAATGTTTAGTAATTATATACCGATTTGCTTTCGTTGTCAAAGTTTCGCCCCCGCTAACTGGGCACATGTCATAGTTGAATGTTGTATGGTCAAAGAGTTCTGGGTAGATATTTTTGCTTTTTTATCTTCTATTTTTCATATCCAGATATCTATAAATTCCATTTTGATGCTTCATGGCTTTGATCAGAATCTTAATCTCTCTGTCTCACTTGCTAAACTTCTATTCATTTGCATGGCAGTGGCCAGATCATTGCTACTTCAGAATTGGCGATCAACCCAGACACCATCTTTTTATGAATGGCTACGTAAAATGCGAAGAGTTAAGATTAGTGAGCGCAACTATGCGGCGAGGATTGCAGGGGGGAGAAAATTCGAAAAAATTTGGGGAAACTTTTTTTGACTCTCTTTGCATTAAGGTTATTTCTATAATTGTTTTTGTTATTTTAGAAGGATCTTGGTTCATTGTATCTGAGATGTTCTAGTTTTCGTAACTTTATATTTTTTCTGTATTGTACTTGAATGTTGAATGACACCTTTCAGTTTCAATAAAAAAAAATTAAAAAAAAAAAAAAAAACTGCGGTGGTCTCAAATTCACACTCACACATAACAAATCTTCTATACCATTTCTTGACCTGAATATTGCACACAAACATGAACATCTAATCACTAGCCTTTTCAGGAAACCCACTGAACGAAATACTCTGCTCAAGTATAGTAGCAACCACCCCAGAGCGTTAAGAGATTCTCTACCATACTCTCAATTTCTACGTATAAGACCTAATTGTACCCTCAAAGAGGATTACTTCAGAGAAGCGAAAATACTAAATAACAAACTGACCTCTAGAGGATATCCTAAAAGATTGATTCGCAATGCCCTCAAATGAGCATGGTATTGTCCAAGGGAATGCCTTTTAGAACCCAAACCTAAAACTACTCAGAACCGCATAGTTTGCGTCACTACTTTTTCCCTCTCCTCCAACAAACTACGGAAAAGCATTCTCAAGCACTGGAATGTGGTGAACGCAGGTATACTTAACCTTGAGAGACCTCTCTTTGCTTTCATAAAAAGCAAGAACATCAAAGATCACTTGGTAAGAGCAGCACTTCCCAGTCCAACCAATACTGGCACTCTCCATGACCACTGGGCCCTACCACCCTTGATTGGACATTCTAGGTGTGGCAACTGCACAACGTGTAGATTTACCTCAGATTGCAAAGAGTTTGTGTTTGGTAATATTCGATTTGTACACAAGTACTTCAGCAACTGTAATACGTGTAATGTTATCTATGCCATCTTATGTCCCTGTGATAAGATTTACATAGGTCAAACCACGCAAAAAATCCGGATAAGAATCTGCCAACACAGGAGTAGACTACGTTGTAAAACACCCAATGCTCCATTGGTCGAACATTTCAAGGCCCTAGGGCATACTGAGGATGACATACGCTGGACAGTGGTTTCCGTTGTAAAAATTCCCCCGAGAGGTGGAGATCTCGCGCAATTGCTGAACAAAGAGGAATTGAAGTGGATGTTGAAAACTGGCAGCATTCATACAGGGTTGAACTGCCTTGAGGATTGGACTGCTTTGCTATAACTTCCTGCCCTTCTTGGACATTCTTGGACATTCACTGTGTTAGTTAGTTAGTTAATGACATTTGTTAAGCGCTTGGTTGCACAGAGAACAGTGCGTCCCCGCAAACGTTTCTGTTGCCCTCGCTCGTGTGTTTCACTATTGTCTTGACTCTCATGAGATTGTTCTGTATTGTAAGCTCCTGCTTATCAAACTAGTCTGCATGACTGTATATACTTTATCACCACACTCTATTGAACATCGTTGTGGCAGGATACTCTTATTTAGCCAATTGTTGACACTCCACTATATGTTCATTTCCCCCGCCATTTGTGTGCTCCATTAGTGTCTTGGCTTTCTTGAGATTGTTCTGTATTACAAGCTCTTGCTTAGCATACCACTCTGCAAGGCTTGAAAAAGTTTTATCATCACACTTTAATGTATATCGTTGTGGCCATTTATATGCTTCACTTTTGTCCTGGTTTTCACACTCTAACGTGTTTGGCTGTGGCACAATATCTTTATTTAGTCACATGCTGACACTCACTTCTATTTTTCCTTTTTTCCCCCGGCTTCTTGGCCCTTCACCAGCTTTCCATCCTCCCAATATGGCGCCCGCAGTAGCACATCTCGTTTCTCCAATCAGGCTGCACTCTTTCGGTCACTCGCCCCTCCTCCCGATCACATGACCTTCCACTTGACTCCGTATTACAATTAGCATGCCGGGAGCTTCCCATTCGCTTCACTTCCGCATTTGCGTTGCCCGAACGAGCCGTTATTGCTGTGGCCACGGAACCCTATCCTCTCACCACCTTGAGGTAAGGAACAGTACCGCTTCACGTCTGTCACCCTCACGACACCCCCTACGGTCTCCTTATTCCACTCCTTGCCCTTTTCTGCCCTTCCAGACGATCACAGAATCTGTACCGTGACCTGTACTCCTGGAACCTCTAACCCGTAGGTAAGCCTCTGCAACCACGCATAGCCGCCTCCTTCTCACCCCTGTTTACATCCCTCTTACACCTCCCCCTTTTTTCCACAGGCATCGCCCTACTATTCTTGGAATGAGACTCGCGTCCTTTAGGATTTCTCTGGTCTTATCACTCGTCCTTTACGCCTCCCCAATTATCCAGTTTCGTTTACAGAGGTAACTCCCGCCATCTCCACCGGCTTGATTATGGCATGTTTCTTCGCCATTTAACACCGATTGGCCTCCGTGATATTGTTCGGCTTTTTCTTGATCTCTAATCCTTTGCGCGCACAGCCGACTGTTTCCTATATTTACACCACTTGTCTGCAAGTCCATTTACCGCTCACGCACAGCTCATTGTATGCCTAGTGCGCACCGTATCCAACCACTTTGTTTCTTTAGCAGCTTCTCCTTGTATGGTGTGTAACTTCACTCTGCAACCTCACCCTCACTTTCCCTTCGTGATTTGTTACATTGCAAAGTGATTCACCAGCCAGCCACGATACTATGAATGTCTTTCCTTAATGTAGATGGTTGTTTGCTCTGACGTATTTTCTCATCTTATGCTTTTGTAGTTTTGAAAACGTCAAAATAATTACTGTACTATTCGTCTTCTTTTCTCCCTGCATTTTCTCCCAACTTACAAATCGCTGTTTTTTGTTGTCTTGTTATATATCACTTTATGTAAATTCAGGCTTTTGAACATGGGCAATTTAATTGATTAGTCCTGATGATGATCAGATATCCCCCTGATATGGATCGAAACGCCGTCGACACAGTTGTCTACCTTACACAGTGTATTCTTTTTGTATAACGTAATGTGAAGGTGACAGTAAATGTATCAGATGTTTTGCTACTCTACATTTTCCAGATAGAAACATCCTTGAAATTGCCTGAACGTCTTTCACATGCTGTCCTTACGATATGTAAGTCTCAGGATACAGGCTTGTATCCCACCGAGATTACACTTACATTTTCTGATTTATTGTTAATCATTTCAACTTATTAAAGGTGCCTCTGTCCGGCTGGACACTGGCTGAAATATAGATCCAATTTTGGCTATATTCATTGTTGTACTTATCTCTTTGTTTTCAGGGACCACTGTTTCCTGTAATATACAACCTCCCAAGGTCCCTGTCTAACTCCTTTGGGTGCCCTTGTGTTTTTTCACTCAACTTTTTCCAAGACAGTCTACCTCCCTTTTCAACCCAAATAAAGCTTCCAATTTTACTGATGTCTTTACTGGGAAACGCTAAAGGGATCGTATTAAATAGGTATGTCAACTTGGGGAGAATGACCATCTTCACCAGGTTAACCCTACCAAAGATTGTCAATGGGAGGTTCTTCCATCTGGAAAATAGACGATATGTCTCTTTACTGGTTCTATATAAATTGATCTGGGGGATTTTATCCAGCTCCCTAACAATAATTATACCCAGAAATGTTTGCTCTTTGCTCATAGGGCCCTCCCAATCATTGATGTTCCAGCACATCACCTCAGTTTTGGATGTATTAGCCAAATATCCAGAAAAGAAGCCAAATTCCTCCAACAGTGCTTCTACCCTTGGCACAACCACCCCCGGATTACTAGTATATAACAGCAAGTCGTCTGCATAGAGAGCTAACTTGCAGCTATATTGCTGCGATTTAAAGGGGAGAATTAAATAGTTTAGCCTTATTGCTTGTGCCAATGGCTCGATATAGATGTCGAACTACAGGGGAGAGATGGGACAACCCTGCCTTGTTCCTCTTTGGATGTTGAAACTTGAGGTCACTAAGCCATTTAACAAGATCTTCGCAGATTCTTCCTGGTAACAACTTATCATAGTCTGAATAAAAATAGGGCCAAAGCCCATTGACCTTGGGACCTCCCAAAGATATGCCCAACATACTCTGTCAAAGGCCTTGGCCGCGTCAAGGGCTACCACGGCCAAGGGATCTAATCTCACCATAGCCAAGTCAATGTTGCCTACCAGTTGTGGCATCTGTTCCTGAATATGTCTCCAGGGTATAAACCCTTTTTAATCTGCATTAATCAAATTGGGGATCAACTTGACCAATCTCCCTGCCAAAATACCCATGAAGATCTTATAATCAGCATTCAGCAGGGAGATCGGTCGGTAGGAGTCCGTCTTAAGAGGGTCCTTCCCAGGCTTCAATAAAAGGACTATGGTTGCTTCCTTCCAGGACTTAGGTACCTGTCCAGACGAGCTGTATACTGAGTTAAATAAGGCCCCCAATATCGGAACCAACTCACCCGAGAGAAGTTTATACACCTCACTTGGGAGCGCATCTGTACCCGCCGCTTTATTATTTTTGCATTTATTTATCTGCTCTTTGATTTCTCTCTCCGTGATTGGGGCATCTAAGCATTCTCGGCTATCAACCGTCAAGGTTGACAGAGATTTATCTCTCAACCAAGTTTGTATGGCTTCGGAACTAGGCACAGTTTCTTCTTTATAAAGCTCGGAGAATAGGGAGAGAAGGCAGGTTTGCATATCCTCGATAATGCTTGATTTCTTTCCATTCTCATTTATGATCAATTGATTTATACTATTCTTGGATCGATCCACTCTTGCCTTCCATGCTAACAAGGCACCTGCCTTTTCACCGTACTCAAAGTTCTTCATGTTCCTTGTTAACCATTGGGCTCTACACTTCTGATCCAATTTTCCCCTATACTCCTGCTGAGCACTTTCCAGATCCCTCTGTGCTTGTGCCAATTGTCCGGAGCTTCCTTGTTTAAACCGATGTCTCTCCCGCTCGAGCTGAAGGATTTTCCCCTCGATAATCTGTAGCTCCCGGGTCTCTGCCCTATTCTTGGAGCAGATTAGACTATGTAGCCGGCCCCTCAAGTTGGCCTTAAAAGCATCCCAAACAAAATCCATTCTAGTCAAGCCAATATTTATAGAGAAATAATCTAGGCTTACAATTTCAGGGTCACCCAGGGCGGGCCTTTTAAGTGTCCATCTTGGTTGAAGATTATGCCTTTTTTGAGCAAAAGAGAACAACAGAGGGGCATGATCAGATAAATGACTAGGCAGTACCATTATGCCGGCCATATTATCTAAGCTAAACCTATCGACTAAGACATAGTCCAATCTTGAAGAGTGGCCATGTTTCTTACTATAGAATGTAAACCCCTGTCTGTCATCCTCCTTTGCCCTCCAGACATCCACGAGCTTTAAGTCATGCAACATATTCTTCATGGCCTGATGAACTCGTGGTGCCCCTAAATAATGACTCTGGTCAGATCTATCTTTTCGGGGATCCAAAAGGACATTAAAATCGCCTCCTATAATTAGGTGGGAGGTAACTTCTATCAGTTTAGCCTGCAATTTACAAATATAAACTGGATCATCAGTGATGGGACCATAAAAAGATGCACATGCCAACTCTAAGCCTCCAAAATCCAACAGGGCCACTAACCACCTCCCAGACTGGTCAGTTGTAACAGCTTTGATAGTACAACCTGTCCCCTGCTTCATCAATATAGCTAACCCCTTACTATGTATAGTCTGCTCAGAGGAGCAAAATGACTTTACCCAGGCATATTTAGAAAACATGGTACAGCACTCTGCATAGCTTAGATGGGTCTCCTGGATAAGACAAATTTGAGCAGGGGAGAGCTCCAAATATTTCAGAACCAGACTTTGTCTACGGGGGCACCTTAACCCGTTGAGTTTCAATGAGAGAAATTTCACCACACTCATCAGAAAAGGGGTCCCGACCATTCCAAAACAAACGGTCAATTATTAACATGAGAATGAGGACATTTTTTTGGTTTTTACCCACTGCTCCCCAGACCGTGCACCCCCCCTTCCCCCGCCCACCTAGTGACCCTTCAGCCCATGGGAAACCCTCCCTTCAATTAGGCGATGCCTATTTGGTCGCCACTCCCTCGGGCATTTTAGACAAATAGAAATTTACTTTAACACCTAGATCTATAGTCTCGCTGATTAGGGGCCCTCCTTAACATCCTTAACATCCTACCACTCTTTATACACCTGCCCCGCTCTTGATCTTAACAATAAGGGCATCTACCTCCTCCACCGTACGGAAATTATATATATGGTTATTCCACATTATACGCAATGATGCGGGAAACCTCAGTTGAGCCTTTACCCCCAGACTATTTAATTCTTCCAATCTCCTCCCCATCTCCCACTGCCTTGCTGCTGTAATGCGGGATATATCTGACCTAATAGAGAAGGAGAAAGGGTTAGAGCATAGTTTAGACGTTATAGCGCCTTCTCGGAGGGCTGAAGATAAAATGTCCTCTTTGACAGTATATGTCAAAAAATTAAGCAAAATCTTCCTGGGGTTCTGCTTAGCCAGATTTCTCTTGAACGGGTCACGATGGACCCGCTGTATCTCGTGTGCAAGGTCAATATCGGGAGAGTTCTTCAGCACTGTTTCTTTCAACAACAAAATTACAAATCCCTTGATGTCAGATCTCTCAAGAGCCTCAGGTACGTTGATAAGCCTCAGATTGTTCTTCCTCGAATGATTTTCCAACTGCTCAAGATCATCTTTTAATTCCTTGTTCTGGGCCGCTAACTTCGCCATATCGGTTGTAGAGCTGAGGAGGGCCTCTTTGATTTTCAGGATCTCTGACTCTAATGCGTCAGTTCTTGGATCACAGCCTGATTGGTCTCTGAGACTGTAAACCTACTAGTCATCGCTTCCTTGAGGGCCAATAAAATGTCCGCCAAAGAACTAGGCACAGCACTAGGAATAGCCCCTGGCTCTCCAGACCCATGAACAACCTTATGAGTAGGATTCTGTTGATCTTGTCGATCATCTAGAGAGGCCAGAGCGGAAAACCTATTAGACAATCCAACTGGCGGGTGTATGGCAGGAGCAGTATTCTCAGAAATCGCAGTGATCACTGTTGGGCCCCTCAGAGAGTCAGATGACTGCATACCGGGTTGCGCAATACTTGCAGGCAAAACAGATAACTCACTCTGAGGATCCACTTGTTGCCTACTAACACTACCCAGGCCGTCCTGAGAACTTTCTTGAAGTCCACCATTTGGATCACGAGTTGTTGAGGAAGACATCACCTTATAAAATGTTTTTAATGATGGCGTTATCTTTGTTTTTACAGACAGTGCTTTCTTTCCCCTGCCTCTGCCCCTGCCCCTTCCTTTCCTCTTTGTAGTGCTATCCGACTCTACACTCTCCTCCTTATGTTTTATTTGGGCTTTTGTATAAGCTCTCACATCTAATACACTGGGGGAAAGTCGAGGGGACAGGATAGATTGCGTAATATCAGTATTAGATAGATGGAGTAAGCTGCCCTTGCTCGCAATGTATATCTGCTAGCTTTAGGAGTGTCGATACCTACATTCCGAGCCTTACTTATCTCCATGCAGTAAGGACTATCAGAACCAGCCTCTTCCTTATCCTTATCTGGCAAAAAGAAAATCTCAGAAGTCTTCTCCTGATAGCCCAGAGTCACACAATCCACAGAGCAGTCCCTTGAAAATCCCAGCCTACCCTTACCTCCACTCCAAATGATCACAGCAGCCTTGTCAGAAAGTCTGGGGTTAATACGCCCTACCTGGATATTGAGCACGGTGTTTCTTTAACTTTTCCTGCCATCATCTGACCCGACGCTTGTGTAGTCTCCAGTACTGACCCTACCACCAGTAGCCCGGAGCTGGAAACAGGCAGTGCCGCTGCGCTGCCACTCGCGTGTTGCACCTTCCCACTGTGAGGTTGGCAGCCCGGTCAAGCTGCCTCTGATGTCTGGTGCCATACAGATACACACTGAACCAGCAGGACGCCGAGAAGACCACTCGTACCATAGCCACGATGAAAAAGCCGCTCAACAGGGGGGAACGCGGCAAAAAAAAAAATTGGTAAAAAAGCAGGCACAGCTCTTCACAATTTCTTCCAAGATGAAAAAAAAAAAGAAAGCTGCAAATCTTCCAAACTCCAGACAGCACACCACGCACAAAACAGCAGGGGGAAACCTCACCGCAGGAGCATGTGGTGAAAATACGGCAAAAAACAAGCGCCGCTCTTCACTATTCCTCCAGGTGAAATGAAGTAGCCAGACGGTTAGATGGAATACACACCAAGACCGCCAGCCACAGTGGAGAGAACTGTAAAGATTCCAAAAAAAAAAGAGAGACAGCAGGACGCCCACAGGAACCGCCGAGGTAAATCCATCGGCTCCGCTCGGCGCCACTCAGCAGGACGCCCAGAACGCTGGGGAAACCGCCCAAGGAAGCCGCGGGGGGAACCTCTCGGCTCTGCTCTGCGCCACCCATCAGGGGAGCACCGTAAGAGAAACGCAATGGAAATAGAACAGAAATACGGTGAAAAAGTAAGCACAGTTCTTCACATTTCCTCTATGTAAGATAACATTGTCGTCGACATCGAGACCATTAGACCATTAGGTCATGGACGAGCCCAAGGGAGTTACCGCCGCGACCGGTTAGCTTGCGGCTGCCATGTTACCCCACCCCCTATGCACTCCAACCACCTAGCAAAATGTGTTATATTTTTAAATATTTTTGTAATGTTTTGTTATTTTCACACTTTTTTCAATTAAATAATATAAATATTAAATCTTTGTTATACATTTATATTTTTTCAAATAATGTATTAAAATGTAATTTTGACAAATAAATGTTTGTAAATTATTAAATAATATCCTAAAAATGCAATAATATATATTTGTATATAGTAATAAAAATATTGAATTATCATACATGTTTTACTTAAATAAATTAATTTCATTTATTAAAAATGCAACTAATACAATTAGCACCTATGTATTAATAAACCTACCCGACAAATACCCCTATATCCCTTACATCCCGTCACTAAATACTAACTTGACATTTGTAATTTATTTTAATATTATTATTTTTACTAAATTCCAAATCTTACATATGAATTCTTAAATATTAAAATTAATACCTGAGCATTAATACACATCCCCACCTACACACCTATATACATTGCATCCCCAAATTATTTTAAATTTTATAAAAAACATTTCAACATAAAATAATTTATATCAATTACAATTAATACATATCAATATTACAGTTTTTTAAAATTAATTCCTAGGTATTAATACACATACCCAATTAATACCCCTATAGTCCTTACTTCCCATCCCGAAACACTAATGTTAAAATATTATTAAATATTTCAATGATTAATTCAAAACAATTACAATTGATAAATATTAATACTAAAGAATAAAAAATACCTGAGTATTAATACTCATACCGACCCAACACCTCTATATCCCAAGCATTCCATCCCTAAATACTAACTTTGCATTTTTATTAAATATTTATAATATTTACATTCTCATTACTTTAAAATAATGAAGTCATAACTAATAATACTAAAGTATTCAAATTAATACCTGAGCATTAATACACTCTCACCCCCAATATCCCTATAGCTCTTAAATCCCATCCCTAAATAATTTATTTGAAATATTGTTAACTATTTTAATAATTTAAGGTATCAATAAATACAAAATTACAATTAATAAATATTAGTACTAATGTATTAAAAATAATGTCTGATTATGAATCCCCTCACCCACCCAATACCCCTATATCCTTTGCATCACATGCCTAAATACTCATTTTGCCTTTTTAATAAATGTATAACATTTAAATTTTCATTAATCTAAAAACTAAAGTATTAAAATTAATACCTGGGTATTACTACACTTCCCCACCCAATACTACTGTGTGCCTTACATTGCATCCCTAAAACGTATTATCATTAAAAAATGTATATAAAAAATAATTATATATAAAATAATTAATAACCTTTTGGGTGCTCATGATGGAATGGTTCCGTCATGAGCACCAGTGCTCCTGTGCTCATTACGGAACCATTCCGTCATGAGCACATACTCAGAAAATCCCTCTGCTGCAGACAGCAGTGGGATTTCCCATTTTTTGACAGCGGAGGTGGGGAAGTGCTTTCCTAGCCTCCTCATGCCTATTTTGTGATTTCCTTGCAATGACGATCGCGCGCATTATGGAAGAGGTGTGTCGGAGCGGCCAGGGTGTCTGACTTCGGACAATGGGATTCACAGTTCGATCCCCAGCGCCGGCAGCAGGTTAGCCCAGCACCATGTGACTCTGGGCAATAGCTAGCCTAAACTTCCCGAAGGTCCCCAGCGCCTAAACACCTCTACAGAGTTACCTGTGCGCTTTACAAATGCTGGTATTTCATTTTATTTCATTTTTCATTGCAACGAAAACCCAATCCCTGCCAGCCTTTCCACGGCACTAAGGCATCTTCCAGGACACATCATAATATGGTGGACGGTGCCTACTAGGCACCGCCACCATATTAGTGGCCCTTTTCTGTCCACGTGCGATTGCCTCCAGCTGAAAAGTGGCGGACGGACTTTGCGTCCGCCACGATACCCACCGGTCGATAAAATGCTCAGTGATGGAGGACCGCCATCGCCAGACAGGCAGTGGCAGTCCTTCTGCCATCATAATGAGCCCCTTAGTTTCAGTTTCGGTGCTTGTGGGGCTATCTCAGCCCCCCAAGCACCGAAACAGATGGACGAGGTATCGTTGGAAAGGGAAGAATCTCCCCAGGAGGGCGATCTCCAAGCAGGGATCCACCCACGAGCACCAGGGAGGCGGAGCAGCCCCTTGGGCAAGGTCCTTTGCTCCCCCATACATTTTGGGCACAAACAGTCTTTCTGCCCCCCCCCCGGGGAGCAAATGGGGGCAGTAGCCCCAAATCTGCCCCCGGGTAGAAAGCATCCTAGACCAGGGATTATTTTTCTATAGGCCAGGGGTGGGGGCTGCCCAGAATGGACATCCCAATTCCCCCACCCTACCCCCACCAGGCACCAGGGATGTGTTTCCAAAGTTAGGGGTGGGGGCTGCCCAGAATGTGAATGCCAATGCCCCCACCCCCCAAAAAAATCCCAAAGTCTTTCTGCCCCCCCAGGAGGCAGATGGAGGCAGTAGCCCCTGATCTGCCCCCCCCCCCGCGGGGGGGCAGAAAGTCCACAAGGCTCCAGGGATTTTTTTTAATATACCTAAAATTGCCACAGTCTTTTTCCCCCCGGAGGCAGATAGGGGCAAAATCCCACTATCTGCCTCCCGGGGGGGGAGGGGGGGGGTCAGACAGACCAATAGGCATCAGGGAATAATTTTTGTTTTTAATTCAGGGGTGTGGGCTGCCCAGAATGGTCATGCCAATGCCCCTACCAATCTCCAAAAAATGCCACAGTTGTTATGCCCCCCAGGAGACAGATTGGGGTAGTAGACCCTGCTCTGCCACCCCGGGGGCATCAGAGAGCACACTAGGCGCCAGCGATTACGCTGGCTTCTTTTATGCGTGGAGGTGGAGGCTGCCCAGAATGGGCACACCAATGCCCTCAGCCCCCACACTAATAGCCACAGTCTTTCTGCCCCCCTATGGGGGCATATCGGGGCATTCTCCCCCCCCCCCCAATTTCTCTCCCCAGGGCAGTAGAAAGCCCACTAGGCACTACCTTTTTTTTAGCAGTGTGCTTACCTGTGGATTTTGGGCCGTAGCGCAGCTGGCACATAGGGAAACCCAGCGAACCTGTACATTTTTTAAACTAGACACCGAGGGGAATCCAGGTTGGGGTGACAGGTGTGCCTCTCACCTGGTTCTGTTACCCAGAATCCCTTGCAAAGCTCAAACTTAGTTTTTAAAAAACACATTTTCCACACATTTCTGTGATGGAAAGTTCTTGGATGTGTGTGGCTCCACAAAATTCCACCCACCGCACATTTCCCAAAGTCTTCTGAAAAAAATGGTACCTCACTTGTGTGGGTAGGCCTAGAGCATGCGACAGGAAATTGCCTAAAACGCAATGTGGACACACCACATTTTCACAGTGAAAATTGACCATTTTTTGCAAAGTACCTAGCTGTAGATTTTGAACCCTAGCTCTGCCGGCACCTAGGGAAACCTAGCAAACCTATACATTTTTTAAAACTAGACACCCAGGGGATTTCAGGATGGGGTGACTTGTCTGGCTTTCAGGTTCTGTTACCCAGAATCCCTTGCAAACCTCAAAATCTGCAAAAAAAAACACATTTTCCTCACATTTCTGTGGTAGAAAGTTCTGGAATCTGCGTAGATCCACAATATTCCACCCACCCCACATTCCCCAATTAAAATTGTGGCAATAGACCTACCTGTGGTGGCCTCTCCTTTACGGGCAAACTTTGTTGTGGATATTGAGCGGCCATGCCTGGGTCGCGGCGAGAACCCCGCTGTGTAAGCACTCCTGTTGCTGCACCGACGTGTGTGACATCCTGAGGACAGGAGCCGGTAATAGAGGTTGAAATATGCGGTGTGGGTTTGGACTGTTGCTACACAACCCACTGAGGATTGATTTTGGAGTTATGAAGCAGCGGCGTGGCAACTCATTTGAGAAATAGAGGCACTGCAACTACCACCAGGCCAGAGTATTGGCCACGTCCACATGGGCAGAGACTGTGATACATATCAGATGCCGTAAAAAATGCTGTTGCCTAACTGCAGTCCAGAAGCCAAAAGCCCATGACTAAGTGCTGGGAAGCACGAAACGTGTCGGGCTCGACTTTGTGCTTTACTACTTGGCCTGCAAGTCCTGTAACCACGCAGCAACCTTTATTGAAATTGTGGCAATAGACCTACCTGTTGTGGCCTCTTCTTTACGGGCAAACTTTGTTGTGGATATTGAGCGGCCATGCCTGAGTTGCGGCAAGAGCCCCGCTGTGTAAGCAGTCCTGTTGTTGCGCCGACGGGCGTGACAGCCTGAGGACAGGAGCTGGTAATAGAGGTTGGAATATATGGTGTGGGTTTGGACTGTTGCCAAGCAACCCACTAAGGATTGATTTTGGAGTTATGAAGCGGCGGCGCAGCGACACCCTTGAGAAATAGAGGTATTGCAACTACCATCAGGCCAGAGTGTTGGCCACGGCCACATGGGCGGAGACTGTGATACATATCAGGTGCCGTAAAAAAATGCTGTTGCCTACCTGCACTCCAGAAGCCAAAAGCCCATGACTAAGTGCTGGGATGCACGAAACACATCGGGCTGGACTTTATACTTTACTCCTTGGCCTGCAAGTCCTGTACCCACGCTGCAACCTTTATTAAAATTGTGGCAATCGACCTACCTGTGGTGGTCTCTCCTCTACGGGCAAACTTTGTTGTGGATATATATATATATATATTACCTACTGGCGGTCGCCAGTAGGTAGTTATAGTTAGGACCACGTTTCCATAGGAAAACCTCAACATTCTATTTTGAATAACTTTGGCGCCGGTCGACGAATCCTCGCGAATTTCTCAAAATAGGTGGGGCGCTACGCTCCGCTCCTACCCTGAAAGTCTCGGGGGGATTCGTCAAGCGGGGGCTGAGATAAAAGGGGGGTCCCAAAACGCGTTTTTCCCATGCATTTTTCCATAGGACCTTTAGAACGAGCTACAGCCCGAACGGCTGAACAGAATTACTAGAAATTTGGCAGAGAGGTAGTCCCTAGGTCAAGGAAGTGCCTTTTGTAGGTTTGGTGTAAATCTGTTCAGTAGATTCTGAGAAAATAGCCTTTAAATCAATATATATATCTGAGCCCGCTTACGGTACGCTTACCGTACGCTTACGGTAAGCGTACGGTGGCGTGCGCGAGCGCGATTCTGATTGGCTCTTAGATCTTAGTAAACATTCGAATCGGCAGAAACCAGGAAGCGGCGTCCGCCATTTTGTCTACCGCACTGAGTGTTATGTATCAAACATGATGGCCAAAAACATGTTACGGGGATGTTTTGACAACTCCCTCTCACATAGTCATGTTGAGGGAGTCCCCAAACATCCCCCAAGAGCAAAAACGGCATTATTTTTTTTTCGGCAATTTCGCGGGGTACGCTTACCGTACGCTTACCGTAAGCGTACGGTAAAAAAATAAAAATAAAAAAAACACTATCCACACTTTCTCCACCCCTTGTGCAAATGGTGGCCGAAGGCCACCATTTGTGCATGGCTTATCAGAGCACAGAAATTTCGCAAAAAATTTCAACAGATTACCTATCACAAGGAAGCGCATAATATGTCCTCCATGTGCGCACGGTGCGCGAAGCGCATCGTGCGTACATGGCCCATCTAGCGTAACGTGGGCACGGCACTAACTGTGTAAAGTGGGTGCGCGGTGCGCGAAGCGCACCGCGTGCTCACTGTGCGCGCACGGTGCGCGAAGCGCACCGTGCGCGCACGGAACGAACTGCGTTAAGTGGGCGCGCACGCCACGAATGGCGTAAAGTCACTTAGCATTTAAAAAACCGTACAAATTCACTGAAAAAACCATAGGTTTCACACACGTTATAGTTAGGAATTAGCATTTAAAAAACCTTGCAAATTCACTGAAAAAACCATAGGTTTCACACATGTTATAGTTAGCGGAAATTTTACTGATAAAAAACCAATGAAATTGCCCCGTTATAGTTAGTGCTGGCAACTATAACTCACGCGACCGCAATCTTCTGCTGATGACATATGTGTCTTTATGAAAAAAAAATATTTGTAATATATGTATAGCTAAAAATGTATGGAAGAAGACATGGGCAAATAAGTGTCTAAATACAGTATTAGCATCAGCAGAGGATTGCGGTCGCGTGAGTTATAGTTGCCAGCACTAACTATAACGGGGCAATTTCATTGGTTTTTTATCAGTAAAATTTCCGCTAACTATAACATGTGTGAAACCTATGGTTTTTTCAGTGAATATATATATATATATATATATATATATATATATATATATATATATATATATATATATATATATATATATATATATATATATATATATATATATATATTCACTTAAAAAACCATAGGTTTCACACATGTTTTAGTTAGGTGGATATTTCACTCGTAAAAAACCAATGAAATTCCCCCGTTATAGTTAGTTCAGATAACTATAACTCGCGCGCCCGCAATCCACTGCTGATGACGTCACATATTACATCACTCATGACATGGTCAGTGGCATCACTGATGACAGCACTGATGACATTATCCTTGTGATAGAGTGGCAGCCGCGCGAGTTATAGTTATCTGAACTAACTATAACAGGGGAATTTCATTGGTTTTTTACGAGTGAAATATCCACCTAACTGTAACATGTGTGAAACCTATGGTTTTTTAAGTGAATTTGCAAGGTTTTTTAAATGCTAATTCCTAACTATAATGTGTGTGAAACCTATGGGTTTTTTCAGTGAATTTGTACGGTTTTTTAAATGCTAAGTTATGTATGTATTATTATTTTTTTTATATATTTATTTGACAATAAACTACGTATTAAAAAAATTAAAACATTTTTTTTTCTTTATTTGGTTTTTCACGGTGCACGCACAGTGCGCGCACCCCTACGATTTAAAAAAAAATAATTAAAATGTTTTTTTCCTGCCTTCGGGGTCCTTCAGGGACCCCCTGACAAAGGCTAGGGGGTCAGGAACTCTCTACCCTGCCCCCTTTTCACGTTCGCCACCTTCCTTTTTCACTCTCGCACTGAAAACAAACAAAATGGCTGCGACACTTCCTGATTCCGACCGATTCGAACGTTGACTAACATGTAACCACCAATCAGAATTACGCTCGCGCACGTTAGGGTGCTCGCACGGTGCGCGCATGGTGCTCGCACGGTGCGCGGCTATAGATATGTATGTGCTTTTAACTGCAATTTTCTCAGGAACTACTGAACAGATTGACTCAATATATGCAAAAGGCACATCCCTGAGCTGAGGACTACCTCTCTACCAAATTTCAAGTAATTCTGTTCAGCCGTTCGGGCTGTACCTTGGACTAATGGTCCCTATGGAAAATTGCATGGGGAAAAAATGTTTTGGAACCCCCCTTTTTTCTCAGCCCCCGCTTGACGAATCCCCCCGAGACTTTCAGGGTAGGAGCGGAGCGGAGCGCCCCACCTATTTTGAACATTTCACGAGGATCCGTCAACCGGTGCCAAAGTTATTCCAAATAGAATGTTGCGGATTTCCTATGGAAACACGGTCCTAACTATAACTATCTACTGGCGACCGCCAGTAGATAATATATATATATATATATATATATATATATATATATATATATATATATATATATATATATATATTCACTTAAAAAACCATAGGTTTCACACATGTTATAGTTAGCTGGACATTTCCCTCGTAAAAAACCAATGAAATTCCCCCGTAATAGTTAGTGCAGGCAACTATAACTCACGCGACCGCAATCCTCTGCTGATGACGTCAGATATTACATCACTGTATTTAGACACCTATTTACCCATGTCTTCTTCCATTAATCTTTAGCTATACATATATTACAAATATTTATTTTTCAGAAAGACACATATGTAATCAGTGATGTAATATCTGACGTCATCAGCAGAGGATTGCGGTCGCGTGAGTTATAGTTGCCTGCACTAACTATAACGGGGGAATTTCATTGGTTTTTTACGAGGGAAATGTCCAGCTAACTATAACATGTGTGAAACCTATGGTTTTTTAAGTGAATTTGCAAGGTTTTTTAAATGCTAATTCCTAACTATAACCTGTGTGAAACCTATGGTTTTTTAAGTGAATTTGTACGGTTTTTTAAATGCTAAATTAAGTATTTATTGATATTTTTTTTTTCAGGTTTTTCACCGTGCGCGCAAAACTTCACGTAATTCTGTTCAGCCGTTCGGGCTGTACCTTCGACTAACGGTCCTATGGAAAAATGCATGGGGAAAACGCGTTTTGGGACCCCCCTTTTTTCTCGGCCCCCGCTTGACTAATCACCCCGAGACTTTCAGGGTAGGAGCGGAGCGGAGCGCCCCACCTATTTTGAAAAATTCGCGAGGATTCGTCAACCGGCGCCAAAGTTATTCAAAATAGAATTTTCAGATTTCCTATGGAAACACGGTCCTAACTATAACTATCTACTGGCGACCGCCAGTAGATAATATATATATATAGATTCACTGAAAAAACCATAGGTTTCACACATGTTATAGTTAGCGGAAATTTTACTGATAAAAAACCAATGAAATTCCCCCGTTATAGTTAGTGCAGGCAACTATAACTCACGCGACCGCAATCCTCTGCTGATGCTAATACTGTATTTAGACACTTATTTGCCCATGTCTTCTTCCATACATTTTTAGCTATACATATATTACAAATATTTTTTTTTCATAAAGACACATATGTCATCAGCAGAAGATTGCGGTCGCGTGAGTTATAGTTGCCTGCACTAACTATAACGGGGGAATTTCATTGGTTTTTTATCAGTAAAATTTCCGCTAACTATAACATGTGTGAAACCTATGGTTTTTTCAGTGAATTTGCAAGGTTTTTTAAATGCTAATTCCTAACTATAACGTGTGTGAAACCTATGGTTTTTTCAGTGAATTTGTACGGTTTTTTAAATGCTAAGTTACTTTACGCCATTCGTGGTGTGCGCGCCCACTTAACGCAGTTCGTTCCGTGCGCGCACGGTGCGCTTCGCGCACCGTGCGCGCACAGTGAGCACGCGGTGCGCTTCGCGGACCGCGCGCCCACTTTACGCAGTTAGTGCCGTGCACGCACGGTGGGCACGCGGTGCGCTACGCGCACCGCGTGCCCACGTTACGCTAGATGGGCCATGTACGCACGATGCGCTTCGCGCACCGTGCGCACATGGAGGACATATGATGCACTTCGTTTTGAAAGGTAATATTTTAATTTTTCGTATATGTTATAAGCCATGCACAAATGGTGCCCTTCGGGCACCATTTGCACACGGGGTGGAGAGAGTGTGGATAATTTTTTTTTTTATTATTTTATTTTTTTAATATTTTAGTTTAACTCATCTTTAATAAGCCATGCACAATTGGTGCCCTTCGGGCACCAATTGCACACGGGGTGGGGAGAGTGTGGATAATTTTTTATTTTTTATAATTTTTTACCGTACGCGTACGGTAAGCGTAATCGGCGAAATTAGCGAAAAAATAAAAATTCCGTTTTTGCCCTTGGGGGATCTTTGGGGACTCCCTCAACATTGCTATGTGTGTGGGAGCTGTCTAAACAGCCCCTTTACATGTTTTTGGGCTTAATATTTTAAACATCACTCTCAGTGCGAGAGAGAAAATGGCGGCCGCCGCTTCCTGGTTTCGGCCAATTCGAATGTTTACTAAGATCTAAGAGCCAATCAGAATCGCGCTCGCGCACGCCACCGTACGCGTACGGTAAGCGTACCATAAGCGCACCGTAAGCTGGCTCAGATATATATATTGATTTAAAGGCTATTTTCTCAGAATCTACTGAACAGATTTACACCAAACCTACAAAAGGCACTTCCTTGACCTGAGGACTACCTCTCTGCCAAATTTCTAGTAATTCTGTTCAGCCGTTCGGGCTCTAGCCCTGTCTAAAGGTCCTATGGAAAAATGCATGGGAAAAACGCGTTTTAGGACCCCCTTTTATCTCAGCCCCCGCTTGACGAATCCCCCCGAGACTTTCAGGGAAGGAGCGGAGCGTAGCGCCCCACCTATTTTGAAATTTTCGCGAGGATTCGTCGACCGGCGCCAAAGTTATTCAAAATAGAATGTTGCGGATTTCCTATGGAAACGTGGTCCTAACTATAACTACCTACTGGCGACCGCCAGTAGGTAATATATATATATATAGATATATATAGATATAGATATAGATATGTGTGTATGTGGTATCTGTATAGCAAGGACCCACCCAAAAAGGAAGTATAACCCTTTACGTTGTCAAACTTAGGCATGCAGTCAACAAGTGATAAGACAGGCAGCTTAATATTGGATTTATTACTGCATTCTGATGTAGTTTTCTTTAAAGAGGTGAGTCTTCAACTCTTGACTAAATTTGTGCAGCGTTGGGGCAATCCTTATGGATACAGAGATGTTCTTCCAGCCCCTGCATAGATGAGAAAGGCCTGCTGTCTTCTTTTTTTTTTTTTTTTTACAGTTCTTAGTCACCGATCTGATGGTAGTCTAAATGTGGTTATGCCAAGAGCACCAAAGATGGTAAACTTGTCCTCATGGTACGAGGGGGTATTAGGTCATGCTGGCTTATAAATGGTGGAGCTGGTTTTGAAGATGGCGCGGGCCAGTAAGGGGAGTCAATGGAGCTCCGTCAGGAAGGGGTGATATAATCGTATATCTCCAGGCCCCGGATGGGGCATGCTGTGGAATGTAGGATGACCATGAAGGGTGCCAATGTGGAGTTTGGGAGCCCATGACCTTGGTGTTGCCACCATCAAGATGCAAGAGTATGAGAGCTTGAACATCAGTTCTGAAGTTGCTGTCTTCATTTATTTGGCAATGGGGTCCTTGAGGATGAAGTTAGCATTCGGAATGAATCCAGGTGTTGTGGCATTTAGTGAAAGTTGGGGTTCAAAGCCGCCAAGGTTCATCACATTGAGACAGATTTGTATTATTTCTCATTTGTGGCTCTTGGGAATTGACAGGATTTCTTGCTTGGTTGAGATGAGCTTCAGCTATGTGCTGGGCATCCGGATCTGGATAAGGTTCAAGCAGTGCTTAAGGTGTGGAATGTCTGGAGTAGAGGAAACTTTCAGGCACAGTTGTGTTTCGTCTGCATATTTGGGTATCTTGATGCTGGTATCTAAGTAGAGGCCCATGTAGAGGTGGAAGATGACAGGAAACAGTATCATGATCAGATCCCGCCTCGCCGCAGTACCTACTGCCTTTGGCAGTTTCTCACAGTGTTAAACTTGCGTCCAGCTGCAGAACTCATTTCTGCTTCTTATAGAGCTGCCCTTCCCTTTTTCTAATTAAAAACTGAAACACAAACTTAGATTAATTAAAACACGTGCTCTCCTGACACAGAACAATATTACTTCTACAAATTCACTCATTTATTCAATAGTGGACGAGAGACTCGTGATCCAAGCTGTCATATTCTATTCAGACAATCAAGCCCTTAAAACCATCCATTTCCTCACTTTACAAGCGGATTGATTTGTGTAGAGTCTCAGTTTGACCAATATGTTAGCACCAGGAGGCTGCAAGCCTAAACGGGCGGGCACTGCCCTACAGATTGAATTAATAGATTATTACCCAATTAATTGCTACTCTTTGTATTGATCTTAGAAAGACAAATGACTGTACCAGCTCAGCCTGTAAGTAATCCTCTGACATTTGCCGTTAAAGGAAAACCTCTGAGTTATCTGCAAAGCTTGCTTTGTAGATGTGTCGGGCCTCTTGATAACTCAATAAGGCACACGTCCGCGGACCGGGGGAGTGCTTTCGGGTCCCTGGACATGAGGGCGGCTGTCATATAACACAAAATGATGACCCTGAGTTACCAGATCTGTGCCCACGCGCGCAGAATGATTGAATTACTCCGAGCGCACAGCTGCTGCCCGCTGCAAGGAAGCGCGCGCGCACCACTGTGGGCTCAGTCTCCATCTGGCTGATAATAGCTCTCTTTACAGATTCTTTCATTACTTTTATGAGTTTTTAAATGTATTTCTGTGTCAATTGAGTGCTCAAGGAAGGTGACTGATTGAAAGCCATGGCAACCGACGACCCGCGATGCATGTAGGTTCAGTGCGGCCAGCCGTGGAGCGAGCTTCCCTCTCGTCTGGGAGAACTTAAGCACGCGCAGCATCAGTACTGGGCCTTTCCCAGGTGCCCCTGCAGGTTCTACACAAGTGGAAGCGGTGAAACCGCAGTGCAAGCAGCCTTCTCTATTGCGCATGCGCGATGCAGGCACAGATAATGGAGCTTTCACTAATCCACAGATCAGGTGGCAGCAGTGCAGTGGCAGTGGACCTCTCACACAAAAAGCTTCAGCGCAGGCAGTGATAGTGAAACGTTTCCCCATGCACAAAACACGTTAGTAATTATTTATTCAGCATATATGCCATAGCATTTGTGGAAATAATACTAGTGCAATAGTAAGTACACAAACTTTAAAAACAAATAACAGTATTTCCAATAATTTAAGACCACTACATTCCACTAACCAGTCTCATGTTGTACATTCTAATCAATGGTAAGATTTGGGCTAAAAATACGTTTTCATTTTGCTAAAAGACATGCCACACAAAAAAAGTATAAAGAAAGCTAACATTAGTATCCTCCACACTATTGTGGATTCTTTTGTATGTATATCACACATGGGTCAGTGTAAAAGCTAATGTGGTCACCTCAACTCATTAGTATGATTCTGCAGTGGCTCCTTGCTGGTCATAAAGAGCCTAAGAGGTTCTTTATGTGGCAAAGACGTCTGAAATCCAGAGGTTCTTCAAGCAAATTGGTGTTGGAAGGATGGATGCTCGAGGTTTTCCTTTGTAGAGCACAGTAATGGTGCAGGAAGATGCACTATGTGACCCACCCCTTTTGCTCAGACCATATATATTTACTTGACCTCAGGCCTCTGTATTTCTATACACCACAACCAAAATTATGAAAATGCACAGTGGATTCTGCATCACAAAGGCTGCGACTTTCAAGAGATGCAGCATTTCATGGTTAAGAAAGTGACTGGCCTCTCTAAATGGTGGCTTTGGCCCAGTGTTAAATTTGGAAAATAAAGAAGTGCCTGGGCTCTCGTCAGGAGGCCTCTACAGCTTGCACCACCTATTGCCCCTGCCACGCTGCCACTGATAGTAATAATAATAATAACATAACTACTAACCGTTGCACTCCTACAAGTGTAAAAATGTGGTCTATTTCAGGCCCCCAGAGCTATAACAATGGCTTGGACAAAAGGTAAAAGTCATTTTTAATGTATATTGAATTAATAAACAACTGTTGTCGTGGTCATCTCTAACTTATCCAGACAGCGCCTCTATGTGGCAAGTATTCACAAGCATCTGTGTTGACAATTAAGTGCCAGTGCTGAGCACAGGAAACCACGGCTCAAATTATACACTCTTCTGGCCTCCTCTTTTATAGCTAGTCAAGGACAACCTTAGTCCTTTATAGAGCTTCTTAGCTAATGGTGCAGAATTTATTGTAGCCCATATTAAGACTTATACCATCAACGGCCAGGAGGAAACTTTGCTTTCATAGACTCAAACTTATTTAGGGAGATTTGAGTAGTAGGGAGCAAGGCATTCCTTCCGGGAGGCTATCATCAATGATACGAATGGATTATCCCAACTCTGAGAATGGACACATAACTAGACAAAGATAGCTTTAGAAGGGGAAAGAGGAAAATAGGTAACTTTCAACAGTAACTTCCCCTGAACAAAATTAATCTACAAGCGGCTTTAAATATGTGGTCGTAGCTATCCACTCCTCTTAAGAGGAGAGTAGAAGAATAAAGATGAAAGTCGAGTGTTAAAACTTGCAATTATATCCCTCTCAGCCATGCGCAAACAGCTGATCCAATTGTACTACTGAATATTTGGACAGTTAGGGCAGTCTTCCATGTCACAAAATGATGGGATGACTCAAATACATGGAAATAGCTGCCAAGTTTACGAGATGCTTATGTGTGACATTTCCATGGATTCAGTGTACTTATGAGTGACATTCAACTACCACAATAACTTCAGCCTCTTCAACTATTAATATTTGTGCGCTCAAGATGTATGGATATCTATGGAACACCTCAGAATCCTTTCTAAGGAATGAATGACATTGACAGCAGGATTTCACCTTTCCTTCAACTATGAAAATGCTTACAAAAGCCTAATGTGTAGTATTTTGTTTGTGCCACAGCTTACAGATGGTATCTTGGGAGCCATCCTATTCAACAGAGCCCACTGCCTTGCGTGCACGCCTGAAGCCACATTACCTTGTCCTGCTCACACCTACCATTGTCCTTCCATCAACACAGCAGGGACGCATCGGGTCCCATGCACACCCGGGAGACAACACAGATCACCAGAAAGCCACATAGCCAGCTGCTGCCAGACAGGAAACTTTGCCTTCTTTCCCTAGCGTGGAGGCGGCATCAGTGGTAGCCAAGAGGTCAAAAGCACTGGTACTCCTTGCTAGAAAATGTTTGGTTCATTTATGACAACAAACCCTTGTAATTTAATATTCATAATTACACGGAAAACTAAATGAGCAATATCACAAGGGTACATTTGAAAGTCAATAATTGCTAATTGAGGGCAATTTTCTTATTTTAAAGTCATTTTATGACTTACTCTTTTTTTTATTGTAATACCACCACAAACCTGGATGGGTTGCAAATTGGGCAGATTAAACAATGTCTTTCTAAGCCACAATTTTTTTTTTCTAAGTGAAAAGTAAGTCACCTCTGCCCAGTAATGCAGACATTATTTTTGCCTAGCAACTTTGCATTTTTTATACTCGCCAACCATCTGTGAATATTAGGGTGACAAATGCAAAAAAATATAGCTGATCCTAGGCTTTCTGATTTCTACAGAAATAAGCAAATGCAAATCCAGCATCATGGAATTCTTTGCAAATGCGAGCAAGAGATCACGGTTCAATTCTGAAAGTAGCCTAGTACAGCCCAGTGCTTGCTTGCAAGATGTACCTGCACAAGATTCAGAAAGGAAAGTGTCAAGGCAAGGATGTATTCACCCTGCTCCACTGGAAGACTCTACAACCAATGTCCAAGATGCAGGTGCCGGTTTTGAAAAGGATACCAGCTTGCCAGAGTGTTGGGACCACAATCAGTGGGCTCAATTTAAAGAAAAATCCATGGCTAAGCAGTGAAAATGGTCACCTTGGGAGCGAAAGCCGAGGACCAGAACCAAACAGGTAGCGGGCAGGGCGATTGATCTTTACTAAGACCGCCCAATCTGGCCCACTGGTCCTGAGAGATTCAGTCAACCTCCCCGATTTGGATGGAGCCTGGCAGTTGACATACATCCACTCTTAACCAAATCACGTGGAGCAGCTACTCTGCCCTCATCATACTGACAGGATAGGGACACCCCATAACGAGTAATTACACTCACATAGGGAAGTTACTTTTTTGCCCTGAAGAAAGTCCTGGACCATTTTTTGGCCCCTTTTCGGACTGAAACATGTCGGCACTAGGGTCCTAGGACCATCACACTCCTAAAAGACCCAATTTTTAAGTATTTTAATTACCCGGACAGACCCAAGAATAAAGGGATACTGGGGATCTGCCTGGGGTATTTTATCTAGTTAACTCCCTCTGCCGTAGAACATATTAAAAGCACTCCCAACACTGTGGTCGAGCCCACCCGGACTTCTAGGGGTCTGGGTGACCCGATGATGAAGCATGACACCATTAGGGTGTGTGAGGGTAACTTAAAGAAACACTTAGTTTCCCCACGACCACGGTTGTATTAGGCACAACCTCGTGTTATGAGTTCTCATTTCTCCCCCCATTCCTTTATTTTACTAGATCTCCTTTCAGATCTGTTAGAGTATTTTTTGTGCATATAGTTTCTATGGGAGGATATACTCTACACAATCCTGCCTCTCTTACCCCCTTAGTCATTGGGATTTCCCAATACTTTTGATGTGTTATACACCTTGGGAGCAACATATGCATTGAGGTTAAACTACTTGGAGTGTCAGCATCATAGGGTGTGAGTATGTCTACAGAACGGATCACTGGGAGCATTGCTACATCTGGTCCAACAAAAGCAAGCAAGTTAACCTCACTGTGGAAAAAAAATCGTAAGCATAAAGTTTCTGAAGCACATTCTAAAGCATGTGATATCTAAGCTGCATCCAAGAAGGAGGCACTGCGGTCAATTATCCTGGAGCATCAGAGGCATTTCCATGCTTCAACAGTTAAGATTTTTTGCACTCTTTACTTTTCTGCAAAAAATAATCGCCCTTGACACAGACTGGCAGGACGCGCTCTCCTACCCGAAGACAGTAGCGATATCATCAAAACTACAGTTGATAGAAAACAAAATCCTACACCGTACTTATTACACCCGAACACTCTTACATAAATTACATCGGACAGACTCACCGCTCTGTCTCAGACAATGTGAAGAAGAGGGGACTCTCTTCCACACCCTCTGGCTATGTCCCGCAATTGTCCGTTACTGGAAGGCAGTCATGCGCACCCTCTCGCAGGTTACCAAATTAACGATTCTCCCAGAACCAAGGAGATGCCTCCTTAACGTGTGGGAGCCTACGGACCTGAACCGCACAGCGCAAACTTAACAATGGGTATGATGTTGGCGAAGCGGAATATAGCTCAGCACTGGGGATCCCGACAGACTCCTATCCTTCCCCAGTGGATTGAAGCTGTGGATAAGGCAATGATTGTTGAAAAGGCAGTATACATTCATAGAGGGTGCCCCAAAAAATTGTCTCTGATATGGGGAGGGTGGAATGAATACCGCGGGAATGTGTGCGAACCCCCGAGGGAGGATCCAGAATCAGATATAAGCGATTAAGGGAACCATTGGAGAGGAATGTATGATACTATACAATTTGATTATAGGTGCTGGGACTGAGACGCACGGCGGGGCTCAATATCAAAACACTGTCATCGAAATGATACAGCATATGTCAAATGACCATATACTTGTCAATGGCTTGCCTCTCATGATGTGTAATGCATATAATGTTTTGATTATGTCAGAAAATGTCAATAAAAATATTAAAATAAATAAATAATCGCCCTTTTTCAACTTTCCAGGTCTAGTAGCCTTACAGGTTGCTAATAAGGCAGATATGGGCTCGATTCTACACAATGGATATTCTGCAACATAGATAACCGATTGTAATGAAATGCAGAGAAAGCTTTGCATGGGTATTGTTGAGCAGGCTCCATAAATCTCTGTCTATATTGATGTGTCAACAACACATTCTTCCATAACAGTTTTAATTATTTACTTCTGTGCTGCAATCAATGGAAACAGCCCCTCACCTTTTTCCTTGACTTGGTTGAGTTGACTAGGAGAAATGCAGAGTGCATTGAATCCTCACTGTTGAAATGTCTTGAGAAACATGGATTTTACAACAAGTTCCTTGCAGACAATTGGATAGGGGTGTGCTGTGATGGTGCCAGTGTAATGCTTAGGAGAAACTCTGGTGTTTTGGAAAGGCTATGTTCAAAATATCCTCGCCTTGTAAAATGGCACTGTCTATGCCACCGGCTTGAGCTCGGTATAGCAGACACAGTTGATACTGTGCCAGTCCCTGAACACCATCCGTCATTTTTTGAAAAACTGTAAGCCGTGTACCACCAATCTCCTAACAATCAGCAGGAACTCTCTGCATGCGTGAAACAGTTAGAAATTGCAATTCTGAAAATTGGGCGAGTATTTCCAGCTTGGTGGATTGCTTCTAGCAACAGGGCAATACGGGCAGTGTGGGAGTCATAGCCAGCCCATCACTAGCATTTTTTTCAGTCCAGCTTCAGCACTTCTTGTGATGCCAAATATCGGTCTACTTTCAGTGGGCTGAATAAATTCCTGACATCTTCTGATTTTTTGCTGAATCTAGCTGGTGTTGCAGATGCTGTTCATGAAATTGGAACACTGTCAGAAGCACTGTAAAGGGATGAAGTAACTCTGTCACAAGCTTACCAGCTCATCAATTGTTCAGTGATAGATAACTTACGCTCTAGGTTGTATGACAGTCTGCATGCAATAGGTCTGCCACATCATCTCAGAAAGGTGATTTTGTAGTGCTTACATCATAGATAGATGTTATCAACCCACACAAGTGGCCAAATTACATTGAGAGCTCATGGTATGAAGGTGCGGAACAACTGCAAAACCTGTGCAGGAGATTCTCTCCCAATTATAAACTCCTAACTGAAGGCTTCAGAGACTATTTTGATAATGGTGGTAATGAGATTCCAGATCAACTGCTACTTGTTTTGAGGGCTATAAACACACTTCCTGTAACTTCAAGTGACTGCGAAAGGGGTTTCAGCACCATGAACTTGATAATGTCACCCATACGAAACTGCCTTGGTATCAGACGCCTTTCCTCATTAATGTTTATAAACCTCATGAGCCCTCCTCTGCCGCTTTGGAATGCAATGCCATATGTCAACAGGTGGTTGATTGCCCATCGAGGATAATACTCAGTCTAGAAAGGCAGATGCTACAGCCCAGCACAATAAAAGATATGCAGATGCATGGGCTTTTTATTAATGAATGGTTTTCAATGATATAAGCGGTCTCACTAATTTTCCATGGGCAAACATCCTGGACAATATAGAATGCACCATAATGTCTGCATTTACAAATTTGCAGAGTATCAGGTGGAAACTGTACAGTGTGCAACTTGCATTTTTTTTTATCATGGTCAAAGTGTTTATAAAATTGTCAATATATTTAAGGTGGTATTCTAGGTAGTATAATACATTTCATAGTTTTGATATTCACAATTGCAGTTTCTATCATGTTTTTTTTACAGTGCATAAAATATGCTTTTGTTCATGGTGCCAGGTTTAGTATGCTTAGATTGCAGCACTTAGAGGCATGGCTAATGTATTTGTGCACCAAACTTCATCCACATTCGGGTTTAAGTCACAAGCTTAAGTACTAAGCAGCTTCAATTGTTAAATCTTGCAATACGCTCAAATGATAGACCTGCTGCACATGTGATGTCACTTCCTGTGATGTCCCTTCCTGTGATGCCACATGCCATGATGTCATTTCCTGTGATTTTGTGCACCGTGATGTCACTTGCTGTTATACTACCTAACTAGGAGAGACCACCACTTCTTTTTTCTGGACTTGTGCCCTGCTCTCTTGTCTCTCTTATATCGACTGATGTAAATACCCGGGTGAGCAGTATTGAAGAAAAGTTCTTGAGACGGATTCGCTATAAACCTGGCACAAACTCTTGTAGTACAAAGTCCCAGAAGAGAAGAATATTGTCAATACAAAACCAAGAAAACCCAAAAGAGAGATGCAGTACACAATACTCAGTGAACATATGTATACATACACCATTGTCCTCAACCAAGTGTATCAGCTTGTCAGTAAGAAGCACTTTTCACTTTAGAGTACCCGTGTGCTCTTATTATTGCCCAGTGTAAGGTTTTCTGCTCCCACCCCCAAATCCTCTCACACACCTGCGATAGCCTTGCTCCACCAGGAGCATGGCTGCAAAAATCAGCAGACCAGCGGGTGATTCGCTTTGCATTTGGGCCAGCTTCTCTGGCTCTTCGTGTTAGCTGGATGGATCTTCTTTCACCGTAGCAGGTTCCCTCTGTTGCCGTTCTGGAAGGCTTCTTTCCTTCTGTATTCTCTTAGCAAACGGTACATTCTCCTTCGTGTCTCGGCGCTATGGCGTCTTCGGTGAGGTCCTCGAAAGCTGTGTCTTCCTGACGTTCTCTTCTGACGGCGCCTTTCGGCCTTTTATCTCCTGTAGAGTAATCTGTTGTCAAGGTTGTGGCCCTGGTCCCGCCCCTACTGACTTCAGGGAATGAACTGTAAAGCCACAGGACACAATGTTGGCCTGTTGGATAGCGAGAGGTCTATCGTCTGATTAGGGGTGGGCAGTGAACTCTGCTCTGCCAGCGGAGTTTGTGGAGTTTTGCCAACTCCGCGCTCCGCTGGGAGTGCGGAGTTTGGCAAAAACTCCAATCTCGCTGCACAGCTGAGTTTGCCCCAGCACCACCACTATTTATGGCTGCCTCCATACCACAATCCCACAAAAGGCAGACTCCAGGATAGGCTGAGGCCTTGGAAAGTCAGGGCTTGTTTGGAGCACGTGCCTGCCGAGCACTTTCCTGCCAACTCCTTTTGAAGCACTTGCTCCCCTCCAGCCCACGTTTCACCAGAAATTCTTTCGATTACATCTCCGGGGAGGAGAGTTTGAATGTTTTGAGTACTGCATTGTGTTCTTTCAGATCGTCAAAGAAGGCTTGGAGAACCCCCATCACAAATGACGTTCCCTCACCCGTGCTGCCCATCTAGGGGCGGCTGGCAAGCGTCAACTCCACAACAATGGTAGATGTACAAAGCAAACTCTGCCTCTGGATAAATATTCCTGAAGCCCTGTGCAAGGTTGCCTCACAAACCTTAAAGGCTGTCCTGGAGGTGGCACAAGCCACAGCTGCCCGCGGGCATCTCTTCCATGGGAAGTGCCTCAGTTTTGTCCTCTGCTGGAGAAGTCCACAAGCCAGCGACATTCCAGCTAGAGGGGCACTGCATTGCATGGCATGCAGGGACCAATCAAGACGTGGCCGAGGACTTAACACTACCTTTTTGATAGGGTAGCGTCTAGTTGACAATTGAGGAATAACCATTTGATGTCCCTAGCTACCACGACAATCACATGACAGACTGAGATCTTCTTTACACTCCTTGTTGTCAGCATGGACTTCTTCCGGTCCATGCAGATCCTCCATGTGGATTTTCTGATACCATCGGGGGCACTGGTGGTGCCAGGCACCAGCATGCTCCATCTTCAAGCAGCTAATGATCACAGGAGAGAGTCTCCAGCCTCCTGCCCAGGCACACAGTGGGCGTGAATCTGTGGCATGCCCTTGCTTATCGCTGCGTGGCATTTCCCATAGCACCTCTCCGCAAGCGCCACAGGCCAATCAGGTTCCGGCAGGCCTCATCCATGCAGCCACCAACTGGAGCTCCTTGCTCTGGTGTCTACCGCTCCCCCACGCTGATCTGGCAGCTCACAGACACGAGGGGGGCCCATTCAAAGTGGGCAGGAGTCCAGAGGCCTATGTCCATCTCCAGGTGGCAGAAGGAATCAGGATTTTGGCAGTTGACTGGGAGCCGAAAAAGTTACATCCTGATGGCCATCTTGTCAGACCACGTCCATAATTGAAGAAAATTGATTGTAATTTGCATTAATGGTAACTTTTCTTAAACCAATAATTATTCAATCACTCATTATGTAAATTACTGAATATTTTTTCAGGATTTTATAATTATTGTACTGTTTGATTTATTTTCATATGTATTTTAGTTTTTCTATGTTTATTACACCTTTACTGTTAACGATGTATTTTTTGGGGTGGATTGGTTGGGGGGAAAAATGCAATATTCTTTATAATAATTGTTAATTATATCTAATTTAGTAATTGATAAATAATTATAAAACTATAGTTATTTTGCATTTATTATTTTGTTAAAAAAGCTTAATTTATTTAATGGTAATCACTTGTAAAATTGTGTTTGTGCAATGATATTTTTTATGTAAATTCTATTTGTTTTTATGTATTAATAGAAATTAAATACATTGTTATTGATTTAATAATTTAATAATTTTTTTGGAGGTAAGGGAAGTTGATAATATCTGTAATTGCATTTCTTTCCTTCTTTCTTTGTTAACATATATAATATAATATAAATATAATTGTTTGTATGTTTTAAACATACAATATACATATAATATATATTCAATATAGTGCAATTTAATAATGTTTTATATTAAGTGTTTAACATTTTTTACTAAATATTAGGACTGTTTATGTAATGTTTTTGAAGTTAAACACTTTCGCTACTATTGCTTAGACTGGAGTAGTATTTAAAAATTAAATTCGTATTAAAATTAGTATAATGTAAAAGAAATATTTAACATTAATTATATCATAAAATATAAAAAAATATATATACTATATATATATTTATATAAGTGCACACTCATGAATAGACCTGTGTGTGTGTTCATATAAATACATATTTATATATAGTATTAAAATTATTGTGGAATTTATTTACTTTACATAATGTTAATGTTATTTAATAAAATATTTAACATTTACTACTTTAAATTGTGTATATATATATATATATATTTGAAAAAAAATATTTGTGCATGTTTTTGATCATATTATTGTACAGAATGTTTTTTTTTTTCAATATTTGTGTCATTTTTATTATAAGTATAGGAACACAATATTGTGGTAAACAATATTTTTGACACAATATGGTTGTCAATGATATTGTTTACTACAATATTGTGTCATTGATCCTCAATACCTCCTCAAGTTCTGTATTGACCCCGTCCCAAAGGGGGATGTATTTTATTACAATGTTAAAATGTGTGCATTAGGTTGTTTCTCTTTTACATCTGAGGCAAGTTGCTGATGATTTGGTTGTAAATCCAGTTTTGTGTGAGTAAATTAGACTGGGTGTGAATTGTTTATATGACTTAGTCCAAAATTAGCTCCGATTACTGATTTGCGCTGAAACATTCTTTCCTCCTGTCTCTCCACATCTGACAGGTCCACCTCTCACTTCTGTCTCAGCTTGTGAGGAGTATTAGTTGCTAATGATTGATACACCTGGGATATTTTGTGTGTGCTTAGCACCCCCATGAACAGCTTCGCTTCTAACGGGTTGCGTTCCAGATGTTCTGGTAGCTCCTGCATATATTGTTGTTTTACACGTCGCCTTTGGATGTATCAGACAAACTAGCTCTTCTGGAACTCATATTCATCCTGCATATCTTCAAGGAGTGCAACACTATTCCTAATATTACATCCCCAAGTTTGGTAATGACAGTGGTGTCCCCAGTCCCTGTAAATCCTGAAAAACCTGGTCCAAACTCCTTCCCTGCCACATGGGGGTTTTAGTGGTTAAATAGTTCTTCCCAACTAAGAGCCTTATTATGACTTTGGCAGTCTTCGGCTGGGACTACCACCGCCGCTGTCCCAGGAAGACCACCAACCCTGTGGTGAGCCCACCCTTCCCGGATTACGAGTCTAATACTGGGTTGGTGGACAGTGCTGTGGTGGTCTCATGACGGCTGTGACAGCACCGACTGCTCATCTGTGCAAGAGGTGGCATGCACCATGTTTTGCATGCCACACAGTGCACACACGACTATGCACTTGTGGGGGGGGGTATGTCATGTGCCCCCTGCACACACCCCCATGGCCACTTTTTCCCCGGGGCCCTGTTGGGGGTTCCTTCTTGCCTGTCTGCCAGTTTTTTCATGGTGGGATCACAGCCATGAAAAGGCTTGCGGAAGGACAAGTCATACTATGGACGGTGGTGCCGGGATCTGCACCGCCTCTATTCCTTCCTACTTCAAACACTGCCAGCACTGCAGGATTCAGGATCCTGGTGGTGCCAGAGTTGTCGTAGAAGACTGCTGGAGGTCCGACCACCGCAATTGTAATTTGGTGGGTGGACCACAGAGGTCGGACTGCCACCCAGTATGGTGGTCCCAGGACCGCCGTACTCATATTAAAGTCCTTAATCTTTAAGGGTGTCATATCATATTCTGAAGACAGTCTGCATAGCAGGAGGGATTGGGTACTTAGACCTGCTTCCATAGGGTAGATGTCGAATTTGAGTGTCAGCCAGGGCCCACCTCTGAGTTACGAACAGAGTCTACTTGCATGTCATAATTCCACTCATTAAGATTAGGTTTGCCATCTAATAATGTGTGCTGATATTCCTCCCTCATAGGTAACTTAAAAAATGTTGTCAGGGCAAATTTGGGGGTTTTCTGATTCCAAAGGGAGCTTCATAACATACAATTGTTCTGTATAAAAAAAGAGTTGATAAAACAGGCACAAGTAAGCAATCATCTTAAATTCATCCAATCTTTCTACTAATGGTGAGGGGAGATAGGACCAGAACATGACTTCACCCACAGTTTATCTAGTTGGGGCTGGGTATTTCTCCGCCATAAGGTAGTCCTACTTTCAAAGATGTAAACTCGTAGATATTTAAATCACTCCTTGGCCATCAGCAAATCTCCTGCCCACACTATCTCTTGTTGCTGCCATCCCAATGGATACATTATTGATTTAGCTTTGTAAATTTTCATCAACCCTGGGGCTCATTTGAATCATTTAAAGAGTCCCTCTGTTGAGATCCACTCAGATAGAGGTTCAATGGCGATAGTAACCTGTAGGTGGAAAAGATGGCAGCCCTGCCTCGTACCCCATCTCGTATTCCTGTATATAGGAAAGGACTCTGACACCTCACCCCCCACCCTGACTCTGAAAAATAAGTAAGTGTATAAGAGTTTTACATACCCAAAGTGTTTGGGTCTCGCTTAATTTTTATTAGTAAAGAAAATGAATCACTACAGCCCACTGAATGAAATGCTTTCTCAAGATTGGCCATAGGGAATGCCAGAGATTCCTCTAACCTACCCACCAGACTGAGTGCATTATGCAAGCAACTAAAATTGTGTCTAGTTCTATGCCCCTACCTCAAGCAACATTCTTCCAGCCGGACCAATAATTGGATCATTTTCGTTCATCAGTTGGCCAGGTCCTTGGCAAGGAGTTTCACCTCAGCTTTTAGCAGCGATATAGGACTATAGGAGAAGCATCTATCAGGTGGTCTGCCTGGTTTATGTATCACTACTTTTTCGGCCAGCCACAAGTCAGGCAGCAACTCTCCCTTGTCAGAAGAATCCTCAAACATCTCTTGGAAGGCATCTATGAATTGGGCTGAGATGCATTTAAAGAATTCAGGCATGAACTCGTTTGAACCAGGAATTTTACTGGGCTGCATCTAGCCAGGCACAGTTGTGAATTCAACTAGTGTGATTTCCTCTTCAAGACATTCCCTGTCTTTCTGCATCAGATGTTTCACTGGGAGATCTTTTATAAAGTTTTTTTAGGTCTTCTCGGGGTGTCTCTTTGCTGCGTGCATATAGCGTGGTGTAATAAGGTGATAAAGTGCGTGCAGTAGCCTGACTGCCTTCTACCCGGGATCCCTATCCATTTCATATATGTGTTATGAGTCCATGTTTATCTTTTACTTTGACATAGCCAATAGAGCATCTTTTTTGCTTTGTTGCCCCATTCGTAGATTCGGCTCTGTGATAGTTCATGATAGTTTGCTGTAATACTATTGTATTCAGTATTATAGAATATGTCCGAACTCTATGGGGCAGATTTACAAGGCCCGTGCACCACTTTTGCGCCGCCGTTGCATCACTTCTGTGACGCAGCGGCGACGTAAAGCTAGTGCCATGCTGCGGGGGATTTACAACGTGCCGCATCTAGGGAGATACGTCACGTTGTAAAGCCCTGCGCCACATGAAACCTGCGTCAGGTTTCATGTGGACATTCCGGCGCAGGAACGCCTTGGAAAAGTGCCAAAGTGAAATCTACAAAATTTCACTCAGTCACTTTTCCGACCCCGCTGCGTCAAAACCTTGCACCTGCTTGAAGCAGGCGTAAGGTGTGACGCACTATGTGGAAGATAGGCTGGGTTGGCACAGTGCTGGAGTTGCGTCGCGCTCCTGACACAATTCCAGCCATGCGCCAACCTTACGCCGGCAGATGCGACACGCATCTGTTTATCCTTGCGCCATGATGCGCCGCATTGTAAATGCGGTGCATCTGTGGTGGTGCAAGGGTAAACTTGCATCACACATCTTTCCTGGTGCATCCCTGCTGATTTGCAGGGATGCTCCAGGAAACGTAAATCTTCCCCTATGAGTTTAAATATTGTGCTCTCAATTTAAGTAGAGGGGCTTCAAGCTGTGTCACCTCCTTTTGTTAATGATGGGTTTTCCCTTCTGTGAAGCCAAACATTCACACTCTAACATCATGTTAAAAAGCCTTCCATAACGTTCCAGGCAAATCCACTGTCCATTAGCTCTTTGAAAATACCTTTCCAGTGGCTGCTGCCTGCAATGGAGAGTGGTGGGGCAGGCAAAACAGTAAACTTGAATAACTTCATGCCGACATGCATTAGATTATCATTTTGAATTTACATTTTTTTTTTACTTTAAAAGGTAATGTAATGCATGTCGGCAAATTAGGGATACATAAAGACATAAAATACATTTGAAAAAACAGGAAATAAAAGTCACTTACCTCTGTTCTCATTCTGGTGCCCTTTTCTCCTCCACCGAGCCCCAGCCAAGTCCCCAAACCAACCCTGGTGCTGATCTTATGCTGTATGAGACCAGTGCCAGGATTGGATGGACCAAGCCCTGTCAGCACTCCAAAATGCACTGGAGTCCTTTACTCGGTCTCAACCCAGCTGTCGGAGACAGTTGGGTTGAGAGATTTAAAGTTTGCATGTCTTGCTGACCATCACAAGACGGCAGCCGAGGAGACATGCACTCCTTATAGTGCCCAGTCCATCATTCCTCTCTGTTGACAGTCAGCAGTGGCTATGCGCTCAATTGCTAGTCGCAAAATGCCATGTACAACAGTGTCTGAGACACTGTTTGCGATTCCCAATGGGGTCGCAAATTGCATGCTTCATGAATAAATTCATGACGCACTTGCAATTTGCGACCCCATTGGGAATCGCTGGCCCTCCCAGGGATGGTGGCCTGCTGGTCTCAGCAGACCTCTGGGATTGCTTTTAAATAAAGCAGTTTTTTTAAATGCAGTCCTTTAAAGAAAATGGCAGGCAATTAAAAGAAGAAAATTAAATGTTTTCGTATCATCTTTTAAGGGCAGATAGTGTTCCTGGGACTACTGCCTGCCCCTAAAAAAAATTCCCCCTGCATTTCGAAAGGGCAATGCGAGTGCATCACCAACCTCTTGAAGAGGGCGGTAAATCGCGAGTGTTTTGCGACCGCAAAACATTCATACATGGGGTAGAGAGTCGCTATTAGGAAGGGACGCCCTTTAAACGCCCCTTCCTGATAGTGAGTCACAATTCCTATTTAGCGAGTCGCAAATAAATTGCGACTCGCTAAATAGGGTTAGTACATGGCCCATTTGTATTTTGCATGCGCAAACGGGTCGCAAACCAGTTTGCGCATGCAAGATAGGGTCGTACATCTGGCCCCAAGTCATTTTCAGACCTGCACTGTCTTTTAATTTGATCAAGGAGGCCATTCACATTCCATGTGAAGATGCACAGTTTACCAGGCCTAGTGTGCTCTCTGTTGTCTGACATTAAGATGTATGATGTGTCTTGTTTTTAGTTGCAACCAAACCTCCACTTGTCGGTTGTGAACTGCCATTTAAAACAAATAAAATAACCAACTGCCTGTGATCCTCTGTCCACGCCATGCTTCGAGGACATGAAGTATCTGTTTCTGGATAACTCAGTAGGAGCCACCAACAAGGGGCACGATTCACAGAACTAACTTAAGACAAAATCCTAAACTTACTACCATTTTGGTATTCACAGAAGGCACTTACTCATCAATGAGTAAGTGCCTTCTGTGAATTCTAAAATGAATACATGCACTTACTCATTTTGGTATTCACAGAAGGCACTTACTCAACAATGAGTAAGTGCCTTCTGTGAATCCCAAAATGAGTAAGTGCCTTCTGTGACTACCAAAATGAGTAAGTGCCTTCTGTGACTACCAAAATGAGTAAGTGCCTTCTGTGAATACCAAAATGGCAGTAAGTTTAGGATTTTGTCTTAAGTTAGTTCTCTGAATCGGGCCCATGGTGTGTACCCTCCCTCCCTTTTTGTCTGAACTTCTGCCCCTTTGATACCCAAACAAAACATTTTCAAAACTGTATTGCAATAGAGATGTTTTTACCATGCCTATCCTTGGATTTGCACCACTGCACAACTTATAAACACCTGCCTTGATGACTCACTGCAGTCCCGGATTGGACTTTGACACGTGGGTGGTAAATGATAAAAATATCTCAGTTGTATTATTTTTAAGTAAATTCTGCAGATTGACGGTATATCGGCAAGTACAGTTAACCATAACATTTCTCCTCTCCACCATGGAAGAATCAAACAGAGGTAGAGTGGGTAACAAACAGCAGTCTCATGGCCAGTGATCTTTCCCATACCTATGAACGTAGTCCTCCACCAGTCCATCATCTGTGTTGGATAACGTTTAATCTTTTTGTCCATCACTTAGTGCTCTGTCCTCCACCGACCCGACTGTTTCAATAGTTGAAAAATCTTTACCACTGGCTCCTGCTAATGTCACATTATCCTCACTGCTTTGATGTCTAGTCTGTCCTCAGGGTCTAAGGCCTCTGACCCATGGGTTTCATGGTCATTGGGGGTGGAGCATGTTCGCTGTCTTGTCTGTTTTGTAAAGCTGTAATGTCAGGGCAGCGTTCCTCCACCTATGGCTGGCCCTGTTCTGGGAGTCGGAAAATATGTCTTGTTTTTAAAAATGATTTTCATCTTGGCTGGGAACAATAGCATATACTTGAGCACTATTGAGCACAGTCCAGCACAGTCATAGCAGTGTATCAATTACTTAGATGTATTTTTGCCTGGGAAACCAGGGGTCCTTCCAGCGATGTTGGTATTAGGTAGTATATTGACTTCTAGTCACTGACCCACCAGCCCTCTCAAGAGCAGATGGTATGCATATCCATGCTGTAAATATAAAAACCACACTGTATCACCAAACTTTATGGGCCTCATTTATGAGGTTTTGCCGTAGGGCGGCGCAGCAGGCCTTCCCGCTGCGCTTCCCTACGGCAAAAGAAAAGGGCAGGAATGCGCCGTATCTATAAGTTGCGGCGCATTCCTGTCCTTTTCCCCTGTGCTGGCGCACAATAGGCGGCTGTGCGCCAACGCAGGCATCTTTGAACCATGGTGCAAGGGTGCCTGCATTGCAGGGATGATTAGTTTTGTACAGGAAGGGAAATCTTTCTGTACAAAAATAAACACAAGAGGCTTTTCCTCCTTCTATGTGTGCTGCAGAATGCAGCTCACATAGAAATAGAAAAACAAGAAGAATTAAAGATATTTCTCCTCGTTGTGCCTTCCTTACACCTCCGTTGGGGAGGCGTAAGCTTTTGGCACAGCCTCAGATTTATGATTTCTAGTAAATCTGGGGCAGTGTCAAAAGACCATGGATGTTGCTGGGAAAGCCCCCAGCAACACCCATTGCATGCCCCATTAACGCAGAAAACTGCGTTAAAGGGACTGATATTTATCAGGCAACATTAAGCCAAAAAAGTGGCTTAGTGCTGCCTGATAAATATCACGCAGGCTTCTGCGCCACGGAACATCACAAAAAGTGACGTTCCGGAGGCGTAAGGAGTCTCATAAATGAAGCCCTATGTATTTTGGTTTATTTTATATGTACTGTTGAGTCAATTATTGTCTTTATCATGTTGCATGTAGTTAACCCATTGACTGATCATACAGTTTTTCCTATATTGACCATTTTTATAGGACAGACAGCTTTGCCTGTTGTATGAGGTATTGGAAAAACAATATCTCTTTTAACCCCTTCCCCGCTCATGACGGAACCACTCCGTCATGAGCCACGGTTGCGCTGTGCTCATGACGGAGTGGTTCCGTCATGCTACGGCCGTTGGCGGCCGCTCCGCCCACGCGGTGCTAATTCCCCGCCTGTGCGGGCGATTAGCGCAGTGGGCGGAGTCGTGACGGAACCACTTCATCATGAGCACAGCTCAACCGTGGCTCGTGACGGAGCGGTTCCGTCACGAGCACCGTGCCACCGCGCTGCCCCCAAACCCCCCCCAGCGCCGCGGCGGAATTCCTGCCGCGGCGAAAGGGTTAAAAACTGTTGTAGTTTATTGTGATATTATTTATTTATTTGGTTTTTTTTTTCTTAGTCCTCATAAGCCTCTTTATCAAGAAGAAAAAACATACGTTCTTTCCCTTTGCACATCTTGATGGGCACCTGACACCTTTGCCCCCTTATGCTTTTGGCAATACGAGTAGGTATAGATGGAAATAGAAAACAGAGAAGGAGGAATCATGTGAATTTGTCTGCTTTTTTTCTCTCTCACTTTCCGCCAAGCAGAACCAAATCTCCAATACCAAAAACCCGAATGCCGAGCGAGGCTAATAAGGCATAATCATAGGACCATTAAGAAACTACCTGTTATCGTTTAAATTATTACACCATTCAGTAAAAGGGAGCCAAAAATGTACATCTCTAGTGCTCTTCCCATCTAAAGTGGCTATATAGTTAGCTGAGCTTAACAGATTATCTGAATTTGGGGAGAGAGGGGACACCCATAATTTACAGATTTCTCTCCGTGCAAGCAATGCAATGTAAAAGATAAGTCTCGCCTGATCTTTAGTAATTTTTACTTCAGGCTCTAATTGCCCAAAGATGACAAATAGAACGCTTACCTTAACTTGCAGCTTAAGCATTTGGGATAACGCCTCGGTTACTTCGTTCCAATAAGTTTGCAACTCTACACATTCTAAAAACATGTGGACATCATCTGCCTTCATTTTACCGCATTTTGGGCAAGGGACTTCACCTCTCCTCCCAAACTTTGACAGCTTCCAAGGTGACCAGTATGCTCTATGGATAGAAAAGAGATGGTTTCTTCTCAGGTGCGCAGGCTTAACGGATTTAAATAGCATAGCCATAGATACTTGCCAGTACTTTTCCAGCGATGATTCCGGCAAGTCTTCTCCCCACAACTCCATTGGAAGCGTGAAATCTCCATCTTCGGATTCCACCAGTAACCAATAGATCATCGCCACCTCCTTTTTTTGACGCAGTTGCAGCTTCATTCTAAACTCTAGCTCATTTTGTTCCCCTATTTTTGTTTGTGGATCAGCAAACCAGCTCTGAATTTGCATGTATTTAAAACTGGAGAGTCTAAAGTTTGTAAGCTGGCTACATCTCTCCCAAGAGATAAGTCTCCCATAATTTATTAGCTGATCCCATTGTCTGAGGCCTCCCTGTAATAGGGGTTTAGCCAAGCTGTCTTTTGTCCACTCTGGAGAACCGGGGCTATCCCAAATAGGGGCTAAAAGACTATGGTAAGGAATTTTCAAAGTTCTTCTCACGTTATACCAAGTCTCTGCAAACCCCTTCAAGATCTTCAGCCTGACCTTTTTAAAGAATTTGGGGTCAGCATACTTAAAAATGAACCCCTCCTTACCTCCCGGCTCTAGGTTCGCTATTGTGGACCACAAGCCTCCTGCGATTGAGGGATGAGGTAAGTTAAAAAGATACTTTCCATTCTTCAAAAGAAAAGCCCATGAATAGAAGAGGAGATCTGGTACGGCAATTCCTCCTTTCTCAATCCTTCTTCGTAGCTTCTTCCAAGCTATTCTTGGTCCTTTACTTGCCCATATAAACGAACCCAAGTCCCCTTGTAGTTTCTTAAACCAAAGCGTTTTAAAAGGTAAGGGTATTGCATCGAAAAGAAAAGTAACCTTTGGAAGAATTACCATTTTAATCAAGTTGCTTCTTCCAAAAATTGATAATTGGAGGTGAGACCAGGATTTCAAAAGTTTAGTAATCTCCTTCCGAACTTTGTCGAAATTGAGTTTCACTATTTTGTCGATGTCATGGGATATCATTACTCCCAAGTATCTAATCTCGTCCTTCCCAGATGCCCACTCTATATTCCAAGTCATGACTTCGGACTTATCTTCATTAACCTCATATCCTGAGGCCATCCCAAAGTCAGTTGTTAAGGTCATTAAACGCGGCCAGGTTTTCCTTATATTTGTGGAGAGGATCACTATATCATTGGCGTAAAGCCCCATTTTTTTCTCCCAGCCTGCAAACCTAAAAGGCTGAATTTTTAGATCTTCTCTGATCTTCCTTGCCAAAGGCTCTATATATAAGTTGAAAAGTAGAGGCGATAGAGGGCACCCCTGCCTCGTTCCTCTTGATATTTTTACTGGTTGAGACAAGGAGCCATTAATTAGAATCCTAGCCTGGGGAGCTTTATAAAGACCAGCCAGAGCATTACAGAAATGTGTACCTAAGTTCAGGGATGTAATCACTTCCTTCAGATATATCCAATTTACCCGGTCAAAAGCCTTGGTAGCATCCTGGGCCACCAAGGCTAAAGGAAGATGGTAAGTAGATGCTAGGTCAATCGTGGCAATCAGTGAGAAGGTCAGAACTTTCAAAAACCTTCCCCGAGTAAAACCTTTTTGGTCCTCATGAGTTAAATAAACCATCAGCCCATTTAGCCTATCCGCCAGAATCTTCGTGTAGATCTTATAATCACTATTTAGCAAGGAAATGGGACGATATGAGTCACATTTTTTTTAGCATTTTCCAGGTTTCAATATCAAGGCTATCGTGGCTTCCTTCCAGGAGGCTGGCATGACCTTATGTTCAATATATAGCTCGTTGAACAATTTAGTTAAGATGGGAGCTAAAGTGTCCGCCAAGATTTTATAAACCTCTTGTGGAATGCCATCTGGCCCTGGGGCCTTGCCCTTCTTTAAGTGCACCATTATATTACCCACTTCCTGAACCTTTATTTTAGCATTGAGAAAGTCTGCTTTTTCCCTTGTCAAGGAGTTTTCCATACCTGGTCTTACCCATTTACTAAGAGTATCTTCAGATGGCATAAGATCTTCCTTATATACTCTACTAAAATGATTCTGAAAAACTCGCTCAATCCCTTCGCTATCCTCAATTAGGCTGCCTGTTTGTTCAAAAATAATTTCCTCAACCCTATTTCTCAGTTGTTCTTTTTTTGCCTTCCATGCTAAAAGTTTGCCACACCCTTCGCTGTATTCAAAGTGTGCCATTTGACTGGCTTCCCATCTCTTTCTCACCCTCTCTTGCATTACCGTGGATACATTGACCTTCTGTTGTATCAGTTCTTGAAGCATTCTTGTCCTCATCTGCTCGTCTATGCTAGGGTCCCTTAATTCTTTTTCTAAGGAACTGATCTTTTCCTCCTGTGCTGTTACTTCTTTATGATAATTTCTCCTTTTCTCAGCCGCTAGAGCCCCTAGCCTCCCCCTCAGAAACGCCTTAAAAGCATCCCAAGCAGTCCCAGGGGCCACTGATCCCCAATTAATCTAAAAAAACTCTTCTGTATCTTTTTTAAGAGCTTGTACCACCTCCTCCTCCAATAGAATTGTGCGGTCTAAAGTCCATCTGGACTGGGCCGCAACCCCCCTGGCCTCTAATGTAAGCATTACCGCTGAGTGGTCTGACAGATGGGCTCCTATATGCTCAACCAGTTGCACCTCATCTTTAACCTTACAATCCACTAAAAAATAATCTATTCTGGACTGGTGTCTATACCTTTTGTTGAAGAAAGTAAAGGCCTTTTTTCCCCCTGCTTTCCGCCTCCAAATATCAAGCAACCCTAGTTGTTCCATCATTTGTTTAATTAGTCTAAGCATATTAGGGTTGGTCTGAGCTTTACTACATATAGACCTATCCAATACATTATTCAATACAACATTAAAGTCACCAGCCAGAATGATTGGGTCAGATGAGTTTAAAAGCCTCGCCCAAAGATCTTGCAAGGGTATTTATTGTGATGTTATTGTCTATAATATGTTGCTCACAACAGAAAAGTAGACTCAATTGTAATTTTTTTAATGATTTTTGTATGAGAACTGTGGTACACTGAGTCTTCTCCTATCTTATGGGAATTAAGGTCTCTTACACTTAACAGTTGCCTAGGAAAGTTTTCTTGAACACATGTATATCCATGCTGTTCAGTGAATGAATGAATGAAAACGAATTTATATCGCGCAGACTAAGCCCGAAGGCATCAAGGCGCCTAACAATATGATCAAAACACAGAAGCCCGCTCACGGATATGCCTTAACAAATAGCCAAGTCAATAATCAACTGAGCATGAAAAGGGGTTAGTCCTGATATCAGAGAGATTATTGTCTAGCTCTCAGCAACAATCCCGCTTGTGCATCTATAACATACCTACCAATTTTTAAGAGCAATTTCACTGTGTGAGGAAGGGGTGGGGCCTTCAAGGGGGCAGTGCCTCGTGCCTAAAAGTACCTAGGAGGCACTTTTGAACCCCACCCACAGGCCCCTGCCTCCCAAAAACAAAAATCTTGCTGATGCTGGTGCCGATGTCCTTGGGTGTTGTCACGTCCCTTAATGGAAGTCGGCTGTTCAAAGCCTTGGAAAATGAGCTGGAAAACCACTATTTACAGAGGTTTTCAGATCATTTCCCCTGCCACCGTGTAATATCAGCTCCTCACTGGGAGACCGTGTGATGGGAGCTGATATCGTGTGTCACACAGTAGCACCGTGTGAGTTGTCAGGTATGCTATAAACATGTTTCTTACCTTATTTGCGGAATCATAAATGGGTTATGAAGTAGCAGAATCACACAGACAGCTCTAGGCTTCACACAAACAGGAGAGGAGGGCAGCTAATTTTTTATTTAGCATGGATAAAAGGGGGTTTCACCACCCACACCAAATACCATTTAGAAGCAGCAAGACCCCGCCCCTGAAAATGTGTCCGTCACAAGAGTCTCCAAGCACCAGTCACATACTAAAATAATATTTATTGCCGCTCTGCCTTTTTTGTTTTTGGGGTGCTTCCAGTGCTTTGAATGGGCCGGTACTGTCCGGTACTGAGTACTGGCACTTGTTTATATGGAGGGTACCTCCACTTCTCAAGAGAGACGTAATACTTTTAATTGGAGAGTACCGGTACTTCTCAGAAACAAGCATGTACTCTGGTACATGGTACCTGCACTTCTAGTTTTTCCATTTCAAGCACTGGGTGCTTCCCTCCGTGGTGTGCGATCTTCATCCTAACTCTATGACTGCCTGAATTAAGGTGTCAGCAACAACCTCTATGAGGTACCATAGTGCTCCAGGATACGTGTGACTGCTGATACCATGCAGCAACCCTGGCACCTGTGCTCCATAGCTGCCAAGTCAGAGTGCTTATGTGTGACATTTCCATGGTTTCAGTGCACTAATGAGTGACATTCAACTGCCACTTAGAGTGACACCTTCTAGCGAGTAAAACCAAGCAGCAATGAGTTGCATGGAAAGGAATACATCTAAAAAATTATACCTTTTGAGCAATGAAAAGCTCTGAAAAATATCTTTAAATTGCTTCAAAACCCCTGAAATGGAAGTTTAACATTTGCATTATAATGAACACTAAATCTCAGCATATTTTGCAGCCTATGCTATACTGTATATATACTACAATTTTAAAACAATGAGCACATTCACAGTGCTTTCAGTCGCAGGCTGGGACTTGTAGTACTATAAATACAGATGTCTCTATCCACTACTGTGCCAGCAAACACAATGATGTTCCTCTCTGGTCACACACAAAACATTTTCAGTAAATGCGTTACCCAATTGAGGTTTCATAACATTAAGCAAAATAATGCATTCCCTACCAATTTTCTTTAACTTGCACGATCTACCATTTTGTACTTGAGGTTTGAGGTTATTTTGTATGTAGTTGCCGAGAGATCAACAAAATGGTTGTAGGCTGTGTTGGCTGAGCCTATTTATGCATTATGGTCTCTGCAGTTTTACCAAATATTTAAGAGAGGGTTTAGTGTAAGCCACCCAACTATCATATATTTAATTTAATGCTGACAACTTGGCTTTTACAGCTGAAAGGAAATGGAAAAAGTATAACATTCATCGCAAATATAACAATATAATTTATTCTCTACATGAACCAAGTTAACTCCCGGTCTCAGCTTGAAAAGTAAATTAAGAAAAGCATGCCTCATTAAGTGTGTAAACTGACTGGAATCGCTGACCTAATGTGTTTAAAGCAGATGCTACAGAGATCATTGAACTTCCGAGTGTAGAACCTGTAGACTGACTGAGTGTGCGTGAATAACTCACCGACTGCGGCCACTGTCCACAAGGGAGTGTATTGCTAGATCAGCGCTTGCGTGTTCTATGACCAGGCTGACAGGACAGGCACGGACTGCAAAACCAAGCGACAGGTCAAGGATGTGCCTGAGTGGAAGGAGATTGAGAAGCTGCATCTCTCCCCGCTCTGAAAGGTCTCATTCTGCATGATTGGCCGGCAAAAGTGGCGCTTTTGTTATTGTGTGCACAACTGACTACAACAACAAACTGATTACCCAGCCAGCGAAATCCAGGTTCTTCAGGTTGGGAGAAACAGTACAGAGTATTTAAAGGGATGTCCTGGTGCCAGTAAACAACATCCTGTGCACCCCAGTGCTGCTTACTCCTACCATCTGCATCACCAGTATTGCAGCGGAAGCGTGGCAAAATGTTATTATTTATACGCCTACTCTCCTTACTACTCTAACCATACTGGACCCTTTACGATTAGACAATCTGCAGCATTTCCATTTACCACAGAGGCAATGATCTTCTGACAAATAATTCTCCACCGATAAGAGAGATGGACGCTAGGGTGGCCAAACACCACGTTAGCTGTCCAATAAGGACCATAGATTGACAGCCAACTCACGGATTTGAGATTAACCCTGGGCGGCGTTCGTGGAGTTCCACTACACAAAGCTACGTGAAGTGCAAAAAAAAATCTTTCGCACTACGCGGAGCCCTGTGAGGGGAGGAGTATAATAGAAAAATGCCATTTGAGGTGATTGCACAGTGCAGGATGCTTGTCCACACTGTGCAATCATTGCGAACAGCACCAGGCACAGAGCAAGCTTACCTTTTTTGCCGCTCTAGTAGATTTTTACTCGAGTGGCAGCTTTCTCAATGCGAACGGGCAGTTTTTCAACACGATCGGTCGCGAGAATACACGACCACTGGCATTGAGAAAACTGACCCCCCCCCACCCCCGCGTTGAGAAATCACGCCAGGAGGTTTATTTTCCACGCCCGCGCTCGCTAACTTGATGGTCGCGATCCCGAACGAAGAAAAATTGTGGATTTTACTGACCTGCGCTTGCCAACTTGACATCGGGGAACGCGAGCGAGGAAAAAAACTCCGCTCCGCTGTGCGAAGCGGAGTTTTTCTGAACTCTGCGAGCTCCGCGTAACGCGGAGTGCGGGAAATTACGCAAACTCCGCGAGAAGAGTGGATTTCACCACCCAGGGTTATTTGAGATCAGATTTAGGTAAACCACTCTTAAAATCATGCTGTAGAAATAAAAAGTAGCAACAGGAAGAACCAACCTCCTGAAGAAGTTAATTCAAGTTAGGATTATGCAAACCAAAATCTCTGCAACAGCAATGCAAAAAAAAAAGAAGTAACACTTGATGTTCTGACAAAGCTCGCTTATTCTCCCTACAACGCATTTAAATCATTTGTTAAATATCACAATTTAAATGGAAGAACCAATAGGACTCAATAGTAGGCTCAGACAGATATTAGGTAAGTTTAGTCATTGTATTAAATATTCTACATTCATTGCCTCAAGCAATCTCTTGACAATTTGAGTTAAGAATATCACAGCTTTTATAACAGCGCCAAACATTTAAGGAGGCTTTCTCGGATGGTTATTATAAATTTAGTTCACAGAGTTACATACAGAGTCCCACCACCATTAACGCAGAAGGATAATTTGTCTAATAGCTCAAATCCTAAGAAGAATGGGAAAGGGTTCAGATTTAAAGTCCATTTAAGGACAAGTCCATTAGCCTAAAACGAGGAATAAAGCAAATGGAAAATAGAAATGGTTCAGCAAACAAGGTTTTAGTCCATCAGCTACCGACTGTAGAATCAACAAAGCAGTCCAAAGTAAGGGAAAATGTCATCAAAATTTGATCAGCGTAGCATCTGTTCACAAGGGGAAAAGAAAAAGTATGGTGATGCCTCTCCTTTGGGGCTTCTTCTTTTATACAGTCTATAGCAATTGCAAGTGATCTGGCATCACACCACCATCTGAAGACTGTTGTATGCTCAAATTCACATAATGTCACCTAGTACACTTGCTTTCCCATGCTGGTTGTTGGACCTGGTCCTTTTTGCAGGGCTATCTCCAAACTTTTTTCCTTCTTCCTCCTATTTTTACTGACCTGTTTTTGTAGGTTTTAGGACTCTGGGCACTTTACCACTGCTAACTAGCGTTAAAGTGCATGTGTTCTCTGTCTAAATTGAATTTGTAATTGGTTATCCATGATTGGCATATTTGATTTACAGGTAAGTCCCTAGGAAAGTGCACTGTGTGTGTGGTGTGCAGGCTTGGAATTAAATGTAACTTCCAATTGGAAAGGGATAGAGATTTGGGTTTGGGGTTCCCTGAACTCACAATTTGAAAATACATCTTTTAGGGCCATATGTAGGTAGAATAGAATTTGCGAATCGGAAATTGCGATTTTTCGCGAATCGCATTTTCCGAATCGCAAATAGCCATGTAGGTAGATTTTAGCGATTAATTAGCGATTAGCAAAAATTCGCAGAATAATTTTGCATTTACCCTAATAGCGATTCCTTAATTGCGAAAACGCTATTAAGGAATCGCAAATCTGGGAATCTGCAATTCAGGTGCAGAATGATGACATCACAACCAGGAAGTGTGACTGCCCATGCTGCACTAGATTGCCAGCAGCTGTGTGTGAGTCAGTAGCTGTTTGAGAGCCTGTGTGGAGAGGAGAACAGTGCAGCTCTGCATTTGAAAACCAGCCAAATGGATTCCCAGGGGACTGAAAAGCAGCATGAGGAACCAGCAAGGAAGAGGAAACAGAAATTCAGTGAGAGGGAGCTGGAGGTCCTCACACAGGAGGTGGCCAGCAACCATGACCTCCTATTTGGGAAAAGTTCCCTGAGAGTACCTGAGGCCAGAAAGCGCAAGATTTGGAGTGACATCCAAGAGAAAGTCAATGCCATTGGTGTCACACACCGCAGTGTGGAGGACCTACGTAAAAGATGGTATGACATGCGGCAGAGGTCAAAGGAGAGGGTGGCAACAAGACTGGCAGAGGCAAAAAAAACGGTGGGGGCCCTTCCACTGCAACCGAACCGACGCCCCTGGAGGATCTGGTGGAGGGCACACTGCAGCGTGAGAGCGTGAGTGGAGTGGCTGACCTGGACAGCTCAGAACACAGAGACACCAGACAAGGTAAGGTGCATGGCAAAACCCCCTGCTACATCCCCAAACCACCCACATCCCCCAAAAGGCAACCTGACTGCAACTCCAGTAAATGTCACACAGCACACACAGAAATGCATTATGGGAAACGTAGTCACATGCACTGATAACTGTGCCAGTGAGACACAGACAGGTGGAATAGGAAGGACTCCATCACGCAGAGATAGAAAAAGACCGATAGTACCCATGAGATTGTATTGCTTGAAACTAATGCATGACAAATACCACACAGGACACAGTACTAATGTGTGTCATTTAATCCACAGCACCACCACCAACACAGGATAGTGAGGCTGAATGTGAGCCAACAGCTGAGATGGAGGACCAGGCATGCCAGAAGGATCAGGGCGCAGCCACAACTGCCGACACAGCACCATGCAGGCGTCGCATAATTGTCCCACCACTACCACTGTTGGAGACACAGGCACCAGACAAAGCAGAGGAGCAACAGCCAGTGCACAGGCAGCGTGCAGGACTGCAACAAACACAGTCCCCTGAACAATCAAGAGTAGGGAGAGGGATGAGACGCAGGGAACGGCCGTCCACCAGCACTGCTCCTGTTGAAGAGGACACGGTGTTCTCGGGCCTGGAGGGCAGCATGCTGAAGCAGCAGCGCCTGCAAGTGAAGGGAATCAGGTCAATACAACGGCAGCTGACAGCACATAACCACAACATGACCGAGTTGCGTGCAGGAGTAATGGCCATGACTGGTGCATTGGAGGGACTGTGCAGGGAGATAGCGAGGGACAGGGCAGCGCGGCGCCGGGACAGACATCGCCTTCACACACGGCTGGACCTATACACAAGGGCTGTGAACCGCCACTCAACCGCCACATCCCTGCTGGCCAGAAGATGTGTTGGCATGCAGCGTGAGATGGCCCACTGCTGTCAGGACGTGGGCAGTGTCTTGGTGCAGGTCACACATGCGGTGGACCAGATGCGCGCAACCGCCACAGGTGGCATAGGTGCACTTGCTGCCACGGACACTGATGAACAATCGAGCAGGAGCAGCATCACTCCCCCAATACCACAGGACAGACGCAGGAGTGCACGACAGGGCACAGTGGAGGATGAGTCAAGGGAGGGCACAGCGCGCACACAGCGAGGCGCACCAGGCCGTGCACGTAGGAGGTGAAGGGACACAAGGGACTAATGGCCATGTGTGACGCAACACAGTCCATGTAGACTCAGTGTCTGTTGTTATTCTTTGCACTGTGACACAAACAAGTGCATGCAGGGACTTTGAAGTCACAACGTGAGATCACTCAATGCCTGATAACACTGAAATAAAAATCCCTGTCAGTCACCAATCAGTTTCATTGTGTCATCATTACTCACTTAGAAGTAGTTTTGGGTAATCTCATCACGTCTCATACGTCCGGCAGCTGCACCAGCACCTCCTGTGGGAGCGCGATGTGGTGCTGGTCCATCCTCATCTGATGATTTAGAGTCTGTCAGGTCCACTGGGGTTCCTTTCTTGGTAGCGATGTTGTGTAGCATTGCACAGGCAACCACTATTTTGCAACACGTCTCAGGGCTGTACTGTAGCGCTCCACCACTCTTATGGAGGCATCGAAAACAGCTCTTTAGGATTCCAAAGGTCCTCTCAATGGCACAGCGTGTAGCTCTGTGTGCGCTGTTGTACCCCCTCTCACCTGCAGTTGATGGATTCAGGTACGGTGTGAGGATGTAGTCTCGTACAGCATACGCACTGTCACCTGCGGGGCATAAGCAGAATAATGTTCAATAGTGTCCTGCCACTGCATCACTCTACTGCCTCTGTGTGTGTTTGCCATGCATTTACCTAGCAGATAGCCCTCTCCAAAATCACCATTTGTGAGTCTGCGATGTAATGCACAGTGGCGAAACATGAATGAGTCGTGTGTGCTTCCAGGGTATTTGGCCACAATTTCAGTGATTATGTGTTGGGCATTGCACACTACCTGGATGTTCAGGGAATGATATGACTTTCTGTTGCGAAATACATACTCATTATGTGATGGGGGTGAAATAGCGATATGTGTCCCATCTATGCAGCCAATGACATGGGGGAATTGTGCAATTTGGTAGAAATCTTGCTTGGTCTGATCCAGTGCCTGTGCTGTGCTAGCAAATTGTATGTGGTGATGCAGCCTCTGTACCATTGCATCCAGGAAAGCGTGGAAGAAGCGCGATAGTGCACTTTGGGAGACACCTCCTGCTGTGGCAATGACCCCCTGGAAACTACCTGATGCCAGGAGGTGCAGTGAGCACAGCACCTGTACATGGGTGGGAATGGAGTGTGCCCTGCGTGTGGGGTGGTCAAGTATGGGTGTCAGTTCAGCAATTAAATCCAGGATGCTGTCTGGGTGCAGCCTGTAGTTGACATGGATCTCCTCATCGGTCACTTGGAAGAGGGTGATGCGTGCTCTGTAGATCCTTTCCTGGCGTCTCCTTCTCTGTGTGGCATCCCTGATTCGCAGCCTCCTGGCTATCACGTACAGCCCAGCCATGGTGGAAAGGCCCTGTGGCATTGTGGGCCTGTTTACATAGGTTGCAGTTGATTACCACCTGCTCAGTGTTGATGGTAATTGGGAAGTGCAAAATTGCGGATTTTGCGGAATCGCTATTTGCGAATTTTCTGAACATGTCATTTTGCGAAATCGCAATTTGCGAGTTCGGTAACAGCGATTTCCGCAAATACTGGTGCGCAGACTGCAATTACGCTGATATATTCGCAGACTCCACTTTACGCAAAATAGCTAATCGCTAAATTAGCGATTCGCACTGTTCTTCTGCGAAAACCTTTCCTACATGGCTCAAGTATGTTTTGCGATCGCAAACACACAGATTCCTGCGAATCGCACTGTTTGCGATCGCAAAACTGTTTCCTACATATGGCCCAAAGTGAAGTTGTTTTTTAAATTGCATGTTTGAAAATGCCACTTTTAGAAAGTGTCTAGAACAGAGCACTCATCTCGTGCTCATTACTGACGCACTGCACAAGTCGGGAACTTATCCCGCTAATGTTTCCAATTCAACCCGGTATACCAAAGTTCACCAATGTTCACATTAATTTCAACAATTCTCTTTCTGGTATTTCCATTGTACTCTTCATAACAGCGGAGACAGCGTGTATCAATCTGCAATCTTTATTGTACACTTCCGTTACTGTCTGTATGCCATTCTGGGCTTCGTAAAGCGGTACGTGCAAATTAATCACAACATCGATTTGAAAGTAAGCACAAAGTTCTTGTTTTCTCCAATGCATTTCGAACCTCAAAGGCTCTTCGTCAGGGAGTTCTAGAAAAGATAAAATAAACAGATTCACTGCCTAATCTACAATGCTGCGTACGTGTAAACAGTACATGCGTGTGCTAACTCATACCCCCTCGCTTAAAAAAACTTAGCTAAACCAAAACCTACCCAGTTCCCCACTGAGCCCCGATTCCCATACTCTTACAGTGTCATGGTGCTGCCCTTCCCTCACCCTTACTCCCCTCCCTCTCTGTCACCAAATCTCCTGTGTTGTTCCCTGAAATAGAACTTCTGATAACTGACTTCATCCTTATTCTTTTACCCATCTAATTACTGCCTCCCGTACTCCCCTCACCCTTCTTAACCAAGTCTCTTGCTCTTTTCACTTACAAACGGCAAACTACTGCACTCTCACCTCCTCATGCTTCTCTCCTTTAACTCAACAATCCCACGTACTTCCTGACCGTGTTACCTCCTCCTCGTGCTAGCTAGCTCTTAAATAAACTGAAGTCGATGTTAATTGCCACCACATGGCTGCTTCCTTACTGCTGCACACGATGTTTGTCAAAGTTCTATCTAAAGGCTCAAACCCCCATAATGCACTAACCTAAACCAACTAATGAAAAAATCGGCTAATGAGAATTAAACTGTCTTCTAAATCCTTCACACCCTGTAATAGAACGTGTGTACTCTAAACGATTTAAATAAACAAAACAACTAACAACTCCCACTGCACCCCCCTGTTGAATCGGCGAAACTGATTATAATAAATGCCATGTTCTTCTGTGCTTCATATCAGTTCGTGCTTGCTCTGTCTCCGTGGTGATAAACATAATCTTATGTTCTTTTACTCAATTTGTTCAGGCTTCTGCTTAATCCATAGGGTGCAAAACTCGTATTCGGGGCGATAACATTACGAAGTAAATTCAACTTGATTAGAGCATGCACTCCTTTCCTTAATATGACACCAAAATGTAAGTCTTTGTAAGATAGCGCGTGCAGTCAGTGCTGTGGATCGCCCCCACCACAGAAAATCCGAAAGTATCTAGAACAGAGCACTCTTCTCGTGCTCATTACTGACGCACTGCACAAGTCGGGAACTTATCCCGCCAATGTTTCCAATTCAACCCGGTATACCAAAGTTCACCAATGTTCACATTAATTTCAACAATTCTCTTTCTGGTATTTCCATTGTACTCTTCATCACAACGGAGACAGCGTGTATCAATCTGCAATCTTTATTGTTCACTTCCGTTACCGTCTGTATGCCATTCTGGGCTTCGTACAGCGGTACGTGCAAATTAATCACAGCATCGATTTGAAAGTAAGCACAAAGTTCTTGTTTTCTCCAATGCATTTTGAACCTCAAAGGCTCTTCGTCAGGGAGTTCTAGAACAGATAAAATAAACAGATTCACTGCCTAATCTACAATGCTGCGTACGTGTAAACAGTACATGTGTGTGCTAACTCATACCCCCTCGCTTAAAAAAACTTAGCTAAACCAAAACCTACCCAGTTCCCCACTGAGCCCCGATTCCCATACTCTTACAGTGTCATGGTGCTGCCCTTCCCTCACCCTTACTCCCCTCCCTCTCTGTCACCAAATCTCCTGTGTTGTTCCCTGAAATAGAACTTCTGATAACTGACTTCATCCTTATTCTTTTACCCATCTAATTACTGCCTCCCGTACTCCCCTCACCCTTCTTAACCAAGTCTCTTGCTCTTTTCACTTACAAACGGCAAACTACTGCACTCTCACCTCCTCATGCTTCTCTCCTTTAACTCAACAATCCCACGTACTTCCTGACCGTGTTACCTCCTCCTCGTGCTAGCTAGCTCTTAAATAAACTGAAGTCGATGTTAATTGCCACCACCTGGCTACTTCCTTACTGCTGCACACGATGTTTGTCAAAGTTCTATCTAAAGGCTCAAACCCCCATAATGCACTAACCTAAACCAACTAATGAAAAAATCGGCTAATGAGAATTAAACTGTCTTCTAAATCCTTCACACCCTGTAATAGAACGTGTGTACTCTAAACGATTTAAATAAACAAAACAACTAACAACTCCCACTGCACCCCCCTGTTGAATCGGCGAAACTGATTATAATAAATGCCATGTTCTTCTGTGCTTCATATCAGTTCGTGCTTGCTCTGTCTCCGTGGTGATAAACATAATCTTATGTTCTTTTACTCAATTTGTTCAGGCTTCTGCTTAATCCATAGGGTGCAAAACTCGTATTCGGGGCGATAACATTACGAAGTAAATTCAACTTGATTAGAGCATGCACTCCTTTCCTTAATATGACACCAAAATGTAAGTCTTTGTAAGATAGCGCGTGCAGTCAGTGCTGTGGATCGCCCCCACCACAGAAAATCCGAAAGTATCTAGAACAGAGCACTCATCTCCTGCTCATTACTGACGCACTGCACAAGTCGGGAACTTATCCCGCCAATATTTCCAATTCAACCCGGTATACCAAAGTTCACCAATGTTCACATTAATTTCAACAATTCTCTTTCTGGTATTTCCATTGTACTCTTCATCACAATGGAGACAGCGTGTATCAATCTGCAATCTTTATTGTACACTTCCGTTACCGTCTGTATGCCATTCTGGGCTTCGTACAGCGGTACGTGCAAATTAATCACAACATCGATTTGAAAGTAAGCACAAAGTTCTTGTTTTCTCCAATGCATTTCAAACCTCAAAGGCTCTTCGTCAGGGAGTTCTAGAACAGATAAAATAAACAGATTCACTGCCTAATCTACAATGCTGCGTACGTGTAAACAGTACATGTGTGTGCTAACTCATACCCCCTCGCTTAAAAAAACTTAGCTAAACCAAAACCTTCCCAGTTCCCCACTGAGCCCCGATTCCCATACTTTTACAGTGTCATGGTGCTGCCCTTCCCTCACCCTTACTCCCCTCCCTCTCTGTCACCAAATCTCCTGTGTTGTTCTCTGAAATAGAACTTCCGATAACTGACTTCATCCTTATTCTTTTACCCATCTAATTACTGCCTCCCGTACTCCCCTCACCCTTCTTAACCAAGTCTCTTGCTCTTTTCACTTACAAACGGCAAACTACTGCACTCTCACCTCCTCATGCTTCTCTCCTTTAACTTAACAATCCCACGTACTTCCTGACCGTGTTACCTCCTCCTCGTGCTAGCTAGCTCTTAAATAAACTGAAGTCGATGTTAATTGCCGCCACCTGGCTGCTTCCTTACTGCTGCACACGATGTTTGTCAAAGTTCTATCTAAAGGCTCAAACCCCCATAATGCACTAACCTAAACCAACTAATGAAAAAATCGGCTAATGAGAATTAAACTGTCTTCTAAATCCTTCACACCCTGTAATAGAACGTGTGTACTCTAAACAATTTAAACAAACAAAACAACTAACAACTCCCACTGCACCCCCCCGTTGAATCGGCAAAACTGATTATAATAAATGCCATGTTCTTCTGTGCTTCATATCAGTTCGTGCTTGCTCTGTCTCCGTGGTGATAAACATAATCTTATGTTCTTTCACTCAATTTGTTCAGGCTTCTGCTTAATCCATAGGGTGCAAAACTCGTATTCGGGGCGATAACATTACGAAGTAAATTCAACTTGATTAGAGCATGCACTCCTTTCCTTAATATGACACCAAAATTTAAGTCTTTGTAAGATAGCGCATGCAGTCAGTGCTGTGGATCGCCCCCACCACAGAAAATCCGAAAGTATCTAGAACAGAGCACTCATCTCGTGCTCATTACTGACGCACTGCACAAGTCGGGAAATTATCCCGCCAATGTTTCCAATTCAACCCGGTATACCAAAGTTCACCAATGTTCACATTAATTTCAACAATTCTCTTTCTGGTATTTCCATTGTACTCTTCATCACAACGGAGACAGCGTGTATCAATCTGCAATCTTTATTGTACACTTCCGTTACCGTCTGTATGCCATTCTGGGCTTCGTACAGCGGTACGTGCAAATTAATCACAACATTGATTTGAAAGTAAGCACAAAGTTCTTGTTTTCTCCAATGCATTTCGAACCTCAAAGGCTCTTCGTCAGGGAGTTCTAGAACTGATAAAATAAACAGATTCACTGCCTAATCTACAATGCTGTGTACGTGTAAACAGTACATGTGTGTGCTAACACATACCCCCTCGCTTAAAAAAACTTAGCTAAACCAAAACCTACCCAGTTCCCCACTGAGCCCCGATTCCCATACTCTTACAGTGTCATGGTGCTGCCCTTCCCTCACCCTTACTCCCCTCCCTCTCTGTCACCAAATCTCCCGTGTTGTTCTCTGAAATAGAACTTCCGATAACTGACTTCATCCTCATTCTTTTACCCATATAATTACTGCCTCCCGTACTCCCCTCACCCTTCTTAACCAAGTCTCTTGCTCTTTTCACTTACAAACGGCAAACTACTGCACTCTCACCTCCTCATGCTTCTCTCCTTTAACTCAACAATCCCACGTACGTCCTGACCGTGTTACCTCCTCCTCGTGCTAGCTAGCTCTTAAATAAACTGAAGTCGATGTTAATTGCCACCACCTGGCTGCTTCCTTACTGCTGCACACGATGTTTGTCAAAGTTCTATCTAAAGGCTCCAACCCCCATAATGCACTAACCTAAACCCACTAATGAAAAAATCGGCTAATGAGAATTAAACTGTCTTCTAAATCCTTCACACCCTGTAATAGAACGTGTGTACTCTAAACAATTTAAACAAACAAAACAACTAACAACTCCCACTGCACCCCCCCCCGTTGAATCGGCGAAACTGATTATAATAAATGCCATGTTCTTCTGTGCTTCATATCAGTTTGTGCTTGCTCTGTCTCCGTGGTGATAAACATAATCTTATGTTCTTTTACTCAATTTGTTCAGGCTTCTGCTCAATCCATAGGGTGCAAAACTCGTATTCGGGGCAATAACATTACGAAGTAAATTCAACTTGATTAGAGCATGCACTCCTTTCCTTAATATGACACCAAAATTTAAGTCTTTGTAAGATAGCGCGTGCAGTCAGTGCTGTGGATCGCCCCCACCACAGAAAATCCGAAAGTATCTAGAACAGAGCACTCATTTCGTGCTCATTACTGACGCACTGCACAAGTCGGGAACTTATCCCGCCAATGTTTCCAATTCAACCCGGTATACCAAAGTTCACCAATGTTCACATTAATTTCAACAATTCTCTTTCTGGTATTTGAGCCTTTAGATAGAACTTTGACAAACATCGTGTGCAGCAGTAAGGAAGCAGCCAGGTGGTGGCAATTAACATCGACTTCCGTTTATTTAAGAGCTAGCTAGCAGGAGGAGGAGGTAACACGGTCAGGAAGTACGTGGGATTGTTGAGTTAAAGGACAGATTTGGTGACAGAGAGGGAGGGGAGTAAGGGTGAGGGAAGGGCAGCACCATGACACTGTAAGAGTATGGGAATGGGGGCTCAGTGGGGAACTGGGTAGGTTTTGGTTTAGCTAAGTTTTTTTAAGCGAGGGGGTATGAGTTAGCACACACATGTACTGTTTACACGTACGCAGCATTGTAGATTAGGCAGTGAATCTGTTTATTTTATCTGTTCTAGAACTCCCTGACGAAGAGCCTTTGAGGTTCAAAACGCATTGGAGAAAACAAGAACTTTGTGCTTACTTTCAAATCGATGTTGTGATTAATTTGCACGTACCACTGTACGAAGCCCAGAATGGCATGCAGATGGTAACGGAAGTGTACAATAAAGATTGCAGATTGATACACGCTGTCTCCGTTGTGATGAAGAGTACAATGGAAATACCAGAAAGAGAATTGTTGAAATTAATGTGAACATTGGTGAACTTTGGTATACCGGGTTGAATTGGAAACATTGGAGGGATAAGTTCCCGACTTGTGCAGTGCGTCAGTAATGAGCACGAGAAGAGTGCTCTGTTCTAGATACTTTCGGATTTTCTGTGGTGGGGGCGATCCACAGCACTGACTGCACGCGCTATCTTACAAAGACTTACATTTTGGTGTCATATTAAGGAAAGGAGTGCATGCTCTAATGAAGTTGAATTTACTTTTAGAAAGTGGGCATTTTCTTGCTTTCCCGTTCTATACCTCTGCCTGCCTGTGGAAACCACATCTGGTTTAGACTGACAGTTGGGCTGTTTATGCATTCAATGTTGCAAACACAAGGGGATGATGGACGGAGCACTGAAACTTTTCAGACACTCACCCCAGTAACAGATCTGGGTTGAATCCATCATCGTTCTTTAGCTCACTTTGCCACCTCAGTTCAGACCCAGCTATATGCAAATCAGTCTTGATCCTGTGCCTCATGGGAACAGCCCAGCCCAAACTGCCAGGCTGCTGTGTCTTCCTGAGCTAGAGTGATGAGAGGAGTTGTCACTGACACCTGAACAGGGCTGCGCCTATCCTCACACAAACAGTGATGTAACGAAACTTGAGGGGGCCCCCCTGCAAAGCACATGGAGGGCCCCCCCACCCCCGGCGGCTCGGCCCACCACCTACCACTTGCCCTACCATCCAGAAATCTAGGCCCTGTAAGATGGCCACCACGTCTTTCCCAACAAAGATGATTCCCATTTTACCTCTCTGGAGAATAGGTGTAGTCAAAAAATCTTTAATTCATGGAACCATGCTACATGTTCTCCCTTCTTTCTCAATCAATGTTTTGTCAATAGCCAAAATCCAAGATCTGTCAGTTGCAAAGTCTCGAAGTTTACTCAAAGGGAGAGGATAGTCAACATACATTTCTCACCAGTGTTTCATTAGCTGTCTATTGGTCTGCAATGCCACAATAAGTATCTTTTATAAATCAGGCAAACATATAAAGACAAAGGCAAAGCTACAAGGCATGCCCATTGTACATCAAGTGAACAAACAAAGACAAACAGTGCATGTGCTGCAATACTATTTTCTTCCACCATGTTATCTGACTTTCGGTGTGAGGTAGCAAATAAAACAAAAACATGGATGTAGCTTGTGTGCAGTCCAGTTGCCATCTCTTACTTTTTAAGATGGGTGCTGCAGCAGTGAGTTTGGAGGGGGCATAAGGAAGTCTAAGGTTGCAGTCTATCAGTGTTGCAAGGCAAGCAGTAACAAGTCTATGGCGAAGGGGGGTGCAGATTAAGGAATGAGGAATTAATATGGTGCATTGTGCCTCATGACAACGAGGAGGCTGCCTTTGTAGTACAGCACATCAAGAGAGGAGCAGTCTTTGAAAACGTATTCCAGAGCTAACGGAACAGAAGGGAGCTGAATGGGCTGTGTCTTCTCTCTGCAGCAGTGAGGTAGACCTTATAAGAGGTGAAGTTGGAGACTACTTTAGTTCAAACACTGTTGAATATAGGAATTCAAAGCACAATACATGATTGATTATACAGGTTTACAATCACCTCACAAGTCCCGCGCACTTTTAATTGCGCTGCACAATGTGCATGACAATGGCATTGGTCACCAGCCCCACCCTAAAGACTGCGCAGACGCGGAGACAACTGTGCACCACGCACAGTCCCAACCCAACATTTAATTAAATTAAGAGCCCAGAGTCCCCGCCCTGCCGGCCGAGGAGGCATGGCCCGGGCCTGCGCACCAAATTTGATTAATTAATAAGAGGCCGGGGCCCGGGCGTGAGCATAGTTAATTATGAAGAAGATGCATGTGTGCGCGCACCACCATTTAATTAATGAAGCCGCGTGTGCACCATTTAGGCTTGCTGGCTCCGCTGAGAGTGAGGGGACCCCTGGCGCACGGGGGACCCCCGCAACATGGGAGCTGCAGGGGCCTGTGTTACGCCCCTGTATGGAGACACATTCCTGAGTACTCTATTGATTTCCTGGTTAAGTTAAGAAGCCTATTTAGTGCGACAGCTACCCACTCAGGGTTTCCCAGCGCTAGTGAAATGCTTCAGAGTCTACCCATAGTTGTTGGTAGACAAGTTCTTGCATACTCTGTGGATCTTCAGCGACCTCCTGCAGTTTCTCCAAGACATGTTTCTGGGTACCCTATGGACCTCATGGTGATGTGCTTCCAAGGGTGTCCCAGGTTCTTTGGTAATGAGTTCCTGGGTACTCTGTGGGCTTGGTGGGATAGTCTCCTGGGCGCCTCAGGCTCTTGTGTTGACATAGTGATGAAGTTGCTTGTTGTGTAGAGGATAAAGTTAAGTCAGATGCATAAATCTCTCTTACGGTTCTCATGAGACTCTTAATGAAGCTGCTCCTTGATAGAAGTGGCCCACATGCCCTTATGTACCTCGGTTTGAGTTCATCCCAGACGTTGCTAGAATGAAGCCCAACGCAATCCCTACAGGAAGTTAGATCACAAAACTGCAAAACTGTGTTATCTTGGTGGGATTAGGGACCCTAGTGACAAATAGTTATACGTTTGACTGTTTATCCGACTGACACTCCGAGTTTTCCCTTTTGAAAAGGAAGTGTGCGGTTTTCACACACAATTCTAGATTGTACTAGTTTTTCCGGACCCTGTTTGTGTGGCACCCCGACAGTGTAGATAAACCACATGCATAGGGTTCGGACAGTACAGGACCTGGGGTGCAAGTCATCCCTTCAACTGGTGCTGCTTAGTGGTACCCAAGGGATGCCCAAGGAGGTTGGACACAGCTGTCTACTCGTGGAATGCCATACCATAATGTGGTGAAATATTCAAGCCTCTTCACGAACTGTTAACATTTATTTTTCCTTTTTTTGTTTTGAATAAATTGTACAATCATATTACAATATAACGATATTTCTTTAAACGTTAAAAAGAAAAACACGTTCTATATTTTTAAAATAAAAATACTTAAGAAACACCCACTTGGTATATACACACAAAGGGATATGAGATGGAAGGGAAACCAGCATAAAAGTAAGACTGCTAGTCATAGACATAGATAAAATATAGATTATAAAACTATATTAAAGTGAATTTAAACATAAACTGTCCACATTCTATCACATAAAGCCAAGCAGCCCTTTATTTCAAGCCTCCTGCTTTTTGTTGTATTTTATCCTCACCACAGTTTTAATAAGGGTGACATGTGAACAGTTTCTTACATGTCTTTTGCCTGTGATAGTTCCTCATTATGGTCCAAAAGAGACAATTGATGCTGCTCCTAGAAATTGTCAGCCTGTGTGCGCTTTTTTCAGTTCTCTGAATAATTAATGGGAGTCGTTTTGCCAAGGAGGCCCCCCCCCCCGCCACCATACCATGACAAATGTTTAAAGCCTCCTCCTCGGTGACAATTCCAGCTGACACCCTCGTCTCCCTAACTCACACGTTTCACTTTGGCGGACTAAGCAGCATGCACAAATTACATTTTCTTCTTATAGTTCTTTGTGGGGAGCCACAAGGGAGTACATGTGTGTAGCCTTGTTTCAATAGTCTTGCCTTCAAGATCAGCGAGTCAACACATGCACCATTGTAGCTTTTGCTACTTAGTTGGAAAACCCACCCAGCAACTTAAAAAGAGAAGTATAACTTTGGCATGGCATGCCTCTTACGTTCCACTGTTGTCAGGTGATAGGGTCTGGGCCGCACCAGTCGGGCAGAGACATGCAGTTTCAGAGCAGGCAGGTGCGAGTGGTGGGCAGCAGAAGAGGGCAAGGCTAGCCAGGCAGGGGGCCCAGGGCTAGTAATAATTAAATTCGGCCGCACGGTGAAAGACGGACTTGACCTTCTCAAGACAGTCTCTGGCATGGCTGGGTCATGGGATGCCTCTGGTCACGTGCACTTTTAATTGCAATGCACATGACAATGGCATTACCGGCCCCACCCTCGATGCCCCACACTGAAGACTGCGCAGACGCGGGGACAACTGCGCGCCGCGCACCGGTCCCAACCCAACATTTAATTAAATGTAGACGGCGTGAACTGGGCCTGCGGGCTGTGCACCAAATTTGATTAATTAATAAGAGGCCGGGGCTCGAGCGTGCGCATAATTAATTATGAAGAAGATGCATGCGTGCGCGCACCACCATTTAGTCAATGAGGCAGCATGCGCACTATTTAGGCTTGAGGCTCCGCTTAGAGTGAGGGGGTCCCTGGAGCGGGGCCCCCCCCGCAACGGGGGGGCTGCAGGGGCCTTTGTTACGCCCCTGCACATAAAGCTGTCTCCACCGCCTGTAGTGGGTCTGGAGCCAGATCACGTAAAGGCAGGAATTTGTGCACTACAGAGACTTTTCTTTGAAGTTTGCCTACTTCAAAGGCAGAAACTGGTATAAGGGTATAAGAACTGGAGCTGTGACACCATAACTTCAGAACAATTCAAGACTAAGGCAAGATACTGCCAAGAAGCTGTAGGAGGAGAACTTGCACTCTGCTTGTTGCTGTGTTGTGCTGGCCTACTTCTTGCTGCTTCTGTCTTGGACAGTGAAAGGACTGGGTTTTCTGCTCTCTGTATCCTGCTTCCCAAGGTTCTCCAAGGGTTGTGTGTGCTTGTCTCCTGTTAAGAAATCTCAGGGCCATCAAAGACTTCACCTGCAGCCCTAGAACTCCTCTGCTGGGAATTCTGACCTGCTAAGTGGTGCCAATTCCAGTCCGAGGCCCTTGGATGTGGTTTTGCTGCAAAGGACTGAAGAAAATCCATGCATCAACCTTCAGCGCCTGTTTTTCCCACCACAACAATGCCGTGTGGTTGAAAAACCAACACATTGCTGTGGTGCGGCCAAAGAATCAACGCAGGGTCTGCCATGCGGCTGAAATATGACCACAGCCCGAGTCCTGAGCACTATGTCTCCGATATCTGAGACACCCGCTCTGACTCCGATGCAGGCCCTGGTGTGCGGCTGAAGAAATTGAAACATCCCCTGCTTTGCAGTTGGAAAATTGACGCAGCGCTTCTTTCACCACTGTGGAATCGACCCAGCGTGTTTGGATTCTCGACGCATCGCACCTGTGCACCACGTTCTTCATTGACGTGGCCCAGCAGTAAGGAACTGAAGCCTGCTTGTCCAGAGATCGACTCATCACCTCCCCTCACTATAAGGAACCAAAGCATCACCTTCCCTGACATTAAGGAACCGACGCATCACTCCCTTGCGCTGCAGTAAGGAACTGATGCATCATCTCTCCTGGCAGTAAGGAACCGATGCATCACCTCCCCTGGGGGTAAGGAACCAATGCATTGCTTTGATTTTCTGGCCGCTCACCTCCACTGCGTCTTTGATTTTGACACATTAACATGTACTTTGAGATTAAAGTGACGCATCCATAGTTTCCTATGGACTGAACTATTTGGAACCTTTTAAAAGTGATATCTTTGCTTGTGTATGTTAGATTTGTGTACTTTTGGTGTTGTTGTATTCAGATAAATATTTGTTATTTTTCTAAAGTGGCGTGCTGTGTTACTGTGTGTGTAGGTACAAATGCTTCAAACATTGCCTCTGAGATAAGCCTGACTGCTCATGCCAAGCTACCAAGGAGGTGACCAGGGGTTATCTTAGCTGTGTATTCTCCTTGCCTTACTTAGACAGGGTGCAAGCCACTGCCAACTAGAAACCCCTATTTTTAACACTGATCATGGGGAAACAAAAGATTGAGACTCCACATAAGCCGAATGTCGGTAAAAAGAGATATAAAGTAATCATTTATAGCAATAGCTGGAATCCTGATCCCACAGGAATATTTCACTGTGAACAGAGAAGAGACATTCAGGAATGTCGTGGGGAATACATGTACAGGACCAATAAAGCAACATTTCAATAGTCGTCAATCATCCATTATATTAAGGACAGCATTGGAGAAAACGCATTTTCGAAAAAACCTTTAAGTTAGCATCACATGTTTGAAATTAAATGAGCTCTAAATCAACATGAAATATAATGTAATTAAATCAAGTAAAAATAGAGAACATATAGACCTTTCACCAAAGATTATTACATGCGAATGGCTAATGTTAGGAATACCCTACTACTACAATTTTTCTCGATATTCATATAAACATAATATTCTAAATTCACATCACAAATTTTTTTGATACTTTTCATAAATTATAGAGTCTCAAGTATAACTATGCCAAATTTCAAGATCGTGTATAGTGTCTACATCAATAATAAACATTATTCAGTTGTTTTGCTTTAAACCATCAAAGCATACAAAAAACATCCATCATTTTACAGTCTAAAACAGAACTATAGACTTCTTAGATTACATATAAAAATGAGCGGTAAAAGAAACAGGAATAAGAAAATTCAAAACAAACGAGCTTCTAGTTAATAGGCTTCCGATTAGAAACAACGCCACTTAAAAACATATTACAATATAATCTTATGTACAAAACACAGTTCATTTGTTCCAGTAGCCAACAGTTCCATACTCACGAAAATTCATTTCTGGTAATATCAGCCATTGCAACCTAGGTTGAAAACTTCTGACGGTTAATCCAGAAGAAGAATAAAAAGTGACTAACTGCAAAAATTATTGGCCCGGATGTATCTGTTTTTAGGATTCTGTAGGCAATCTGATATTGCCAGACTCCAAGGTTTAAGCAAATCGGTCATATCCACCTCCTGCATATCAGTTGGTATTTGCTACAGAAAATGAGTATATGTTCTACTGTCTCTTGTACTCTCTCACAGGCAGGACATAGTTCTAGTAATAGTCTGGCGGCCTGATTACTAGGGAGCCTTAGGAGTGGGTTGCCATATCTGAATCTAGCATATAGACTTTTAGCAAGTGGGGGTGTGTTTTGATCCAGGAAGGGTTTGAATTTGAGGCATAGTTTCACACTTAGGAATTGTGTTGTTAAGTGGCCGTTTGCTGGTCAAGTAACGTAACGCTCTCCCACAACCACTCAGTATCTAGCTTTCAATCTAGGTAGATCCACTTTGGTTGCCCTCTCTGGATGATCCCATAGTTCCAACATATCCATGGATTTACACCAACTTGCAATATGTTTGACCCACAGTAGTTTTTTAATATCACTGATCATTAGAACCTCCCTCGGAGACTTGCAATAATCGGAAAGCTGGGGAGTTGTCCACATACGTAGCCAAATGCGTTAAGAGTTTCAGTGCAGCCATGTTCCCTATTTTTTTCATCCCTAGATTGAAGAACAGGGGGATCAGTGGGGTGGTGATGGGTACAGAGATAAGTGATCTAGCAAAAAATATTTTCACAGATTATCAGTTTGTTTGTGTTAATATGGTCCCATATTTCTGCTCTGTACAAAGCGCCACTCTGGGCCTTAGCACAATAAACCTCTAGTACTGGGGTCATTGATCGAATGCGTGACTGTCTTGTGGTATCTCAGTATTGTTTTTGACTTATGGCATAGGGTAAGGTAACTCTTATCTATTTGCTGTTCCCAGCCAAGTGAGTCACTTAATCTTATTCCAAGATAGTCAAACATGTTCATCCTCTCTAAAGGTTCGCATGCAACCCTGACTTCACGTGATTTCCCCTGCGTTTTCCCGACCACCCAAAAATTTGTTTTTTTAACGCTAAGTTCCAGGCTCCTATCCCTGCAGGATAAAATGTATCCACCAAAATTTGAAGACCCATAGGTGTTGTGGAAATAAGTAAAGAATCATCTGCAAAAGAAGGATTGAGACTTCCGTGCCATTCATAACGGGAGAATCATTCCTACAATCCAATAGTCTGCTAGCCGGATCATTAATAAACAGGGAAAATAGTGTGGGAGCAAGCACGCACCCCTGGCGCACCCCAATCTGTATGGGTATCCTGTCAGATAATTCACTTTTTTTTACCCCATCTGACCTGAGCGTAATTGTCCTTGTGGAGTCTAGCTATCAAGATTACCAGATCAATTGGGGCGCCTAGGTCAAGCAGGGTTCTCCACAGCAGTTTATGCAGTACCAGGTCGAACGCGGTTCTTAGATCAACAAATGCTTCATAGAGTTTTTTTTTTTTAGCAGCATATATTTTCATCTTAGAGTAAATCTAAAAGCCTTGTCGCATGTACTTATTTTAAAACGGAAGTCTGCTTGATATGTGGACAGTATCGCTTTGTCGTCTACCCAGATTGAAGCTTATCCAGAACGTGCCTTGCAAAGATCTTTTGCAGATTGTCAATCAGACTGATGGGTCTATAGTTGGAGGGGATGGAAGTGTCTCCCTTTTTAGGTCTCGCCCACGTAGCGCGCAAGCGCTGCTTTGGAGTGACCCCTTGGAATCACTCCGGGCTTTTGTGGAAACTCGTGCATGTTCTACACTGTTTCCGATGAGCCCTCGTGCATGTACGGCGTTTACCTTGCGGGAACGAACAGCGGTGCCATCTGTTTGCAATTATCGCGCTCGCGCTTTAGAAACAGATGGCGCCACTGCTCCCTCCTGCAAGGTAAACGCTGTACATGTCTCAGTGACCCTGCTGAGGAGGCGGCGGTGCAAAGGGGAAAGAAGGCTAGACCACGAGGTTTTTATTTCCTTTATAAGACTGCCTCTGCAGCCCTGGGTGTGCGAAACTGTTTTCTTTGTCACCTCGGAGGTCAGTGCCGCCGGCCCGAGCTCAGCACGTTATTGAAAGCAGCCCCATAGCCCTGTATGCGTGTGCCTCCACTCTATCAAGGACAGGATTCTCAACTTCCCCGCGGTCACCACTGCCGGCCGGGGTCCTCAGGAAAGGCCTGCAAGGATTTACCATGCGACGTAAGGGGAGTGCCATGCTGGGATTGGGCACCATCGCAAAGCGTTGTCCAGCGACCGGGAGCTTCCCCAGCAACACGAGTCAGCTGTAGGAAGAAGCGAAGGGCACACTCTCTCTCTCCGGCTGTCCATTGTATTTTTAGCTCGTGGGCCATTAACATGCGCTTGGTGACCGCCGGTCACATCCCCCCCTGCTCTGCAACAGATTGCAGTGCCTACTGCAGCGCCACAATGGCATGCTCCCTCACCTCCAGGTACACTCACCCAGCCCCTCCAGCGCTGCAGTGTACCCCACCAGCTCACCTGGCCCTGACGAGGTCGTCAGGTCCTGCCCCGGTGGGCTCCTGCCCTACTCAGGTATCCCGACCTCATGCAGCTCACATCCGCACAGATCTCACAGTGCAGGCGGCTGCATGGCTCTGGAGCGCTTCCCTCGGCTGCCTCTGGTGGCTCTGGTGGGAGAGAGGAGGGAGGCCTCCGCCGGGCTGGTGTCCTCTTCTTGTGTTTATCCCGTGCATACGCTTTGCTGAAGTACGGCGCCCGCATTTGTATGTGTAGCACATTACATGCTTCAACACAAAAGCTCTGTCTGTAGGGTGCCCTCCCTCCCACCACTTACAACAGGCTGCCTAGTTAACGCACCCCCTCCGCCGCTGCCGAATTAAGGAGATAACATACTGGGACTATGATAAAAAAAATAGCAGGATTGCAAATATTAATGCCATTTCTCTTAAGTTGTCATTTTGCATTATTCTTTCCAATGCCAGTCTCTCAAGTGTCTAGTTAATGCACCCCCTCCCCTGCTGCTGGATTAAGGACACTGCCACTTCATCATCAGCCGGGCTCAGCCTCTCCCAGGATCACCCCTTCAGCTGCAAAATACACGGTGATCAGCCCACCTCCCTCCCCCCCTGCAGCTGCCCACAACACCAGAAAGAGTTGTTGCGAACAGGAACTCCGCGTAGTAAGTATTGGATTCACCCCATGCTGGCCTCGCACTGATCTCAGAAATCTAGATTCTGGCAATTCTTGTTGATTGTAGTAATCTTGACACGGTGTGAAATTGTTGGATTAGGGATGAATGGAGTGTTCGATGTAATTTTATGTGGTGGTTGCTATTGGTTCATTCGGGTAGAAATTAGGTATCTAATCTTCAGTGTACCTAGTTTACGAGTGTGTATACCACTGAACGCTGCCTTTATTTGTTTGCACAAGGTTGAAAGGTCGTTGATTTAACTTGCCAAAGGGTTAATAATGGCATGCTGTCTATCTATTTAATTTTTAAATGTACTTTTAGTCTTTGGCAATTGACAATACAGTAAGCAATTTTATTCAGCTAATACGTTTTCCCCTTCTCTCACTTTCACTTTGTACTGCAAAATATGCTCTTCTAGAAAGGACTTGTAATCTATTCTGTCTTTGCTCTAAAGTATTAGGTGAGTGTGTCTGTCTACGTTTAGAAGGGGCACATATGCAATCAGCCAGTACCATAAGTGCACTCTGAGGTATGTTTACATATTACTACTGCTGCTTAAGCATTGACCGCATTGACTGGTCAAGCTCTGGCAATGGCTTGAAGATGGTTGTCTCCTCCTCCCTTGGACCTAGAGAGGGCCGGGGCAGGAGGGGAGTTCTCTATGGGTATAACTAGAGCAAGCCCCAGGGGGAGGAAATGATTAAAGAAGCTAAATCCTTTAAAAAGGTCCCGGCTTCTTGAGTTATTCACCTGCTGCCTAAGCCTTCACTCAATATCAGTGACAGATTGAAAACAAGTATGAATGAGCTATGCACTACCGTTTTTGGTGGTTTGTGGGAAAGGCGATGGTGTGTCCATGTATTATATGGTATGAAGTAGCTACTGTTATGTTATTTATGTTATTTAATTTATAAAGCGCAACGGTTACCCTGGGGTGTCCTGGCGCTGTTACCTAGACTTAAATAGCTACGTTACCAAGGAGCGGAATGAAGAATGAGGAGATTTAGTGGGTAAATAACCATGTTTTTAATGCCCTTCTGAAGGACAGCAGGTCTGACAGGTTTCTAAGCTGAGCCGGAAGGGCGTTCCAAGCCTTCGCTGCCCCCACTACAAATCTTCTGCCACCCCATGAGAGTTTTTTTACCTTGGGGATGGTGGCCAATTTCGCCCCCCGAGACCGAAGATCTCTAGAGGGTATATACCATTTTAAATGCTTTTGCAGATAGACAGGTCCGGTCTCGTGAAGAGCCTTAAAAACAGTACTTAATGTTTTAAAAAGTATCCTTTTCCTGACTGGAAGCCAGTGCAGTTTCTGAATATCTTTAGATATGGGTGCAAATTTAGGGAACCCAGTCAACAGTCTGGCTGCTGCATTCTGTAGCCTCTGTAGCCTGTTAAGAAACCGTTCCTGGATGTTTAGGTGGAGGCTGTTACAGCAGTCCAGCTTAGACATAACCAAGGCAGAGACCACCGTTTGCTTGCTTCCTGTAGGCAGGAAGGGCAGAATTTTTTTCACAGTCCGCAGAACGAAAGACGTAGAGGAAGAGACTGAGTTAATTTGGGCCCCCATATTCAGCTTATCATCTACCATTACTCCCAGGTTTTTTACTTTTGGAGCTGGGGTTGGGAACTTTCCCATACTAACCGCCCACCATTTAGTATTCCAAAAGGTAGGGGCATTACCAAACACCATGACCTCTGTTTTATCGGCGTTCAGCTTCAGGCAGTTTTCCGCCATCCAGTGACTCACTGCCATCATACTGGCATACAGGATAAGCATATTGCAAGTTACCTCAGAACCTCGAAGTTCCATAACCTCATAAAGGAAACAGATCTTCATCTCTGTTCCTCTATGTGGTTATGGAATTCCTCAGTGACTTATAATATCCTTATCATGTATGATAGGAGGTACTTTATTCCATATATAGCACACAAATGATAATGTGCAGCAACCGGGTTTCAGCGACCAGTAGTCATTTTGGCATCTCTAAGTAATCTGCCTTTATTTGGTTTGATCCTATTAAAATCTTTGTTTCCAACTCACTTCAGCAAGAGACTGGTCCTTCTGACTGTGAGAACTGCACCAGCTGCACTGAACACACTCTGAACAGACAGATTGGCTAATGGACAAGTCAGATACTTTATTGCCTGTCTGCTGAGCTCTGGCCATTGATGCATTTTCTCATACGTATGGACCAATGGGTTGTGATACAGGTAGACCTCTTTCAAGTCATCCAGATGGTCATGGACCATCCTCTGAGTGGTCATCGGTGCGGTCACTTGCTCGTCCTGTGTTCCCTTCACCTCTGCACTTGACTTAAACCATGCCACTTGAAACCAAGCCATTGCATAGGATGGGTCTGATTTGTATGTTGATGGTGTTTTTGCTGGTGTTGTTGCTGGTGATGGATGCTGTTAGACAACAGCACTGCACTCTCTGGAGCTTGAAGGCTGCACACTAGAACTTCTGCCTGGGACTATAACTTCCAGCCGTTCTTCTTCCAGGTCTCTTGCTTGATCAACAATCCACATCTTGTATTGTGAAACATCCCCTTCTGAAAAAGAATGAAAGTGGACAGTATTTTTTTTTACTGTGGATCAAATATTGTGGCACAGAAGTACTCTTTGGAGGACACAATCTCTCTTTGCAGCCTTGTATTAACAGCCAAGCGCAGGATTAAGCTCAGAACCAACTCCTACGCTTCTTCATTAACCCCTTGTTTAACTGGTCCTTTAGCAGATGCAACAGCACAATTGCTTGGCTCATCATACTGTCCTCCTTGCTCACTTTCCGGGTGAATATCTAAAAAGGAAGTATCATTTGTATCAGGTCATTGACTAGCCCCAATTTGCTCATCTCCATTGTAATCGTTTTCCCAGTTGCATCCCCTCCTCTTCGAAGGGCATAGTTTGTGATTAGTCTATACTGCTCAAACAGACATTGCAACATGTTGTAAGTTGTGTTCCAATGTGTTGATACTTCCTGTATGAGAGCTTTAACTGTTACTCTAATTGGTACGCTTATTGATCCCCAACTGCTTCTGGGCTTTAAAAGAATGACTGAAATTAGTGCAGATTCTTTTGCAGGTGGCCAATATGTTACTGGCTATGCCTTTTTTATATGGTCCTGCACAATAAGGTTGATGCCTTTCACCAAACACAGGACTCTGAAATACCTACCATCTGCCATGGCCATGACTATATTACTGCCATTGTCCATGGCAACAAATCCAATTCTGAGACCTCCTGGGCGCAGCCTTTCAAACATCTTGCTGTTAAAGTCTTCCAAGATATTGGCAGCTGTATGGGATTTCGCCATGACGAACGTCACTAACATTGCATGCCACCAAACGCCTCTAAAAATTTCTTCAGCACCGAGACATGCAAATAGCTGTTGCCTACTCCGCACAAAAGAAATCCAGTGTGCAATGGTACACATGCAATCAGTTGCTTGACAATTGGTCCACATATCTGTCATCAGAGTAATAGTGTGAACAGAACTCTGCTGCAAAGCTTGTCCAACCAATTGCAGCACATCATGATGGAGTGGTGGAACAGCAACTCTGACAAAAAAGGGCTGGCTGGGAACCTTCCATTTTGAGCAGATGGCAACTAGAAATTCAACTTCCACAAAAGAAAAAGGGATGACATCCAGCGCTAAAATTTTAGCCAGTTTCCTGTTGTACAAACGTGCCATTGGGTGGCTGAGTTCGTAGGGCTCATCCTGCCTAAACTTGCACAAAATTGTAGCTTGGATTTTTTTCTTTTGTGGTGCCACTGAAACAGGTGACTTCCAGAGAGAACCAGGAGGTTGGTAGACTCAATGTGCGTCTTGGGGGAATCACTGTGTGGTGGTGTCTGCATCTGAGTATTGGAATCTTGTTCCATTTGGAGGTTCCTGATGCGGGTGATGCTGGCCCACTGCAGGCGACAGGGCTGCTTTGTGTAAAGCTGCCATTCTCTTTTTCCTCATCTCCTTCTATCAGCATGATCAGAGCTGCTTTCCCATCTCATCACCACCACCATCAGCTACCTTTATAATGTACTTCTCTCACCAGATTGCGTGGTTTTCACATATGAGACATGTGGCCTTCAGTACCATAGGGTGAACCAGGCTTACCTCGACAAACACTTGCTTGTAAAATGGAGAGTATTGCAATACTATCCTACTGTTTGCTAACAGTAAAGAAGTCCCAAACTGGGGAGGAAAACTTTTTTAGTGTGCCTCTGCCAATGCCTGAAGTACTAGAGGTAGGTGGGTGTGTCGCTTGCCTCTCTAAAATACGTACTTCGACTGAGGTAGTCATGGATGCAGGTATCAGTGAGGGCCTTACAAATATAGAAGCTGGCGGTGGTGGTGGTGGAACCAGTGCCACATCCCTGATCAGGTTGAATAGGAGAGGTAATCTTGGTGTCCTCTGAGCCGTCTTCTATACTGACAATCACTGGCTCATCCTCATCACAGTCACTTTCCAGAATTTTAAGACTTTCCATAATTCTAAGACTTTCAGGAACTTACCTTTTTCCTTGTATCATGTGGCAGGTCTTGGACTTGGCTGAGGTCCATTCAATGTCCACATCATCATAAAGGGAGCTTGGAGAAGATGGTGGAGTATTCTTTATTTTTCTTGCAGGAGATTGTGTAGCCAATGGTTTAAGAGCTACATCTTGCTCAGAAAGATGGTCAACCTCTTGTTCTGCTCATACTTCAGATAGAACTGTTGCTGGTTGTGGCTCCTGTTGTCCACTTTGCTCAGTGTCCTGCAACGATTGAGTATTTTGTGTCTGAGACAAATCCAATTCAGATTCACTTTTCATTGCCATGATTGCAGTGGTTGCTCTGCTGAGAGACGTAGCCTTGGGCTTAGGTTGGGGTGTTGCCGCTGATGCAGGAGTGCTGCTCCCAGCTTGCTGCTTGGAGGACGGTGCGACAGGCACACCACGTTTCCTGAAAAAGGTAGTGGGTGGCATGCTAGTGGTGGCAATCTGCTTCTTCTGCTCCTCCTCACTGGCCAATTTTGTGGCAGAAACACCTTTCTTTGGGTCCATCTTCAAGCTCTGCCAGTTGGCACTTAGCTGAACAAGGGGAAGCAAAAGAGGATTCAGGTGGTGTGGCATGGTGTCACTATGTGCTGGCCTTCTATCTGGCAGTACTGTGGGTGATGTCTCTTGTGGAGCTAGAAGTAAACAAACAAGAAAAACATTCAGTGAAGCATGGTATTTTTGCAGTCTGAATTATTCATACAAACGATATAATTTAGTGAGGTTATACCAAATAATTAACACCAATAGTGTTTCCATTGCAATCCAAACCATAAGATAATATTCCAATTAGAATAACAATATACAGATTTAAAAGTTTGCTTTCTGTGACTCTAAGATGAAACACCTGTGGCAGGCAGGCAATTGTCAGTACAAAATGAATGCTGGTGCGTCCCTATGGCAGGCAGGGGGTGTATTGGAAAATGAAAGTATCCATAAAAAATAAATGCTGGTGTGCCCCTATGGCCTAAGACATCTGCGACAAACAGGGAGTGCAGGGAAACATGAAATACTCCTTAAAAAAGTGACTGCTGGTGCGCGCCTATGGTCTATACGACCAATGGCAGGTAGAGGGTGCAGGGAAAAATCAAATAATGTAAAAAAAAAAGTAACTGCTGGTGTCTCACTAGGGACTATGAGAAATCCTTTAGACAGTAAGGAGGTGCAGGGAAAAATGAAAATATATATGTATAATATTATATAAACACTGGAATAACATACTAAATGATCCTCTAGGACATTAAGCTAATATTATTGAAAAAGTTAAAAAAATTTAGCACAAAACAAAAAGGCATAACCCTCTTCTATTAACTGTTAAAAAAGGCATTTAACACAGTGGCTGGCTACACAAAACGGCCACCATCCACATGTTCAAACAACAACAAGCAAGAAGGCATGGACAACAACAAACACATGCAGGCCAATGGCAAAAACACACTGGCTGGCAACACAAAATGGCTGACGGCCACATGTTCAAACAACAACATAAAAGAAGGCATGGACAACAAAGGACACATGCAGACCTATTGCAAAGCAGTCTGGCTAGCTACACAAAATGGCCACAGGTCATAGGTTCAAACAACAAAAAGCAACTAGGCATGGACAACAAAGAACACATGCAGGCCTATAGCAAAACACACTGACTGCTACACAAAATGTCCACTGGCCACAAGTTCAAACAACAACACAAAAGGAAGCATGGACAACAAAGAACACGTTCAAGCCTATGGATGCTGACTACACAAAATGGCCGCTGGCCACATGGTATGAAGAAAAAAGACAAAATGGTGGCATATGGCAAACACACACACACACATACTATCCAGACAAAGGAGGTATTGTAAACAAAGAATAAAGCACTACCATTTAATTCAGCAATACCAAAAAAGAAAATTAAGTCAGCTATAATAAAATTTCAACAACACACATCCTCCCAAGGAATCAAAATATTATTAACCCAACAAAATACACTTTTTGCACAAAATAAAAAACTTTGAATACAAGAAAAACACATTTTGCATTTAATCCAGTTCCACCCCTGACGCAATCATAGATGTTTTAAAATAACATATACCACAGAAACAGTTGTTTATGTACCCAATGCCTAGTACTAGCTGGATGATCTGTGGGCAGACTAGGCTACATGGTAAAATAAATGAATAGTACAACTTTAACAAACATGGAGAAAAATTTACTTATCCGTACAACCTTTTTCCCTTATAAAAGCTAAAAAATAGAACGCAAAAAATAGGTCCCTACTGTAACTCCAGGCCTCCCACCACAACCAAATTAAAATATTGAATAAAAGTTACAAATATATACTGGTGCATGCCCTCTATCAAACAACACCCTTATCCAAACATTTTTCATCCTACTTGTTGCAATGTCACAAAAACAAAGTCCTAAAATCCAATGGCAGCAGGAAGTGCACTCAAAGAGAGTGACCCTTTCACCCCAAAATCAAAATGAAAAGTGACCAGGAGATGGACACAGCACTGGGAGGAGCCTTTTGGACAGCAAGAGGAAGTTAGAGTCTCTATGGCACTTCCTTCCTATGAAAAAAAGGTTAAATTAAAAAAAAAACATTTCACACAAAACCTCCAGTTCGAGTGGAACAGTCACTAGAAAAAGGTATTTTTGAGTAGATTTAACTGCCTCTAGCGTAGAAAATCTACTCAAGAAGTAGCCTTGACAGCTTGCAGCCGATGGCGTCACAAAATGATGCTGGAGGTCTCTGTGGCGGGCAGAAATCGCGCCAGGGGCCAGCAAATCACGCTTGCAAGCCTGCGTTCACACTGCTCTCATACGCTGGTGTTACAAGATGGCACTAAAAGGCTCCGAGGAGACTGGAAATCATGCTGGGGGCCGGCAAATGTCGCTTGCAAGCATGAGCCTTGCCTTGTTCTGTAAACATCGAGAGGCGCAAACAGCACAAGAATTCTGCCGTGCACCGATTGGCAGAATTTGGCAGGAACTCTATGTTACAAATGTAACACAGAGTTACCAAATTCCACCAATTCCATGGGTGGAATTATAATATCGTCTGGGCCTATGGATAGACCCCTGCAGCTCTTGTGCATTCACAACCCTTTAAGCCTAAGGCCTATAAATATATATAAGGTGGAAGACTCAGGGGTCCATCACATTCATTTTGCAGTACTCTATTGATATCCCTGCAGGCAGATGGCTTTTTTTCCTACAGATTTATATAGCATGAACTTGACCAGAAGGTATTGGAGTGCTTTACATCAGAACCAGTTACCTTACACAAGAATGAATGAATTAATGAATATAAGCTTTGTAAAGCGCAAACTTAGCCCAGGGGCATCAAGACGCTGCAGAAAGGGGCCAGGAGACAGAGGTGCACATATGTACAAGGCTTACAGAATTATTTTTTTTTATAAATCTTTTTTTATTGAAATGAAGGCATGACATGAAAAAAATAAGTCACACCTACATTGTCAGTATTGTTACAGTGCAAGTGATACATGAGACATAATCATCAAGAAACAATAATTACAGTCCCCCAGTAAACATATTCAGATCCCATTTGCAATATCTTCTCTCGATCTTGGAGGTTCACATATCTCTCCCCTGTAGATGTTCCATTGCCCCCAAATTTGCATCCATTTATTCGGGCACCCACTGGCTTCGTATTTAGACTTTTCTGTGACCATACACCAGTCCATATCTTTACCCCATTCTTCAATACTCAGTGGGCTATGAGCCCTCCACAATCTCGTAATGTTTCGTTTTGCCACCATCAGCCCCAAGGTAACCCATATTTGCTCCTTGGAATTCAGGTCAGTAGGGCCCCATACATTCAGGATGGCCAATTTAATATTGCAATCTATCTGCTGCCCCAACACTTCTTCCATATGGTTCACTACTGCCTCCCAAAATCTCTGGATAGTCATGCATGTGTGGACAATGTTCCCTCCTGCCCACACTGCCTTACGCAGCCACCATCTGAGCTATATCCAGTAGCGGCCCGTGGAGGGAGTTCGGTGGGGCAGCGGGGCGGGGGAGGGGCAAGGTGGGGAGATGTAAACACCGGAATATGGATGAACGGAGGTAAGTACACATTTAAATAAATAAAACAAATTCCTTTGCGCGCGCTGCATCGCAAAATGCGATGCAGCGCGCGCAACAAAATTTGTTTTATTTATTTAAATGTGTACTTACCTCTGTTCATCCATATTCTGGTGTTTACATTTCCCCACCTTGCCCCTCCCCCGCCCCGCCTCACTGCCTCACCGAACTCCCTCCACGGACCGCTACTGGCTATATCCCATATGAACCAATAGTGGCCCAGACAGATAGGATCTATGAAGAAGCTTCAGCTGCACCAGGCGAAGCCTGGAGGAGATGACCACCTCCCGGGAGGAGGCCACCACCGCCAGCCACACTTTATCATCCAATCCCGCCACATCGTGGTCCCATTTAACCCTCAGGTGAATCCGGGGATCTGCCATGTTGTTAATTAGCTTTTTGTAAATAAGTGAGATGGCCTTCTCCGGTAGGTCGCCATCTAAAACTCTATCCTCAAGTGGGGAGGACTCTGGGAGTGCACTACCTTTAGGGAGAACCGCAAGTAAGGCATGTCTAATTTGGAGGTACCTGAAATGTTCAGATTTTGCTCATTCGTATTCCTGCTGCAACCGAGGAAATGTGACCACCTCACCCGATTTCCACAAATCACCCACCCTGGATATACCTATGAGGTCCCAGTGATCGAAGCCCCTCGAGCGAATCAGCCTGCCCAGTTGATCACTATGACAGAGTGGTGTGTCCTGTGGGAGTTTCCCCTCCCATCCCAAACTTTTGGTAGCCGCTTTCCACACCTGCACCGCATGCCCAGTTGGCCGGTCAGGGAAGGCTTCCACGACCGCACATAAAGAGCCCCTTCAAAACTGTCTCCCGGGACGAGCCACCTATCGATCTAAAAGGCCGGGTCGCCCTGTGGCTTATACATACTTTGATTGATTGCTGCGAGATGTGACGCCCACTAATACTTCCTTATGTCTGGAAGTCCGATGCCCCCATCGAACCACCCTAACATGAGCTTATGTTTTGTGATTAACCCTGGGCGTAGGACTATGCTACGCTCGCGTAGTTTGCGCAACTACGCGCTACGCAAATTGCACGTAGCACAGTGCAAAAACGCGTCCTCAACATCAAGTTGGCGACCGCGAGCGAGCAAAATAACATCCCGGCGAGACTTTTTCCTCGTTCCCGATCAGCAACATCAAGTTGCAGATCGCGAGCATGGAAAATAAACCTCCTGGCGAGATTCTCAATGGGGGAGGTCAGGTTTCTCATTGCAAGTGGTCGCGTATTCTCGCGATGAGAAACTACCAGTCCACGTTGAGAAAGCTGCCGCTCGAGTACAAATCTACTCGAGCGGCAGAAAACGACCGCTTGCACTGTGCAAGATGCGGTTTGCAATGATTACACAGTGCGGACATGCATCCGGCACTGTGCAATCAGTGCAAACAGCATTTTGCACAGTGCACTACGCAGTTCGTGTAGCTACGCGTAGCTCGCGAAGTGCACTTCGCGTAGCTACGAGTAGAGCTACTACGCAAACTACGCCCAGGGTTGGTTGCGATACGAGGTGGCTTACCCTCCCACATCAGGTCCCGTATGATACAATCGAATTCTTTGAAGTACGAGGTTTCAACCGGGTGCGGAGTATTATGTACAGCATATAGGAATCTGGGAAGGGACATCATTTTGAATACGGACGCATGCCCCAAGATGGACAACGAAAGCGATTTCCAATGTAGGACATCAGATTTAATATGCACTAGAGGCTAAAATCTGGACGGATCTTTGGAGACCCAGATCCCCAGGTATTTGATGCCATCGGTAGCTTCCGCTAGTTGATATTCCTGAGGGAGTGTGGACCTCTTCCCATAGAGGACATATATTACTGGTTTTTTCCAGTTTATAGAGTAACCAGCATATCTACAAAACACCTGAGTATGTCCAGGACCACATTGAGGGATGCAGCCGGTGAGGTCAGATAAAGCAAAATATCGTCTGCATATAGCGATATACGGTCTTCCCATCCAGACCATTTTAGGCCCCGTATGGCGGGGTCTTTGTGGACCCACATTGCCAGAGGCTCGAGGGTCAGGGCAAAGAGAAGCGGGGACAAGGGGCATTCCTGCCTGGTGCCCCTTCTGAGAACGTAAGCGGAAGATTTCCTGTTGTTGACCACTACTTGGGCAAACAGTTGTTGGTAGAGAAATCGAACCCAACTAGTAAATTTGGGGCCAAAACTAAATTTATGAAGGACTGCAAACATATAGGGCCACTCAATGGTGTCAAATGCTGAAGCAGCATCAAGAGAAACCACAACAGCATCCTCTCTAATTGTGTCGGCACGGCACAACACCCCATGGAGCCTACGCAAGTTGAGGGAGGTGTTTCTAGCGGGCATAAACCCCAACTGGTCCGGGTGGACCATGCGGGTGATGACCCTGAGCAGACGAGAGGCAAGGACCTTTGCCAGGATTTTCGCTTCACAATTGAGGAACGAGATGGATCTGTAGGAGGAACACTTATTACTCGGTTTACCAACTTTATGAATGACCATGATCTTAGCAAGCCTCTGATCCTCAGGCAGGATTACCCCCTCTTACTTTCATGAAACATTTCGGTGAGATAGGGTGCTGTCTTGCCCGCTGTAAGTTTAAACAATTCAATGGGCAAGCCGTTAGGGTCCGATGCTTTCCCACCGCGTAAGTCGTGTATGGCTTTTTCGACCTCGGTAACTGTGATCTCTAGGTCAAGATCGGAACGCTCCTCTTCAGTGAGCGAAGGCAATGAAATATCCTGCAAAAGTGAGGAAGCAATCTCCTCGGTGTGCGGTGTTTGGGACGTATAGCGTACCTGATAATATTGGCAGAATGCATCCGCTATATCCTGGGGGGCAGTGAGGCGGGAGTGAGAGTCTATCTCTATCTCAACCACAACGCGACGAGCCTGCTCTCTGCGATCTAGCCAAGCTAACAGTTTGCCAGCCTTATCACCATTATCATAAATTCTGGTGAGAACGGCCCTATGGTGCGATTTGACAGCCTCAGTTGCCAGGTCGGTATATTCCTTAACTTTAATGTGCAGTTTCTGTCGCACCTCCACCAAGTCATGTAGTCGAAGTGTTTCCTCTAAGTGTAAGATTTCCCCCTCCTAGCTAGTCATATCTGCACACTTCTCTTTCCGCTGTCCCGAGATCTGGGCCAAAGCCACCCCGTATAGCAGCCTTGTAGGCCTCCCAAAGCGTTGTTTTCGCATCCATCAACCCGTCGTTCTCCTGGAAGTAAAGGTCTGACTCACTTAAGATCTTGTCTCTGATTTGGGGAGTTGTAAGATACCAGGGGTTAACTGGGGCTGTATGGCCAACCGTGGGCTCCCCCACTTCCAGTCGACATAGGATAGGTGAACGGTCGGAGATACCCCTTGCCAAGTGCTGTATTTCCTTTACGCTGTCAAGTTGGTGTGCTAGCGTCAGAACAATAGTCTATTCGGGACATACTACAGTGTGCACCTGAGTAGAAAGTGTATTGTTGCTCAGTCGGTGCAGTCTCCTCCAGACATTCACCAGGCCCATCGCTCAAAGAAAGCTGTGGATCCGCATGTGGGAGGGCGGCAAGGCTTTCTGTGGCCATCGGTCAAGGGAATCTGAGACAATGGAATTTAAATTGCCCCCAATCAACACTCTGCCTTCCGGCAAGTCTAGGAGGAGATCCCCAAGGTCTGCAAAGGCCTGGGTGTGCAATCCTGTCAGTACATAGACATAAAGGAGATTAATTGTGCACCCTTCCCAGGTCCCGGAGGTGGCAATAAACCTACCAAGGACGTTGGTACGGACAAGGTCAACTGTCATGGGGAATGATTTCCGGACCATTATGCCCACTCCCCTGGAGCCAGATCCAAAAGCGGAGTGTGCCACCAATTGAAAACCCCAGAATGACATGGCCTTACAAGCATTTCCAAGTAAGTGCGTCTCTTGTAAGAGGACTACATCGGGGAAGTGTCTTTTTAAAAATTGGAGCACTATGCCCGCTTGATCTTGTCTCCCAGCACGTTGAGTTCCACGACAACAGCTTGAGCCCATGTCTGGTTGACGTACCCATCGCGCCCTATTGCATGTTTACTCCGTTGCAGGGGGAGCCTCCCGTGAACTCCCAGAGGAGGAAATACCTCAGTAGACCACTTCCCCTTCAAACACAGAAATACCTAAAGCATGTAACCAGTGATTGCCTTTCCTTGGAGCCAGTCATATTTGTCCTACCTGTTAAACAAAGAATAATACAAACTAAAACGTCCCCCATCCCTCGTAAGAAAAAGAACTCTGAACAGCCCACTGGATATGGTTCATGAGGGAGACATGCTGCGAACAGGATGCCCACTCCCCAAACACACAAAACCCAACCCCCCCTCCCTGCACTCCTGCATGGCGGAATCAAAACCTCCCACCCCCCCCAAACTTTCAGAGTGCCTATCTCCCACCCCTAAACTTTGAAGGTGTGTATGACCAGCTGGGCACCAGCCCCGGACACAAATCCAAGTGAACGATCCCTTAGTTAAACTAAACAGCGTAGCTAGTAAATTTTGAAAACTGAGCCGCCATTCCCCATGATAGTTCAGTATCTTAAGTTCAGTTCAGCAGCGGGTTCAGGTACTAATAGGATTCACCCGCATCGCAGTCCAACCAGTAGACAAAGAGGGCCCCCCCTCCCCCGCAAAATTAATATACAGACCAATCATCCGGTCCCTCCTGTTGCCGCTTCTCACTCACTTGATGGGGAATCTCCATTCGGATCACGTCGGACCCTCTCACCCCCAGGCTTGTGGGTACGGTTGTTTTGTCGTCCCGCCAGGCGCCACCCGTCCAGCCAGTCCCATACCTCCTCAGGGGTGGCGAAGAACCAGGCCTTGCCATCCGACTCCACCCTCAGCCTGCCTGGGAAAAGCATTGCATATTTGAGGTCATTTTCACGGAGTGCACGCTTAACGTTCAAGAAACTGTTGTTGTACCTTGAGGGTACAGTAAGGGAAAAAGGTCACTGCACTGTTCTGGAACTCCAGCAGGGGTGCCACCCATGCAGCCTGCAGAATAATGTCCCTATCCCTATAGTTAAAGATTCTAGCAACTATAGGTCTCAGAGGGGCCCCAGGTCTCGGTCGGCCTCCAGGCACCCGGTGCACCCTTTCCACTGAAAAAAAATTAGAGAGCCTGGCTGGTTTTAGGTAGGTCATGATGAGCTCCTCTACAAACAAGTCCGCTGCCAGTGCCTCAGCTCTTTCTGGGACTCCCAGTATGCAGACGTTGTTACACCAAGAGCACCCTTCGTAGTCATACAGTTGTGCCTCCAGTTTAGCCGTATGAGCTTGAAGGTCTGCCACCTTGTGTTGTAGGTCAGAGGTGTCGGTGACAAGCAAACTGGCTTTTATCTCCACCTCCTGCAGTCTAGTGTTCATTGAGCGCATGTCGGCCCTGATGAGTGAAACCTCAGTAGAAACCGAGTCTGTCCTGGACTCCAATGACGTACGAAATGTGGTAATGGCTGTGAGGATGTCTTGAAGCGTTAAGTCCTTCGCCCCCACCTCCAGTTGCTGCTTATCTGATTGGGTGTCTCCCCCCCCCTCCCCGCGAGGTGCTCCAGGGCCCATGTCCCAAGCAAATGTGTCCTATTTGGCTTGAACTACAGCCATGTTCGGACCACCACCGGCAGTAAGCGAGCAGGGAGAGAAGAGGGGGGCAAAAAACAGGTCGTAGGAGGCCTATCTCACAACACGTTCTGATGAATCCCTCTTCCCGGGCTCCTAGGTGTTGTTGTTTGGGTATATGCGACCTGTAGAAGAGACTGAAGGACCATGTACAGTGCCACAGGGGTCCGGAGCCACCGTGATGTACGATCTTGCAAGTACGCAGCTGTGAGTCCGATAGGCAGCCAAGTGCTGCTGCGCAAAGGCACCCCCACACGCACCGATATTGTCCAGCCTGAGCTCAATCCAAAGTCTCAAGCCCCAGGAGGATTACACTTGCGGGTGATAGCTACACTGGCTGTAGTAAAAGAAAGAGGGAATCTTGAGGCATGAAGCTGTGTGAGGTCTGATATCCCCTCTCCTCTCAGTCGCGCAGTACATCAGGCCTTAAACCGGGAAGCGATGTTCGCCTGGCCACCCCACTTGCTGCTCCTAAGGGGGGGATACCATACCTCCGCTCCATGACTCCGCCAAACCGCCCGTTTCAGCTGAGCCGGTCCACCATGGCAGGGAACCGACAGGGATCACGGGCCTCAACTGAACACCACCATGGGGTCCCCAGGAACAACAGGGGGCATGCCGTTCCCTCTGTATAAAGAGTCACCAAACCAGGTATGGTACCCCAGCTGGATGAGGCGTAAGGGGTGATTGTACATACCGCCGTTGATCATTCAAAGGCCGCTCCTCCAAGGCTGCCGAGGCCCAGATGACTCCCTCCTCCTCGCACACGGAGGGCTCAGGGTGAATACAATTCTGGAGCGGACGGCTCCAAAAAGTTCTGACCGGCCCTGCTCAGGGATAAAAGACAGCCGCGCGTCCCATGGCAGGGCGCAGGACGCAGCAGGCTCTCCTCCCCTAGATGTTATAGGTCCAAGCTGCCGCCAGACCACGCTGGGGCCCCGGGCCCTACTTTCTCGGCTCTGCCGGGCAACAGATGGGTGCAAGCACCGCAGGACGCTCCGTCCCTATGCTCTGGGGTAGAGTTGCCCAGTTCGAGCGGGGCCCATGTGCACCTCCCCCAGCTCCAACGCCGCTGCTGCGAGCCAAGCGCGTCATTAAGTCGATCTTTTGCACCGCCAGCCGGATTTGACCGAGACACAGCTCGATCGACTCCTGTGGTGATCAGGGAGTAAAATCTGTGGCGTACTTCAGCTTTGGTTGCGGATAGATGGGCGGATTTTCACCAGAGCGGGTGTGCCCGGTCAGAGCCAGCTCACAAAGCGGCCATCTTACTCGACGGCTGGCCACGCCCCCCAAGGCTTACAGAATTGAAAGAGTGAAAAGCCAGGTCTTCAAGGCTTTCTAGAAGAGAGAATGAATTTACAGAGCCGAGATTGAGAGAGGAAGGGAGTTCCAAAGTATAGCCGCAGCCAAAGAAAAAGCTCTACCCCCCCCCATCTAGCCTTTCCAAAAACTTGGAACTATCAGCAAGTTCTTGCTAGCCGATCTTAACTGCTTGGCGAAGACATATCTCCAAAAGAGTTTTTTGATGCCTTCTGACCCCATATTGTAGACAGCCTTAAGAACAAGGCAGAGGGCTTTGAATACAATTCTCTGACCAAGCGGAAGTCAATGTAGATTACTGATAGTGGCCAAGACTGATTGATATTTGGGAAGACCCATTACCAGCCTGGCAGCAGCGTTCTGCACTAGCTGAAGTCGATGCACAAGCCCCTTATTAATACCCAAATAGAGGGCGTTACAGAAGCCTAGTCTAGACAACACAAGGGCCACCACTGCCTGTTTTCGGGAGGAGAAGGAGAGAAATTGGGAGATCTTTCTCAGAGTCCTTATAATCCCAAACCAGGTGGAAACTGTTCTATTGATTTGGGGGCCCAGGGAAAGGGAATTATCGATTATGATGCCTAAATTTTTAGCGCTGGGGCCAGGACGGGGCAGGGACCAGGGTATCTGATCACCAAGCCTCTGACCAGATATCCTGATGGTTTCCAAAAATTAAAACTTCAGTTTTATCCCTATTGAGTCTTAGATAGTTCTCTACCATACAGGAAGGCACTGCCTGCATACAGTTTTTAAAATTTGCCCCCAATGCTTCTACGCTGTCAGTGATAGAGACCATAATTTGAGTCTCATCAGCGTAGGATAACACTTCTAGCCCAAAAGATCTTACAACTCTGGCGAGAGGGGCTACATAAACATTAAAAAGGGTAGGGCTCAATGAGGATCCCTGAGGGACTCCGCAGAACAATTGATTCGAAGCTGAATAGAATTGGCCCATCTTAACTCTTTGCGACCGGTCCATAAGAAATGAGGTGAGAAAATTCAGGGCTGAGCCGTTGATCCCTATTTCCCTAAGCCTGTCTACCAATCTTAAGGGAGAAATAGTATTGAAGGCCGCCGTAAGGTCCAGAAGGATCAGTAATGTCATATGACCGGCGTCAACCTGACTTCAGAGTTGTTAAGTACCGAGGTTAACGCCGTCTCAGTACTGTGTTCACTTCTGAGCCCATGCTGCGAGCCATCGAGCAGCTGGTGTTCCTCCAAATAGGAACTGAGATGGAAATTCAGATGTTTCTCTAAAATGTTTTCTGGGACAGGTAATAGGGAAATGGGACAGTAACTCAGCTGGATCCAGAGAGGGCTTCTTTAAAAGGGGTTCATCCACCGCAGTTTTCCATGCAATGGGATACTGCCCAGATGTAATAACAGTGTTAAGGAGTGAGGTCAAGTCAAGTGCGGAACAATAACCTCCCTTCCTAATTTCAAAATTTTCAATGGGCGGGACTCCTGACGGGGAACCAGACTTGATTCCATTTAGCAACCGCTCTGTATCCTCTTGCAATAGAGAGGGGGAGGAAAAAAGATAACCTTCCTCCATAGGAGCTACCAAAAGATCCACAACCAGGGAGTCCAATGGAAGATTTACATTAGACACCTTCATTTTTGGCAGGCACAGGCAGATTAAGTGATTTGCCCAGAATGACAGGATGTTGAGCCAACGCCGAGATTGGAACCTGGTTCCCGTGCTCCAAAGTCGGCAGCTCTAGCCATGAGGCTACATCCTCTCCTTTTCAATTGAAAGGGATGAAACCGCTTGCCGCCTCGCTCCAACCACTGTCACTGTTGCAGAGTTTTCTCATTCAGTTTTAGATTATCTCATTTAGATTCCACCAGACAGCTACACATATTTTGGAAACCAGATAATGTAGCTATTTTCGGGGGCTGTCTGCTTGTAGAGTGCTTCCAGGGCGCGCAGGAGGCACTGACAGCAGATCATGTAATCCTGAGTGTGTGAACACACTCTATCAGCAGCCACGGCCGCAGCCATCCTTCACCTCAGACAATGCACCCGGAAAGCTAATTGTATCAGCAGCATTCAGGTCGAGGTAATGTCGCGTTTTCTGAAACACGTCGGCAAGTCTCAGACAGTTCAATCAGGGAAAGTAAACATTGCTCCACTGTGTCTGAGGCAGAGAAATGCCTCTCCGGGTGCAGAGAAAAGAATACAAGAAACAATTCTTCCATGTACCTCTTGAGATAGGATTTGTCTTGTTATGTTAGGTTATTTCACCGTATTTGGGTTTTCTTTTTTTGCAGTTTTATACAGCTAAAAACATGGCCCAAAGGCATCGGCGCGCTTTACACGAGCAGCACATTACATCATGCAAGGTCAGATTTTTCAAGCACAGGAAGATTACGTGATTTCCCCAAAATCCCAAGATGTTGAACAACGCTTAGACTCAAACCTTGTTCCTCTGTTTCACAGTCGGCAGCTCTGGCCATAAGGCCGCTTATCCTTTTTTATCTTAAAATACTAAATGATGTTGGCCTTTGTAAAGGACACTATCTGCAACTGGTGCACCAAGCATCTCGTGGTTATCGGTAGTCTATGGGTAACTTGATAAATAGTTCTACTTTATGTAGCTGTGTTATCAGCAGTGTGAATTGTTATGCTCCTCTGTTAGGTAAATGTGTCAGCTTCAATCAGTGATGGGTGATTGTTCTTGGTGCTTGATGTTTGAGGCTAGAGGGCTGTATTGACAAATTAGTTATGCATCTTCCAGGCATGTGATCCTGTCCATCACTCAGCAGTAGTATGTGTGCAAGTTTGGGTTTAGATCAGCAAGTGCTGCTGCACCAGTAATAATCAGTCAATAGCATTTTAAGCCATGCTGAATGTATGTTCGGAGTTCTGTCTAGTATGTGCTGTGTCCTCATACAGAGTGTGGTTGTGAATATGTTGATACTCACTATAGGAAATGTCTACCCATAGGCGTAGAAAGTGTGGTGGACGCGGGGGGATATATCCCCACCAGATTTTGAAGTGGTGGGACATTGGAGACAAGGAAGGAGGTGACAAGAAGACAAAATAATTTCCCCTCTCTCTTCTGTGATTCGCAAGGCAATTCGTGCGTGAAAGCACTACCTATAATGGCCCTGCACTTGACCTATGACCAATTTGATAGTCACAGCATAAAGGTGACATCACAGAGGCCACCCCCTGCCCTTGTGTTGTGCTGCAACCCTCCAGGATCTTTTGTTCACCTCGCTGCAACAGCTGTCTGCAGTCTGCACTTCCAGGACAAAGAGAGAGAGGTCCTTTGTTGATTGCTGTCTGCATCCTGCCCTTCCTCAGCCCTGCCCTACCCGCCGCTTTGAAGACAGAGCCTGAAGGCTGCAGGAAGATTTAAAGAAGCAAGTTTAGGATGCTTGGGAAGATACAGTATTAGCGTAGGATCACACAGTTGGTGAAACAGGAAAACCGAGACTGATCCCTGATTTGACTGTTTCACACTGCGCAATTCACCCACTCAAAGGCTAATATTTTGTAGAAAGGTTTATTTTGAGCTGTAGAACCTCATCCCTGAACATAAGAGCAATCAGTATCAGACATGGCATACATTGCATTAGGTTGTGTTGTCTTTTTATAGGGTCTGCTCTGCTGCTCAGTAATAAAAGACTGGATTTGGTCCTCAGGTCAGCATTGAGAGAGTCAGAGTTCCATAACAGTGTGGCATCTGATGAAGGTATTGGTGTGTGTGAGGTGTTGAAGCTAGGGGACTCCAAAAAAGTTGTAGAAGATGGGAGAAGTATACTGGAGGATTTGTGTTGGTGGCTTTGTAGGCTAGTCATCACAACTTAAATGTTACTCAACGAAAATTAGAGTAATGTGATTGAATTTCAGAGATAAAGACAAACGTCTAGTTTGGCATTTAGGACAGTTTCCAGTGGCAGTAGGCCGGCTTGTGAGACGTCCACAAGGACTGTGTGGTCGAAGTCCAGTCATGACAGTATTAAGTCTTGAGCTGACATTTTTAGTAGAAAAGAAACAATAATGGCTTAATCTTTTCAGGATCCAGAGGTAATAGTTTGCCACTTTAAAGATTTTGTTTATACAGAGGGGTCAAATGTGATGATGAGCGATGAGACAGTGGGTGAGATTGATATGAAGTTAGCAATGTTTAATTGCTTCAGCAGGTTAGGGTTTAAAGACTTTTTGGAGTAGAACAGGATGTATTAATTTTGTGGATTTAGAATAAAGAAGTTCTTTAAATGTTGTAAATATTACAAGTACAGAATGAGTATGTCCAGCGCTGAAGATGTATTAAGGTAGATTAGGGTGTCACCTAGGTGTTGTCGGCTGGAGACATCGGTTTCCACCAGTTGTATAACTTAGTGGCCATGGGCCCTAATGCAAAATCATAAAATGAGATCCCACTCCACCAGATAGCTGCTCCAAATCCTCAGCGAACCTTGTTACTCTTTAACCTTCCTCAGAATTTTCCACACAAGTCTGTCTGTCACAGAAGGTCACAGCAATGACATGCCTTTACTTAAGATGAATAGAATACATGTCACATCCAGCACATCATATTGTCTTTGCTTTTAGTGCTTATGATGGCTCAAGTCAGCACAAAATCATAATAAACACAAGTCCCATTATCAAAACATAATTTCACATTCTGTACACAGTTCAAACATAGTACCCCACCATAGCACATATGTGCCCTGTTTCCAGAATCCTATATGAATGCATGTCTGCCTAGGTTTACACTATTTAAAGGCAAGTAGTAGGACACCTTTGTGCCCAGTATTGACAGTAACGCTGTATTGCACATATATTCTCATTTTTCACAGTGATACTGTGAAGTTCACATTTTCTATTGCCAGTTCACCTTTTGTGGTGTTCTCCATTGGTTTTTTTTGTGTAGGTGAAACTATCATTTTTTAGCAGCATTCGGTTATCTGCACAGTTTAGATGAGATATGTTAGTTTAAAAACAACAAGTTGTGTTGTGTGACAGCTATTCCTCAGACAAACTCATATTTTAGATGCTTGTTTCCGAGACAAAGAAGTCGTTTCCCTTGACATTTCTGCGAAGTTCCCTTACTCATTGCTTTTTGTGTCTGAATAATGCTGTGTTTAAATGAGAGGAGAAAACAAGGTCTTCACTACAGCCAGTGTGAAGGTGAAACTATTTATTTTAATTCTGGCTCTCTCTCCATCTCCACTCAACGTAGTGTGATCCTGGACACATTATTCAATCTAACTTAGTTTCAGGCACTGCTAAACTCTTAGAAAGTGGTGAATAAGAGGCACATATAATGTGTCTTTTAGCCCCTCCTTACTTACCATTAGTTGGCTTCATTGTCATCCTTTTTTACTTCCTTTGCATTAGTGAGCGCATCTGTAAGCATGGCGGCTTCACTTCATCTCAGTGGTTTTTTTTGTTCCCTGGAGTGTGTCCCAAGTTCTGTTTGTCAATGTCTTCTTATCCCAGCGCCCCCAACAAAAATGTTTTCTCTACTGCAAAGCTGGCCAAAAGGCAAATACAATTCTCTCTTCCTGCTGTTGTATCTCCCTCTTCACACTTCCCAAAAGTCGCAGATTTATATATATATATGTGATATTCACTCATAGTAAACTCTATGTATACTATTCGGTGCACTAGACACAAATCACTAGCCCAAGTGCAGCACACACAGTTCTACAAAGAAGTGCTTAAATACAGAAGGCCAGAAAGTACCGCTGCCACAAATGAGAAGGTTTTTTGGTTGTATCTAGAATGCATTATTCCATAAAACATGGAAAATAGTGTTCCACAATGGCATAGTAAATTAGTAATCCCTCCAAGGCTCAATGTTTTTCATTCTGCCACATCAAGGGCATCTTCATTCTAGCTTCTCCAAGCAATCAAAATGTGCATCTCTAAATTCTGTAGCCTTTGGCCGAATATAGTCCTCAGAGGCCAGGGCACCAATAAACCTCCCTCTCACGTCCCACTATTGTCAATATTATCACACAAATGCAGGCCCGTCTGAGCCAGTCCGCGACCCGACGATGACCAGCGGTAGAGACCCTGGTCCTCCAACCTCCGTGTCGCTACGACTCCAGCACTCTCCACGCACTCAATCCTGGATGCAACAACAACTGCCAGCTCTCGACACTGAGCAACTCCCAAGGCCCGTTCTCCTGGTGACACTGCAACCGCACCTTCACCCACCTCCGGACCCAGACAGCTGCCGTAAATGCACCAGAAGCCAGCGCACCCAAACCCCGGAGCTGCATCCTCCTCAACGTATGCTCCCTGCACAGAAACGCAGTAGAAGTTTGGGACCCCCTCAACACCCTCTCGCCCACGTAGCCTTCCTCATTGAGACCTGGACCAATGCCAGCTCCGCTCCTGACATCACAACCGCCATCTCTGAAGGGTTCAAGAGCCTGAGGAAAGACCAGTCCAATTGCGCTGGAGAAGGCCTCGCCATCGTCTGTAAAAGCTCCCTACGACTGACAACCTCCATCTCAAATGACACCTCGCGTCCCATGGAACACATCCATTTACAGATTCCAGCCCAACCCCAGAACAGCACTACATGGAACTCTCACCTACAGACCTCCAGGAGCCCGCTCCCCATTTACCAACACCATCGCAGACTAAATCTCGCCCCACCCCCTCGCCTCCATGGGCTAGGTACTACTCAGAGACCTGAATTTCCACCTTGACAACCTCAGTGACCTCAACTCCACCGCCATCCTAGAGAACCTCGCCAACATTGGACTGAAACAACTCATCACCACCCACTTCAGGACACACTCTCGACCCCATCTTCGCCGCAGGAAACAACATTCACTTCAGTCACACCACGGAATCACCTAGGACGGACCACCACTGCGTCCACTTCTACGTCTCGAAACCAACAAGACACAAGCCTATGCCACGCCTCCCTTGCAGAAACTGGAGCAAGATCACCAAAGAGCACCTCACCTCTGCCCTCAGCTGCACTCCTCCCCCACCACGACAGATGCCAACACTGCAGCCAACAACCTCCACCAATGGATAGCCGACTGCGCCACAATGCTCGCCCCCCCTCCAGAACTCCAAAAGACAATACAACACGAAAGCTACCTGGTTCACCATGGACCTCCGAAAATCCAAGCGCTCATGCCCACGACTGGAGAAAGCAGGGAGAAACAGCAAAACCCAGGAATCATGGACTGCCTACAGAGCCTCCACCGTGGCACACACCAACTCATCAGATCTATGAAGAGAAACATAATTCAGGACAGAATACTCTCAAATTCCCACAACTCCAAGGAACTCTTCACCATCATACAAGAATTCCCCAGACCCCACAGCAAAACCTCGACCACCAAGGCCAAAGCACCGACCCAACACCATCCGCCAGCAACGCCACCAAGCCTCCTCACCTGGACCCCTGACATCACAGAAGACACCGCAAAGACCATGAAGAGCATCCACTTTGGAGCACCCACTCACCCCTGCCTGCTGTACATCTTCCACAGGGCTGCCTCCACTATCGTACCAGAACTACAAAGGACAATCAACTGTGCCCTCGAAACAGGCATGTTTCCCGATGAATGGAAACGCGCCGAGGTCAAACGCCTCCTCAAGAAGCCTCTGCAGACATGAACGACCTCAAGAACTACAGGCCTATCTCTCTACTCCCCTTTGCCATCAACGTCAACGAGAAAATCATCAACACCCAGCTAACGCACTTCGTAGAAACAAACAACATCCTTGACTCATCTCAATCTGGATTCCGCAGCAACCACAGCACCAAGACCACCCTCATAGCCACCATGGATGACATCCGCACCCTCCTCGATCAAGGCCACACACCAGCCCTCATTTTGCTAGACTTCTCAGCAGCCTTCGACACAGTCTCCCACCGCACACTAGCCTCCAGACCCCACGACATCCGCATACAGGGAACTGCCTTATACCGGATCCGCTCTTTCCTCTCCTGCAGAACACAAAGAATAAACGCCCGCCCTTCCTCTCCGAACCCACAGAGATCAGATGCGGAGTACCCCAAGGATCCTCCCTCAGCCCCATGCTCTTCAATTTCTACATGGCCCCCCTTGCAACCATTGTCAGAAAACATGGACTCAGCATAGTATCCTAGGCCGATGACACCCAGCTCATCCTCTCCCTCACCAACGAACCCGACATCACCAGGCAGAGTTTCTAGGAAGGAATGAAGGACGTCGCATCCAGGATGAGCAACAGCTGCCTGAAGCTCAACTCGGAGAAAACGGAAGTCCTTATCCTCGGATCCACCCCCGCCGAGTGGGACGACACCTGGTGGCCCCCCAATCCCAGAAACCCTCCCACCCCCATGGACCATGCTCCCAACCTCAGCATCATACTCAACTCTTCACTCACCATGAACCGACAGATCAACGCTGCGTCCTCCACATACTTCAACACCCTCCGCATACTCCGCAAGACCTTCAAATGGATCTCCCCCGACTCCAGGAAGACCGTCACCCATGCACTCATCACCAGCAAGGTGGACTACGGAAACGCTCTCTACGCTGGAATCAACATATCTCTCCTTCACAAGCTCCAGACCGTCCAGAGCGCTGCAGCCAGACTTGTCCTAAGCATCATAACGACATGACCACATAACCCAGCACCTCCGCGACTTCCACTGGCTCCCCATCTAAAAGAGAGTTACCTTCAAGCTGCTCACTCACACCTACAAAGTCCTCCAGAACACCGGACTCCAATACCTCAATGAAAGAATCTCCTTAAACGCCCCCAAGAGAAACCTCTGCTTCGCCGACCTAGCCCTAGCTAAAATCCCCCACATCCACAGAGCTAGAATGGGGGGCATATCCTTCTCCCACATCGCGGCCAAGACCTGGAACAAACTCCTGCTCAGCATCAGACGAAGCCCTTCACTGTAAGCCTTCAGAAAAGACCTTAAATCCTGGTTCCTCGGTTGACCTCGGAGCTGCCCAAACCCCCTCTCCGAGCGACTTGAGACCCTTATGGGTGAGTAGTGCGCTTCATAAATCCCTGATTTGTCGATTGATAAAGGGCATGTTTTTCCTCTGAGCTTCTTAACACAAGGAGCAAATACACCAACCATACATACGCTTCAAGAAAGTGATGTCCATATCAGAGCTGCCAAACTAGATCACTCCTCATCTTTGGAGCTATAACTATTCCCTAAATATGACATCACTGTTAACTATGCAACTCTACAAATGTCACTTGTAAATAAATCATCTTAATAGTCTTGATCAAGGCCTTCATGCCTGCAATCATTGTTTCAATTAAATGCTTAGAAATATTTGCTAGCTTTGAGCATTTTATATAACATGCGGTTTGTTTTTGCGAGTCTCCTATTTAACAAAGTTACTGTGCTTCAGTGCATCCCACGCACAACTCATTTGTGACCTTCCACCCATTGTATTAATTTGTAAGCTTTATACGCAAACACTATGTTTCTGGTGGTCATCACTGTTGCAAAGTCATCCTGTGACCTGGGCACCCCCCAACTTTTTGCTGACTGATGCTGGTGGTAACTGACTCTGACTGACTCTGGGCTCTGCCTCACCAGGCCCAGGGCCAGTGCTATGCTGAAAGAAACACATTAGAATACAGCTAAAACACCTATATACACTAGGGTACACAATGGTATGGAGTGGTACCCCTGTGATTGGCATGATCTACCCTATAAGCCCCTAGTATATAATAGGGCAGGGGGAATGAAAATACCTAGAAATCCCTAGTACCCTGGGGCATGGCAGTTTAAAGGCCAGCAGCTCTTTTTGCACTTGCATGTGTGCACTGCTGAAGCCTAAGGTCAGTTTAAAAGCAGCACTGGGTGGCAGGACTGCTTTTAAAAAGTAAATTGTGCCCAAACTCGACTTTGGTGTTTGGGGCACCTAAAAAAGGATAACCTACAATGTTTTGGCATATTAGGGACCCCCAGGGTCTCTCCTAGGTATCCCAGGGGTGGGGGCAGGTATTCATAAGGTACACCCTTATAAAATGAGTTTTTATATGCCCGGGTAAAGTGAAATTTCACATTTCACTCCACACATTGTGGTACAGTGCTACTCAAATTCGACTTTGATGCTAGGAGCATTGTGGAGGGAGGATCTGCAATATGTCTACAGATTCAGAACCCCTAAAGTCTCCCCTAGTTGCACATGGGGTGGGGTTCCTGTAGATATAAGACAAGTACTTATAAAATATGTTTTTGTAAGTCCTGGTGCTGGAAAAATGGCCCAAGTCATTTTTACCATTGCAAATCCCCTGTTACATAGGTTAACATGGTAGGCAGTTATTAATTAATAACTATGGATAGGAGAGGGCTAGAAATGCCATTCAAAGACTTCCAGAATGGTATTATTAAATCCAACAATATCATATTGTTGAATTTCTACTTAAGTGTACATACAAGAAGTTATAAGACTTTCTTGTTTGTAAGTCCAAATTCAGCCTTCCAGTGGTCTGCCCTGATTGGTCAGAGTTAAGTGGATTAGCCAGGCTGCCTTATAGAGGTGATAAAGAACCCCTGGCGTTGACCAGTTCTGCTGGGAGAGCAGTGTGCTGTTCCATAGGAATGCCAGGCCAGGGGGAGGAGTCGTAAACCATGGTCTTCAAAGAGGAGAGCAGAGGCCAGTGTCATTTACAGCTCTGAACTTACCACCTCAGGCAGATGGTAGGATTAAGGAAGGTATGAGCAGATGCAGGGGGGAGAGTCTAAGTAAATTAGCCATCCTAGGGGTGTGTTTAGCCAGCTCTTACCTCCTTGCTGGAAAATCAACCATTATGGATTTGGAAGATTTGATGCACTCTGGGACAAAATAATGCCACACTGTACAGGATGTGGTCATAACTTTGAGGAGTTACCCTGCTCCCATTGGTCAGAAGTGACCTCCTGCATGACCCAGAGAACTTGGAATAAGTATCTGAGAGGGATCTGCTGCTTGAAACTTATTGAAGCAAGAAGTGCCCTGCTGAGACGTTTTGCTGTGCAAAGATTTCTAAGTCCTGACCTCTGAAAACTGCACCATCTGAAACTACAGCCCTGTGGATTATTTTGCTGAAAAAGAACTAAAGAGTGGACTCCCTGAAACCTACAGGTTAAAAGAGCTCAACTGGGACATCACCAACTAAATCTACACCTTGGAGAACCATCAGTGGATTTGTAAGGGTTTTGTACCAGTGGATTGTGGGAACTGACATACTCAACTTTCAAGGACCATCTTGGAGCTTCAAGACCCTTGGAGTAAGTTTGAGACACTTTAGGACCCATTGAGGAACTTCAGGAAGAAGTTCAAGAAATTTGGAAAACTTTGAAAAAAAAGCTTCATAGAGGGACCGACTCAACCTGGCCAGCCAGGCCGCCTGCCTTCAACCGCGAACCGGCCAAGCCATCCAGGTTCGTCCCGCTAAAAGCTCCATCGCTTCAACTTCCAGAGATTGACTGGGACTAGAAGAAATCTGAAGCCGGCGAACCCTCACCGGATCCGGCTACATGAGGAGCATCGAGAGACCCCGCGAGAAAAAGCTACAGAAATGTTTCTAAGTCCGCTCGTAGAAAAGGTGACCGGGAGCAACCGTGAGAGCCAAGCCGCCTGTCTACCATTGCGTGTCGGCCTGGATTCCTGGGTTGTCCCGCTGAAGCAATCTTGAAATATTTTCTAAGTCCGCTCCAGGGAAGTTGACCGGGACCTCGTCACAAGTCAAGCCGGCAAACCCTCACCGGATCCGGACTGGCTGGGAGCTTTGAGGACCCTCGGGAAGAAAAGCTCCAGAAAAGTTTCTAGGTGTGAAGGTAGAAACTGAGACCGGGATCTGCCGGGAGCTGTAGCCACTCAGGGCTCCATCGCGCCCGGCCTAAAACTTTGACTTTGGTCTGGTCTATCGGGAGCAGGTATCACAATATGGTGCTATAATCTTCTAAGTGCTATATTTTATTAAATCTTTGAATATTCATATCTCTGGTTCCCTACATTGGATTTTTGTCATTTTGGTGTCATTTTAAAGATAGAAATATTTTTCAATTTTTATAAATTGGCGTTGGATTTTTATTATGTGTTGTGTCTTAATTATTTACTGAAATGGTGTTTTTTTAAATGCTTTACATACCTGTCTTTGAAGTTAAGTCTGTCTGTTCGCAGCCACGTTACCAAGGGTTGAGCATAGGAATAATTTTCTAAGACCTATGCTGAGTACTATCATGTGTTAGTGGCCTTATTGCCAGTGGCAGACCTAAATTTGCCCCTACCATTAACCCACTTTCCAACAATCACTAACACCTCATCATATCTGAGCTTTGCCCACACACCTCATTATGCATATTTTCCTATATATGTGCCTCACACAGCAGGATTTTTTACTTTGGTAAGCATCTCTCTTCCACACAAACACTGTACATCTCATTTTTGCGAGCATCCCACACGAGGCTTATTCCTATTGCAAATTTATGTAATCAGGCTTTTTCTATTTTTACACAAGATAATGCGGTTTGAGTGCACTTTACGCTCATATCATCCATTTGCAATATTTCTTCCCATAGATTAGACAACAAAGGTTTTTGTATTGATTTGCATACTTTGCGATGCATTAAGGATTTCTTCACCCTCACAGGAATTGCAGGCGATAAACTTCCAGTATTTGAGTAACTATTTTCTCTCTCTATCTTGTGCCTTGCTAAACCAGGGGCTTTCAAAAGTGATCTGACTGACTTCAGTACTCGCACACACAGAATCCTATACCATATTGTTAGATCTGTCAGCCTCATGGTTGTCTTTCCCAAGAACTTTTGCCTACGTACCTTCTGTTTTTGCTGATTCTTTTTGAAGGCCTTAGAACTCTGAGTACTTTATCACTGCTGGCCAGTGCTAAAGTGCATGTGCTTCTCCCCGAAAACATGGTGATATTGGTGTATACCTGTCTGGTATATTTAGTCCACCTGTAAGTCCCTTGTAAACTGGTATACCATATACCGAGGGCCTGAAAACTAAATGCTACTAGTGGGCCTGCAGCACTGGTTGTACCTTCCACATAAGTAGCTTTTCAAACATGTCTGAGGCCTGCCATTGCAGGTCCTGTGTGTGCAGTTTACTGCCACTTCAACTTGGCATTTAAAACCCCTTGCCAAGCCTTAAACTACCCTTTTATTGCGCATAAGTTGCCCCTAAGGTAGGCCCTAAGTAGCCCATAGGACAGGCTGCTGTGTAACTTAAAAGAAGGACATTTACTTTCAAGTTTCGCATGTCTGGAAGTGAAAAACACCTAAATAATTTTTTCTCTATTGTTAGGGCTACTCCTTTCCTAGGTTAACATTGGAAATTCCTCAATAAATGTTTAAAAGGTAATTGCTGGTTAGTTGGATTTAGCATTACTATTATAGAAATGCCACTTTTAGAAAGTGGACATTTCTCTGCTCTTACAGCTTTGTGCCCCTGCTGCCTGTCTCATGTACACTCTAATATTAGTCCAATTGCATTTTGAGGTTTAGGAATGCTACTAAGAGCATTCAGAGTATGCTTCCTTTTTTCGTCCCACCTTTGTTTGCTTGGTACAAGAAGATGAAAGATTCTAAAACATGTTTTTTTCACATTTGGTCTAAGTACTTTGTTAATGTACATAACAATAAAGCACACTTGCATACTGTGACTACATGGCTGTCTTTATCAATGTATCACTTCAAAACTATGCAATTGTACTCAATCAATCAATCAGGGGGTTTAAAGCGCGCTACTCACCAGTGAGGGTCTCAAGGCGCTGGATGGGGGGGGGGGGTGCAGCTCCAGTTCAGCCATAGAGCCAGGTCTTGAGGCTCTTCCTGAAGGTGCGCAGAGTGGGGGAGCGTCTGATGTTGACTGGGAGTTTGTTCCAGGCTTTGGATGCGATGTAGGAGAAATCTCTTCCACCCGCTTTCATTCTACGGATGCGCTGAGTTTCTGATAGGGCAAGGTTGGCGGAGCGGAGGTCCTTTTGGGTACGTGGAATGAGACTTTTTCGTTGAGGTATTTGGGTCTGCTGTTGTGGAGGGATTTTTAGGTGTGGGTGAGTAGCTTGAAGGTAACTCTCTTCTCGACGGGGAGCCAGTGGAAGTCTCACAGGTGTTGGGTGATGTGCTCATGCCGAGGGATGCTGAGGACAAGTCTGGCTCTGGTTTTGTGGATGGTCTGGAGTTTGCGCAGCAGGGATTTGTTGATTCCAGCATAGAGGGTGTTTCCTTAGTCCAGTCTGCTTGTTATGAGTGCATGGTTGACGGTCTCCTGGCTTCGGGGGGGATCCACTTGAAGGTCTTGCAGAGGATGCGGAGGGTGTAGAAGTAGGTGGAGTCGACAGCATTGATCTGTCGGGTCATGGTGAGGGGGGAGTCGTGTATGATGCCGAGGTTTCAGGCCTGGTCCGTGGGTGTGGGCGGGGTGCCAAGAGCCACCAGGAGTTGTCCCACGTGGAGGGGGAGGGTCCGAGTACTAGGACTTCTGTCTTCTCCAAGTTCAGTTTCAGACAGCTGCTGCTCATCCAAGCAGCGACTTCTTTTATTGCTTCTTGGAAGCTGAGTCTGGTGGTTTCAGGGTCCTTCATGAGGTAGAGGATGAGCTGGGTGTCGTTGGCGTAGGATACAATGCTGAGTCCATGCTGTCTGACGATGGCGGCGAGAGGGGCTCTTTAGATGTTGAAGAGCGTGGGCCTGAGAGAAGATCCTTGTGGCACTCCGCAGTTGATCTCTGTGGGTTCGGAGAGGATAGGTGGGAGTCTGATTCTTAGGGTTCTGCCGGCGAGGATGAAGTGGATTCAGTCGAGGGCGGTTCCCTCTATTCCGGCGTCGTGGAGTCTGGCTGCGAGGGTGCGTTGGGAGACGGTGTTGAAGGCTGCAGAGAGGTCAAGTAGGATGAGAGCTGCGGTGAGGCCTTGGTCGAGGAGCATGTGGATGTCATCAGTGGCGGCGAGGGGGGCAGCCTCGGTGCTGTGGTTGCTGCAGAATCTGGATTGGGAGGGGTCAAGGATGGATTTCTCTTCGATGAAGTTAGTCAGCTGGGCGTTGACAATCTTCTCAGTGACTTTGGCTGCGAAGGGAACAAAAGAGATGGGTCGGTAGTTCTTCAGGTCCGTCGGGTCTGCAGACAGTTTCTTGAGGAGGGGCTTACTTCTGCGTGTTTCCAGTCATCTGGGAAAGTGCCGCATTCTAAAGTGACGTTGATGGTGTGTCGTAGCTGGGGCACAATGGTGGCAGCGGCTCTGTGGAAGATGTGCAGAGGGCAGGGGTCCGTGGGGGCTCCTAAGTCAGTGCTCTTCATGGTAGTAGTGGTATCTTCAGTGGTGACCGGGGTCCAGGCGGTGATGGTGGGCCGGCTGTCGTTGCTGGAGGGAACGGTGGGTTCTGGAGTCTGCTCGCTGAAGTTGTTGTAGAGGGCTTTGATTTTCAGGTGGAAGTAGGAGTCCAGCTTGTTGCAGAGGTCTTGGGAGGGAGTGACGTCTGTGGCTTCGTGGTGGGGCTTGATGAATTGCTGGATGATGTTGAAGAGTTCCTTTGAGTTGCTGGAGTTGGTAAGGATTTTGTTCCAATGAAGGTCTTCTTGGTGGATCATATGCGTTGGTGGTAGTCTCTCATGGAGTTCTTGTAGGTGGTCCGGTCTTCTGTGGTTTTGCTGTTTCTTCATCGTTTTTTGAGACGTCTGCAGGAGCGTCTGGCTTCTTGGAGGTCGGTGGTGAACCAGGTGGCCTTCAGGGGGCGTTGTCTGTAGGTGGTGCCGAGGGGCGCGAGCTTGTCTGCGCAGTTGGTGATCCAGTGGTGTAGTTCCTTGGTTGCAGAGTTGGCGGCAGTCGAAGGCTGGGGGGGTTTAGGGATTTAGAGAAGAGGAAACAGTGTCCCTTGGAAACTCAGGACATTTTCCCTGCACTTCCCCACCTATTGCTCATTGGAAGGCCTATCCCACAATCATTTAACAGGCTTTTCCAGTGGGACAGCCTCTCCATCTTTTGTACCCTTATTTTGTGTCTCGTTTGACAGGAGACTCCAAATCGACCCTGTTGGACTAGGCCATTTTTGGCTAAAGTTCCCTAAACTTTTTGCTTTGCCCCTAGACCTTTTTTCTGACATGGTGTCACCAACTTAGATGCTTTGGGCACTTTGCCACTGCTGATCAGTGTCAAAGTGCAAGTGCTCTCTGTGTAAAGTATAATAGTATTGGTTGTCCATGATTGGTATGTATTTACTAGTAAAGTCCCTAGTAAAGTGCATTATGTGTGCCAGGGCTAGCAATGCAAATGCTACTAGTGGGCCTGCAGCACTAATTGTGCCACCTCCACACAAGTAGCCTTAAAGGGAGAACTCAGGCCTGCTACTGCAGTGACTGCACACAGTTAGGTAAATTGCCATTTTTCACTGTTGAAAGGCCATCTTGCCCATAGGACAGACTGGGGAGGCTGTGTAATATGTTTTCCAGCCTATCTTCCCAAAGGCTTAAGATGGAGAGGTGAAGTTTAGTATGCCTGAACTCACAATATAATAACACATCTTTTTATGAAGGTGGTTTTTGCATTGTTTGTTTAGAAACCAGTCTTTTAGAAGTGACTTGGTTTTTGTGCTCTAACATTCCTGTGTGTCTCTGCCTAGTTGTGGATTGACTGTCTGGATTTGAAAGTGATAGGATCTGGGGAATGTCTTGACCCAGGGGAGGAGGTGAGACAGCAATAGGCTGATCTGAATCTGGAGTGTAGGGGGGAGGAGTAGCCCCTAGAGGTGAAGAGGCCTAGGCTGAAGCCATAAAACAATGGCTCCATCCCCTGCTGAGTGATTAAGGATCCAGACCCCCAACTTCAAAGGAATAAGGTGTCACTGGCAGGGAGACACCCAGAACTGGGTTAGACAGGGGTCAATGCCCCCCTGAACACAAAGACTTCAAAGACATTTAGGGGTATAACTATAGGGGTATAACTATGAGAGCTGAAGTCCCTGAAGGGGGAAATGGAGTGATCAAGACTGTAAAGGATTGAACCACTTTGTGGTCAAGAAAAACCTCTGTCAAGGAAGAAACAGCTGAATAGACTGAAAGAAAAGATTGACCCTTGTTGTGTGTTCTGGGGCTCGCCTGCAATTTGTTGTTTTAACCAAGGAAGAGGCTAAAGGGACTTTGCTGTGTGCTGTGTCCCCCTGTTCGAAAGGACTTTACTGTGCTGTGTCCTGAAGTAACTTAACCCCAAGGGCCTGAGGTGAGCTGGCTCCCTGTTGTGGAAACTCAGGAACACTAAAGTTTCCAGAAGAGTCCCAGCAACGCTGTGTGCGTGTGCTTTTTGCAGCCCTAGATCTTCGTAAGCCGTGCCCTGTGATCGTGGGCACCTGGAGTCCAAGCGAGTCTCAGCTACGCCATGTGTGTGTGATTTTTGCAGCCTGAGCCCTTCATGAGGATTGTCCTGTGATCGTGTGCACCTAGCGTCCAAGTGAGTCTCAGCGACGCTTTGTGTGTGTGCTTCGTGCAGCCTGAGACCTCCGTGAGGATTGCCCTGTGACCGTGCACACCAGAAGTTCAAGTGAGTCTCAGCGACTCTGTGTGCGTGTGCTTTTTGCAGCCTGAGACCCTCAGAAGAATTGCCCTGTGATCGTGGTCACCAGAAGTTCAAGTGAGTCTCAGCGACGCTGTGTGCGTGTGCTTTTTGCAGCCTGAGACCCTCGGAAGGATTGACCTGTGATCGGGGGCGCCAGGAGTCCAAGTGAGTCTCAGCGACACTGTGTGCGTGTGCTTCGTGCAGCCTGAGACCCTCGTCAGGATTGCCCTATGACCGTGCGCACCCGAGGCTCAAGGGAGTCTCAGCAACGCTGTGTGCGTGTGCTTCCTTCAGCCTGAGGGCTTCGTGAGGATTGCCCTGTGACCATGCACACCCGAGGCTCAAGGGAGTCTCAGCAACGCTGTGTGTGTGTGCCCTGTTGCAGCCTGAGATCTTCGTTATCGTCATTGGCCCGGAATCAACCCAGTCGCATCAGAGGCCCAAGTCGCGAGAGGCGGAGAGGAGAGCAAGGTCACACCCCCCAGGTCCTGTGATCGTGTGCACCTAGCGTCCAAGTGAGACTCAGCAACGCTGTGGGTGTGTGCTATGTGCAGCCTGAAACCTTCGTGAGGATTGCCCTGTGACCGTGCACACCAGAAGTTCAAGTGAGTCTCAGCGATGCTGTGTGCGTGTGCTTTTTGCAGCCTGAGATACTCTGAAGAATTGCCCTGTGATCGTGGGCACCAGAAGTTCAAGTGAGTATCAGCGACGCTGTGTGCATGTGCTTTTTGCAGCCTGAGACCCTGGGAAGAATTGCCCTGTGATCGTGTTCACCAGAAGTTCATGTGAGTCTTAGCGACGCTGTGTGCGTGTGCTTTTTGCAGCCTGAGACCCTCAGAAGGATTGCCCTGTGATCAGGGGCGCCAGGAGTCCAAGTGTGTCTCAGCGACGCTGTGTGCATGTGCTTTGTGCAGCCTGAGACCTTCGTCAGGATTGCCCTGTGACCGTGCGCACCCGAGGCTCAAGGGAGTCTCAGTGACGCTGTTTGCGTGTGCTTCGTGCAGCTTGAGACCTTTATGAGGATTGCCCTGTGACCATGCACACCCGAGGCTCAAGGGAGTCTCAGTGACGCTGCCTGCCCTGTTGCAGCCTAAGACCTTCGTCAGGATTGCCCTGGGACCGTGCGCATCCGAGGCTCAAGGGAGTCTCAGTGACGCTGTTTGCGTGTGCTTCGGGCAGCCTGAGACCTTTATGAGGATTGCCCTGTGACCATGCACACCCGAGGCTCAAGGGAGTCTCAGTGACGCTGTGTGCGTGTGCCCTGTTGCAGCCTGAGATCTTCATTATCGTCATCGGCCCAGAATCAACCATGTCGCATCAGAGGCCCGAAGCCGCGAGAGGCAGAGAGGAGAGCAAGGTCACCACCCCCAGGTAACGTGTGTCAGCGCCTGGGGCGGGGTGGGGACTCAGAGAGAGACGCTCTCGGCCTCTCCCCTTCTGGTAGCACAAGCCTCTGTCCCAGCTCGTGTCGCAGCCCGTACATGCCAAGGAGTGGCAGTACCGGGGCCGGAGTGGGGAGCTGCACTGTGGTTAACACCAGATCTGTGTTGGGGGCATATGGTAACAGAAACCGACCGCGGGTCAGTAAAAGGGGCGGAGAGACCACCTGAAGCACCGTGATCGGTGCTGGAGTGTATTACGCATTGAATTAATTCTGCATTATGAACTACCTGATGGTTGCATTATTTCTGCATAACGAACTTCCTGATTGCTGTATTACGCATTACATTCGTTTGCAGAACAAACTACATGATTGTTGCATTACGCATTGCATTATTTCAGCGTCACAAACTGCCTGATTGTTGTATTACGCATAGCATTAGTTTGCAGAAGGAACTACCTGGTTGTTGCATTACGCATTGCATTATTTCTGCATAACGAACTGCCGGATGGTTGTATTACGCATTGCATTAATTTGCATCATGAACTGCATTATTCTTACATTGTAAAGTGTCTGATTCTAGCATTATGAACTGCATAGCCTTGCATTAGGACTGCCTAGGATCACTTAGAAGTGCTCATTAATACTGTCAGAACTTACAAGAGCTGGCTGACCTAATAACTGGGCAGGAGTTATATTACTAATACGCAAATGTTGGATTGTTATCTTGTGGTCTCATTGTATATCTTTTTATATAAACTTATATTTGTTTTTATATATAAAATTGTGTGGACTCCTTTTGTGGTGTCACCATTGGGTCACTGGGAGCGTGGTTGCAAATACTTTACACATTTGCCTTGAAGATAAGCCTGGCTGCTCGTTCCAAGCTACCAAGGGGGTGAGCAGGGGTTATCTGAGAAGGTGTCCTTCCTTATCCTGACGTGGAAGCGAGGGTCCCTACTTGGCCAAAGGTACCTACCTCAGCAAACTAGGGAATCCCAGTTCTAACAGACCCCAAATAATATGGCTGGGAGGACTAAGCAAAAAGGCAGCAACTGCCAAAAACTAGCCCCAGAGATTAATGTTGGAATGCACAATATTTAGTATAGAGATGGCATAGAAACCTTCAGCCAGTCTGCTAAGATTTATGCACCACAATCTGTGGTCAGAGATCAGTGGCTTCTGAGAAACTCGTTGGTGCTCGAGGGTTTGGAAACTGACCACCAATCTCCTCTTACCAGGTCTGGAACCATAAACCTAAGTTCTATATTCTGACAGGAGTAGCTGCGCTAGGCCGTCCTTGAAGGTGGGAGCTGCCCCACTGATCAAGATAGCCATTGGAAGTGTCCTTACACAAATAAGATGCGGCCTAGAAGTGGGGGTAAGTAAAGGAGCGGTGGAAGGGGCTTACTACAGTGATAACTTGTTTCAGATAGATTTACAGTTAGTTTTCAAAATGCATGTATAAATTATTCTCTTCGAATGTTAACTACAATTAAGTAAAAACTGTGATTCTTAATGGAACAGCATTGATAGTTTTATAAATGCAGCACTTAGATTCATGAGGCCGTATTACACTATAGGAAGATGGCCGACTGGTAGGAGCTCTCCGAAGGAGCTCCATGCGCTTGGGATCCCTAAATGGGAATATCCCGGTTAGCGGCAGCAACAGAACGGAACTGAACACACTAGAGTAACAGGATTTACTCACTCATCGTACGGACCTATTATCAGAAGGATCGGGGCCAAAACAACGCCGCTTACCCTCAGGCAGCCTGTGGAGTGTCCAGCTGACTTCAACGAGGCTCGGTCGGTGAGATGGTTGAGCCCTCTCATCCGCTCAGTGATGTAGTTGAAGCTGATGGCAGCCGGAGGAGCCGTGACTTGGATCGCATGACCCGGATGGAAGAAGGAAGGGGCCAGTCGGGCGTGTGATGCACAGGCCTAACCCCGGACCCCTGGACGAGGCTATTTGACAAGGAAAGACTGCAGGCGACCCCGGAGGCAGCGGTTGAGGGCCCCTACGGCACACATCATTGCGGAAGCATAGCCCCGTACCTCTGCACGGACCGAGAAGGCAGGAGCGCCCATACACGAACCTGCACATATCGTGCCCCGTCTGCACGGGCCAAGGAACAGGGAGCGCCCAGGCAAGACGGCAGGCTGCCCTGGATGAGGCAGAACCTTTTTAACCTCTTTAACAAAGGCACAATTATCGCGCCCGCGCATTTCTACCTGCTCTGCTTGCTCTGCGGTACGCGACGGAAGCAGTCGATACTTTTCCCCGCCCCCAAGTCTCAGCGCACAACGACGACGAGTGCACATAAATTGGATTTTTGCCTTTGCTCTTGGATTTGTTTGGAGTTATAGAATAAGCCCACAGCAACCCGGATACAACCCCACGGTCATCAAAGACTGGCCCTGCTGTAGCCCGCAGCTCCACCAGGCGGGGTACACATCTACTGCAGAGATGACATCATGGATGCCTTCACGGTATTGTCACTAATTCTACCTCTATTTTAACTTTTATCTTTATTTGTAACTGTGCACTAGCCTAGCTGTCAATATCCTTTGGTTGCATATTCACAAAATGGCCGACCACTGAAACAACAAGGGCGAGGGGTCCACCTCCGGCCACTGGTCACTCCTGTCCAAAGAATAACATCCTAAGCATAACAACTGAAAGAGGCCTATTAACAGCAAAAAGGAAAGGAAAGTGAAACAAGCTAATTCACAGTCCACAGAGATAGACACAGGACTGCACAGATATCCATGAGGTTCCTTGTCAGTGGAGGCGGCCATCTTAGAATGACTCCAATACAAGGGTACAACACATATCCTATGACCATTGACCGACCTACCTACACGTTACAGGTCAGATTCTTTCTGTAAACCTCGCTTATTATAATCTATCCCTGGGCCACGGTGTACTCTGCCAAGCCTGCCCCCTATCCCACCCCGCAGTTAACGCCCATGGTTCATTTCATTAGGGCTCTAAAATCAACACCCTCTTCCCACCCAGACCTAAATCTACATACCACCACAGCTGTTTACTTCCCCCTCCCACAGAAACCTGCCTCCACAAACCCGCCACAACTCACAACACGGACCCCAACACAAGCCCTATACACATTTTGAGCCCCATATCGTCTCATAAACTGTGCCATATCATGAAACTCACAGGCACACATACCTACACCATCATTTACCCCCCAACATATCAAAAAAATCAGCCAAACGCTTTAAACACAATCTCAGAAAACTTCACCCTGAAACACCCATCGCTGATCCCTACTTCTCAATGTACAACGGGCACACTACTACCGATATCATTTTTCATACGAAACGAAGAGCGCAATGGAGGAAAGCCTTCCTTACCTTATTTGTGATCTCCTCCACTAGGAAATCCGCACATGGCCTAGTTATTTACATCTCCCCTCCCAGCTCTTTCACGCGACAGCAACCATCACCATTTACAATAACGGCACCATCCTCATGCAATCCACTGACCGTAATTTAAACCTCCTGGATAACATCTTCCCCATTATTAGAGAACAAGTGTCGAAATCCCAAATTGTCACCCAGGCCATCCCCAACACCACCACACACTATACCCCAGCATCTCTCCCCTCTGACAGCCATGCCCCATCACTATCCCCAAAACTACCTCCATCCGAACTAGACGCTACTTCCACCCAGACTACCCCTTACTACAGCATGCAGCACATCATTCTATCAAACATTCCCCCCAACCTTTTTCCGCTATCACGCTGACCGTTAGGCACATTGGAGACACAGGCAACTACCATGTCGCCTGACCCTCTCACAATACTCCAACCCAGCACTACCGCGGTAGCATACGCACCACTAACAGATAACCAATCCCCCTAATTCACGAGCACAGCTGCCCCACTTGTCAACATCCTCCCCTCCATAACCAACACTCCAGCCACTCCATCTCCGCTACTCACCGAGACTCCTAGCACATACAGCCCCCAGTCCAGCCCACCACATCCAGTTCAGTTGTCAGAACATAATAAGACTCTTCATTACCACATTGATGACATGCCACCACCTGAGCTCTTTCTGGACCCAAGTACACCTCCTACGCCCTCATCCCAGCCATCCACGTCAACAGATCAACCTTCCACATCCCCTACTCATCCATCTGCACCCGCTACACCTCCTCCCACCCCACTCATACCTGCATTAGACCACAAACCCGACCAGACCACAATGCACCCATCCATATCCATATCACAGCCTACAACCCTACTCTTAAACACAACAGACCCCAGACTTGATGAGATCATGATCGCACTACATCAAATCAAAGAAGAACTCCAAGCATTTAATGAGTTGATATCGAAACAACCATGGTTCTCTAGAGCTACAAGACAGCCCAATGCTTGCGGGCTCCTGATGCACCTAACAAACACCTCAATTCCGATCTTACCCAGCTAGAAATCAGTTCCCTCCATTAATAATTCAACCCACCCACTCAGAAGCACCAATTCGCTTTCAGAGATTGATCTACTATCTCTACTTCACTCATATGCACCCGCCCTCGCGAACCCTATCACACCCTCTTCAATAACCATTCCAACTATCCCCCCCAACCCACACAGGACCATCAAACATAACATTAGAGGCGTCATTGACAACAACCTAAGAAGAGTCCCCCTCATTCAAAAACCTACATCATCCCTCATTACGCCCCATCTCAAATGCATCCTCTTAAATTGTAGATCAGCCTCTAGACACGCAGCAGACATAGCCAACCTCATTCTCAAACAAGAACCAGACCTGATACTGCTAACCGAAACCTGGCTAAATGAATCCTCCTCACCTATCATTGACATACTAGTACCCCCTAACTATGACATCATCAGATTGTATAGAACTGATAAAACAGGGGGAGGCATCGCCTCTATACACAGGAGCAGTATCTCGGTGAACAGATCCATTGCACCGGTATTCCCTTCCTGCGAATACATATGCCTCAATATCACCAGTAATGACAAACAACTATGCTCTTTACACACGATATATCATCCACCAGGTGACAACCTAGCCTTCATCGAACACTTCATGGACATAGTATCAACAAACACCAGGCGCCAAAATACCCAAATATTCCTTGGCGACCTCAATCTCCACTTGAACGACCACAAGGATGCAGTGGTTAATAGCCTCAAAAATTCCCTAGACAACCTAGACCTCACCCAAATCTGCAACAGCCCCACACACGACAAAGGCTCAATACTGGATATAATAATTCTAAAAGAGATTGGATTCAGCTAGACTCGATCCAACCTTGTGACTGGTCAGACCATCATATCATTACCGTCTTTATCAAGGAAATAGTGAAACTGAACTCCGTTCAATCCACAAGACCTAAAGTTTGGAAAAGAGACATGAAAAAAATCAACCCTAACACTTTTCCATCGTCCAGTTACAACTTACTTCTGCCGCCTACGGGATCTTCCGAAGTCCATGACCTTACCAATCACTACCTTAATTCCATGACCAGGATAATAAATGAGGTAGCCCCCCTGCAACTAAAGAGAGCCTCCATAAAGGACTCCAAGCCTTGGTACAATGGAATACTCAACGAAGACAGACGCTCTCTCCGAGCTTCGGAACCACCTGGAGGTCAATTCCTTCAGCCAATCACCGAAATACACTAAAGAAAAAGAGAAACGCTTACTTCAGAAAGATCAAGCGCACTAAAGCAGAATTCTTCAGCCACCAACTAGACCAAGCTAGAAATTGTCCCAAAAAACTCTTTGAACTAATCAAAACCCAATCTAAGGACGCACCTCAACGTCCACAACACATAGCTTGCCCGCAACCCAACTGTGAAGAATTCTATGCCTTCTTCACTCTGAAGCCAGACAATATCAAGACTGACCTCCTCAACGATCTAATCTTACACACGGGACCGCACACGAAGACCACCCCAGTAATGCCAATTGCACCATACCATTTCCCATCAAAGCTTAACCTAAAAAACGACGCCCACTGGTCATCCTTTTCGACATACTCAGAAGAAGCCATAGGCAAAATACTTTGTGCCATGAAGCCTGCCAATCACTTCTCCGATCCTCTACCCGCTAACGCTGTTAAAAACTTAACCCCACTACTTCTGCCTCTCTGGACTAAGATCATAAACAGTTCACTTCAACAAGGTTGCATTCCGGACACCCTCAAAGTTGGACAGGTCTCACCCATTCTAAAGAAACCCACGGCCGACCCTACGGACCTAAACAACAATCGCCCTATTTCCAACATCCCTACCCTGGCCAAACTTTTGGAAAAACTGTGTACACCTCCAACTGACAAGGCATATTGACCACTTTGACCTTCTTAACAAACACCAATCAGGCTTCCGAGCAGGTCACAGTACTGAATCAGCCATGACACATATAATTGATGACGCGCTACAAATCCTTGATCAGAATGGATCCTGCCTACTCATCCTGCTAGACCTCTCCTCAGCCTTTGATACGGTCAAACACGAGAACCTGTTAGATCTTCTGAAGCATAGAATGGGATTATCAGGTTCAGTGCTAAACTGGTTTACCTAATTTCTCCATAATCGAACACAACAATTCAGGGTCAACAACACCATGTCCAAACCCGTCCCAGTAACATTAGGAGTACCGCAAGGTTCCTCTTTATCCCCGACATTGTTTAACCTTCTCATGGAACCCCTCACCGAAATTCTTCAAGCATCTAACGTGCAATACCACATGTACGCTGACGACACACAATTATACCTCAAGATCCACACCTTAGAAGACATCAAACTGCCCAACACAACGCTTAGGAATACCCAGATATGGCTGGCAAAAAACCATCTCAAATTAAATGCCCTAAAAACTGAATTCCTGCTAATAGCTCCACCCGCCCAAGTCCCCATAATGCAAGATTGGATAAAACACCTTACGGCATTCAACGTTCAACCAATCATCGTTGACTCAGCGAAATCACTGGGAATAACTCTTGACAGTAACCTCAGTATGCAAAAACACATCAGCAAGGCTACAAAGGGAGCTAATTTCCAGATAAACACACTGAGGAAGGTGAAACCCTTCCTGCCAATCAATGACTTCAAGCAAGCAGTACAAGCACTAGTTATCCCCAGAGTGGAGTACGGAAGTGTCTCTCTTTGCGGCCTACCCAAAGCAACAACGGCACCACTAAGAGCCTCAATCAATGCCGCAGCGAGACTCATCACTGGTTCTAAAAGAAATTTACACATCTCCCCGGACCTCAAATCCCTGAATTGGCTACCCCTGGAAGCCAGAATTCATTTGAAGATAGCGTGTATGACGCATAAAGCCATGCACCACAAAGCACCCAGATATCTAGCACAGAATCTGACGATCTCTGGTGGGCTTGGATCTTCCAAAAGTGCGGAAAAACTTATTACTAAAACCACAGAAAAAAACATATAACCGTACCTTCTCAGGGATGACGCCCAGAATTTGGAATGCTTTACCACCTGAAACCAGACTTAACCCCTCTATTGTCTCCTTCAAAAAGGAAGTAAAATCGACTCTCATGGCCAAATTCACCTGAGTACGGTCCAAAGATATGTTGTGAACTACTATACCATCGCCATTACCCTTACTATGACAAGGGACCATCTAAGCAATCTTGACATTCCATCTTCCTGTTTCCTGGTGCAAGGGGATAGCGTCCTGATGTACCTTACCACTTTGCTTTTACAACATGTTTTTTTATATATGCTACAATTTGCCTTTTATTAATGTATAAAGAACTTTATTTACTGTTAAACGCTCTGATACCCGCAAGGGTCTTGTACGCGCTCTATAAAACTTTCAAAATAAATAGGCTTGATTTAGATATTGGCGGATGGGTCTCTGTCCGTCATATTTAGAGATTATGGCCCTACGATTATCTTTGTACCTTAAAAGGAATCACGTACAAAAAGTTCGATGAATAGCCCATCGGTGTTGACAGCTATCTACGAAACCGTTAAACTTTTTTTGTTTTTCAAAAACATACTCCCAAAGTGGGGAGTTTGCTTCTAAAAAAAACTAAAACAAATTGACACCCACACCCTGGGCGTTTATTCCAGGGTGTGGAGGCAATACATTTTGTTCTATCCTTCACCGCCAGGCAAAACGGACAGTAAAAAAAGGCTTTTACACCATTCACCCTAAATAGGGCAGGTTGTGTAATGCTCTTTCTTCGATGGCCCCTACTGTGTCAGGCCCTCAGTGGAAGCTTTCCATCGATGGAGCCAATGGGGGCTCCATCGACGGAAAGCTGTCTCAAATTGAGGTTGGTGGGCAGTCCGAGAGTTTGGTGGACAGGGAACTTTGCCATGTTTGTGAAAAGACTACCCTGTTCACCAAGCTTTAAATCAGGTTCTAAGTACCCTGGGGGCACATGTGCATGTGCACCTGCTTTTTGTGCCCAGTAGGTTATTTTGTATTACATTAGGGGGTCACAGATACATCTACAGACCCTTTTATAAAAACTGACTGCAGGTAGTCTCAAGGGGCTGTTCCCTCATTTACATTGAGGGTGTGGCCCATGTAAAGGAGGACCCACTTTGCCTCTGTGCCCTCAAGAAATATAGATGTTGTTGCAGATGCAAAAGAGGTGTCAAGTGTCAGTGCATTCCATTCCCCAGGGTAGCTCTTCTAATGTAGGATAGGAAGTCTTTAGGAATCAACCCATTCCTTCCTCTGTCACTCACTACACTCACCTACAGGGGGATCTCTGCCTCCCTTTCAAATTCAGGCCAAGCTGCGGCTTACACAGTCAAAGGCAGACCAGTGGCTTCAAACAGTTGGTCTGTCTTTCGCTAATTTGCTACTCCCAGAGCAGGTGTGTGTATGGCTAGAACACCCAGTTAAGCGTTTCTTCAAATGTAGGTGTTAATATGGGTGACATTAGGCCAGAGGGTCGCAAAGAGAAATATAGCAAGGGAATGGGGAGCGCAAGATGTCTCGAAAGTGCAGGATTGGAAGAATGACATGGATTGGTGCATGTTCAGGGAGAAAACAGTATACGTATCCAGGAGGTGCCAGAGAAAACGGATGCAAACATGGAATATAAATATAAATGGAATGCATACAGGAGGGATAGCTGTGTACCACCTAGATTACCATCACAATTTCCTCCTGATGACCCGGAAGCCTAAAAGACAGGAGCAACCTAACCAATCGGAATGTTATTTACAGAAATTGCTCAAGTGTACTACGTTAATGATTACTGTTATTTAAAATTTGCACCTCTCGTAAAATCTGTACTGTTGATTGTAGTTTTCAATAAAAAGAACTTTAAAAAAAGAAGTAGGTGTTAATGAATTGGAATGATTCCTTAGTTTATTGTAAATCTGTTCCTATGTGTGTAACCCACAAGACGTTTTGGACCCCAAAATCCCCTAGTGAACCATCTAGCTAGACCCACCAGCTGGTGTTAGGGATGCCCGACGATCAATCTCCTGCTGTGTGAGCAGAACCCTGACAACCCAGCATCTTAAGAAATCTTGAGTAGGTCACACTAGGTTCAAGCACTTTAAATATGTTGACTACATGAAGAAGCTTCTTTTACCTTTCTATCAGAAGCAATATGCAGTACATATTTACTTTAAAGATCATCCTTTTAAAAACCCTGTCAAATGCTAAAAGAAATTAATAAATCCTTGCTGCAGCAGCAGGCCAATAAACATCACCACAATGGGATGAATAATAGCCTATAAGTGCTGATATGGGAAAAACAACAATTTCTACTTTTTCTCTGTGATTTAATATATTTTTCCAAACCCAATCTGTTACTGTGCAGCTGTTTACATGCTCATCTTTTTGTTAATTATGAACATAAGGAAGTCTTTTAGAATTAATGTTGCTGTCCTTGGCTCTCTTTCCCTCGTTAATTATCCAAGCTCGCTGGATGGTCCATGCACCTTTTCCATGGCAGTCAGGGTACTGGACCAGCGCTTCCCTCTTTTCATGTAAGAGAAGCAATTTAAGTGCTCGAGTCGTCCAAGGTATTGCTGCAGAATGGCCCATTAAAGCCAAACAGGCGTAAACAATGAATCGTTGTTTCTTCTCTTGGCAGGTGCATAAAGATCATATTTTTTCTAAATTAATATTAGATTTATAGCACTGTCCATATAAATATTGGCCAGGAATTGCCTTGCTCCGTTATATTTGCTCTGCTAAATTATTTTGTCTTTAATGTTGACTTTTAAAAGCCAAATGTTTGTTACAATCAGCGAATCGACTCTCGAGTCTGTACTTATATTCTAGCTGTAATTATGCTGTGATCTTTCTTTGCTAAATGTTCTGTAATCACCATGTTGCTAAGGACATCCTCCTTGGGTGCTGTTTGCAGATGTAGAATTCCTTCCAAAGGGTGCTTATAAGTACTGCAGGAACTACTTAGCAGACCTTCCCGATGCATGGGATGGGGTGGTCCCTCCCCCACCATCTCTGCCAACCCATGACCCAAGATGGGAATTATCAAGGCTTTAAGGGATGTGGCTTAAGAAGGGTGTCTAATAAACCCCTATAAAAATCTAGCCTGTGTAACTAAGGGTGCAGGGTAAGACATGTGAAATAGAACCCTGCGCTTAAACAATTCACAAGGAGAGTCTTATTGAGCAAATAATAGTCAAAATGGACAGGAAACAAGACATGTAACTATTCATTTGCAGTGATATAGTATCTTAGGTTCTGGGGCACCAATGGTAAACAGTAGTGTCCACTGCGCATGTGCCACATAGAGTCCTTTTGGTGCTGATGCATTGCAGCTCCTGCATATGACAGTCAGGCAGCTACAGATTCTTTTCTTTAGCCCCCGAAGGACAGAAATGGGGGCTCCATGGGCCCCCTTTTCACTGTCTTTTTTTTGCTTTACCAGCTCAAGACTCTTCCATGCCGGTCTCTGCCCCTCTTGGAGACTGTCCTTGCTCCTCTTTCAACACCTTGGGCCCCATCTAAGCTCTAAGCCCCTGCCAATCACCTGCCAAGCACCTGACTAGTCTTTCATGCACTTGTTCTCACCTTTGACAATGAAAGTGCTTTCAAATCACACACAATTGTAACTGAATACTAGTACGAATTCTAACGCGCATAGCTATGCATTATAATGTTAAACGCCAATGCCTGTTCGAATTTCCGTTTATGCACTAAAGTAACTATATATTTTCTACACTAGACTTTGTTCCAGTTTAGAACTTACCCAACTGACTCTTAAGAGGAAAACATACACAAACACGCACACGCATGCACACGCCCACATACGCGAACACACACACACACACACACACACACATTCTAAAGCAACAACAGTGGATCCACACATACTCATCAAACCAAACTCCCAGACTCCATTACAGAATGCACCATTTTTTACCAAGAGTGAAACAGTCCTGCCAACGATGAGATGAATCTCACTGTATGAGAGGAAGGGGCTTTGAGAGGAAGGGGCTTTAAGAGGCGAGGCCTGAGCTGCGGCAAGGCCTGGGCCGTGGGTCCCTTAAACCCATTAATTTCACACAGTAAGGGGAGTGTGGACATGGAGCAGGGATGGGGTTTTGTGACAAACACTCGCCTTCCGCACCCACCCCCCAAAAAAACAAAAAAGGGCCTCATTTATAAGTTTTTGACACATGGCAGCGCCACAGGCCTTCCTGCTATGCTGCCCTACGGCAAAAGAAAAGGGCAGGATCAATCAGGAATCTATCAGATACGGCGCATTCCTGTTCTTCTTCCCTTCCCCTGCACAATGGACTACTGTGTGCCACCTTTGCACCATGGTGCAAGGGTGCCTGCATTGCGGGGATGATTATTTTTGTACAGGAAGGTTTAAAACCTTCCTGCACAAAAACAATCACAATCGACTTTTTCCTCTTTCTCTGTGTGCTGCAGAATGCAGCATGCATAGAAAAATGAAAAGCAGGGAGAAATAAAGATATTTCTCCTCGTTGTGTCTCCATTACGCCTAACCTGGGGAGGCATATGTTTTTGGTGCTGCCTCAGACTTATGATTTCTCATAAATCTAGGTAGGGTCAGAAACCATGGATGTTGCTGGGAACGCCCCCAACAACACCCATTGCACACCCCTTTAATGCAGAACAATGCATTAAAGGGAACAATATTTACAAGGCATCATTAAACCAAACAAAGTGGTTTAGTGCTGCCTCATAAATATGGAGCAGGCTCCTGCAAAATGTGATGCACCGGAGGCGCAAGGGTCTAATAAATAAGCCCCAAAAGTCTCTTAGGCAGCCTGAATTCTCGGGGATGTTGCAAATCTCCCCACAGACTTCATCTACCCAGTTACACCTAGACTTCAAACAGGGGCTGTAAACCCACTCAAAGTGGTGCCCAGCTCACGTTATCTCCCCTATTCGATATCAGATTTTTACTGGCAGACCATGTAAGCAGACCTGATATAGTGTGACACACTGTGGTGCCATATGTGTTAGCAGTGATGCAGAAGCCTAGGCCAGCCCCATCTTTAAGTCCATTGTGGTCCTCCTTCACCCCAGCGACACCACCTTAACCACAGCCACAAAGACGGTGGTGTAGGAGATATCACTAATGTGCAGGAAACCACTCGACCCCACAAAGGGAACATCGACCCTAAACTCTCTACAATCACATACCTAGAGGTTTCCACGCAAATCTCAACCGTACACTTTGGTGAAAAGCTCCGCTCTACCGTTGAACATGCAAAAGCAGCCTGTGGTGGGATTTTGTCACACTGTTACCTGTTGCAAAGTTCTGCGGTTTATTTTGCAAACTTCCTTAAATGCCAAAAGGATCATGAAACGTTCATATTCTGTAGCTTCTCTTTGGCGCCATTTTTCCTCTGTTTCATCGAACGCAGAAGCGAAATACACGAACAACGGATGTCTCCCTACCTTGTTCCATGAAACAAGCAAAATTGTTCACGCCTACTCTCCATCCAAATCAGTGAAATTTGATACTCAGTAATATTTCGAATTCGCATTTAGTCGTACTTGTTTAATTAAATCATATTCATTGATATGTTTTGCTATGAACATATTATTCCAATCATATAGAGGCCAATTTAAACCTGTACCATGTTTTTACGCCTTCTTTAGGTCTCGCCTGAGCCAGCGCATGCGTTGCCCTGGCGAAACTTTTAGTTAGTGGGCTTCAAAAAGCCCGACCACAGCTTTTAGTGAGGCATAGAGCGTGCAGTTACGCGCACAAGTGCGCGCGCCTCGCTCCGCTTCCGCCTCACCGTCTTCCTCGCCTTCAACGTTGCTCCCCCTCCCCACCACAGAGCGCGTCGGGCGGCCACGCGTCTTGTTTGTTATTTTGTTTGGGTGAGCGAGCCTTGGAACTTTGCTGTTTCTGTAATTTCTTGATCGTGGCATGCGCTATGCTCCTCCACGCACACCCCCCACCCCCATGATGTGTCAGCCTGGGCTGCTGCAGCTTCAGGACACAAACAAGTCTTTATCTAATATGTGCTGGGCTGGGCTGAGCTAATGATGGGGCTACAGTGGCTGCCTCATACAAGGTATTTCCTAGGTCATCCAGAGGTTGAGGTGCATAGAAAAAACGACCTGAACTCTGATCCTGAGAACAATGTTGGTGACATGGCTTAAAAAACTAAAACCAAAGTGTTCTGCAGCCATTTTGTTTCCCTTCACCTTGAGGTAACTACAGATAAGATATAGCACACATACCTTAAATAAAAAGTAAAGTGTGTGTGTCACTAGACAGTCGCCCAACTGAATCCTGGTTTGGGCACTGGTAGAATAGTGGTGACCATTTAAAGTGCTTCGATGTCCTAACTAAATGACTGAAAGCACTGTGCATGTGACTGTCATTATTTTTAAATTCTATTGCACACAGTATAAAACAAGCATTGGCATATCCAATAGGTCTCGCCTTTGGGATCTTATAAGTGTTTAGTTATCCAGCACAATATCATTGGTGCAACAACATCAAGTGTTGCATGGCTAAACACTTATAAGGTTCCAAAGGCAAGACCTATTGGCTATGCCAATGCTTGTTTTATGTTTGTTGCGTGTTACTGCTATAGAATAAATAAATATTTAACCATTGCCACATCTAAGGGTTTTTCTAATGCTTGTTAACAGCTCTTATCACTGTTGATCATTTGCCGTCACGTAATACAGTTGAGTAGCAAGGTCACTAGAAATAGAGTTCAATCCCTCAGGCATGACTTCATAGTTGATGCTCCTATATCTTCTAAGTTCCATATCTTTAATTTTTATACTCTAAAAAAAGTCATGTGCATGTTCCGCTTAGTTTGTGCCCCAGTTATACAGATTTTGCAACCTGATTTTAGTGTCAATATAGTAGTTGCTCTAACCTTCTGTCATCAAGGAGAAGTGAAAATGAGGACAGAAAATGAAATATGCGCTGTACTTAATTTCGAATATGCTCTGCAATGATTACACAGACATGTTTTCCAGTTACAGTTGTCAATAAAAAAAATCTAAATGTTTATGTCTTTATATAAAGTTTAAAATATTTAATTATCAATCTGACAGATCTGGGAATTGAAACAAGGGGAGATACAGTGGTTTGCCCAGGATGACACAGTGTGGTCAAGTGGGAGAACCCCGGATTATAATTCATGTGTCTTGACTGCAAATGTAGCTAGAAAATTACACCTCTCCACAAATCTAGCAAAAATGCAAAAAAACAATATTTTCCCACATATTTCCGTTAACATCTTGAGGGGAGTTATGTGCTTAATTTGTTGAACGTTTTTTGTTGTTTCTAATCAGGGAGCCATGGATGCTCAATGAGAACATCTGGGTAACTTCTGGTTTAAATCATTTCTTAGTGTGGGACAGATTGCTCTTAAAAGTCACTCCTATCAATCACCTTGTATTCGCTCTTCAGCTGTATGGGCTTCCCGGGGCCCAGCTGATGAAGAAGAGTGAGATTGATTGTCAGATGTACACCCAGCCACCGGTGGGCCTAATCGTCATCTCCACAGAGGTGACCTTTTTTTTATGGGCATCAAGATGATCCGGACCAAGGAGAAACAGTAGTCCGCATCCTGCTCGACCTCTCAGTGGCCTTCGATATGGTCTTTCACTCCAACCTGATCAGAGGAGTACACAAAAGTGACATTCAGGGACCAATCCTCAACTTGATCTGCTCCATCCCATGGGTGAAACACAAAAAATCAACAAGCCACCCTACAAGTTGGAAGCCAAGATCCTCATTTGTGGAGTCCCCCAAGGATCATCCCTCAGTCCGACCTTATTTAACATCTAAATTACCCCACTGACTGCCCTCATCAGATCACATGGCATCAACATACTTTGCTACTCAGATGAACAGCAATTTATACTTTCCCTATCGGACAAGACCCCCACAACAAAAAACAACTTCACCACCTTCATGACCGCAGTAGACTCCTGAATGAGATCTAACTGCCTCAAACTCACCTCAGACGAAACCAAAGCTGTGATCTTTCAACAAAAAAAACTCAGCTTGGGATTCTACCTGGTGGACAGCAGACCTCGTCTCCACACCCACTCCCACTGCCCACACCAGGAACTTAGGAATCATAATAGATGACAAACTCAGCATGACAGACCAAGTTAACGAGGTAACCTCCACTTGTTTCCACATCCTAAAGATGCTGTAAAAAATCTTCACATGTCTACCAGAGAATACTAGAAAAATGGTAACACAGACCTGGATAACCAGTCATAATTGACTATGGCAACGCAATCTACTCTATGCAGGAATCACTAAAACAGCTCCTTAACAGGCTCTAAACCATTAAAGATGCCACAGCAAGACCTATCCTCAACCTACCTCACCACACCCACATCACCCCACACCTCAAGAACTTTTACTGGCTCCCCATAAACAAACGCACTCAGTTCAAACTTCTGACACGCACACACACACAAACATATACACAACATAACCCCACTGCCTCAACAGCTGCGTATACTTCCATCAACCTGGCAGGCACCTAAGCTCAACTGGGCTGGCACCTGCACATATACCCAGCAAACACAAAAATAGAGCTGGAGGCCGCGATTTCTCGTTCATCACCCCATCGAATGGAAGTACCTCCCGCATCATATCAGAGCCTACTCATCACTTCTTGAGTTCCACAAGTTACGCACCTGCTAAGTGCCTGGATACCATCACAGGTGATTAGCACGCACTACAAATCGACATAGCATGGCATAAAATAAAATGGACTGTCCCTTTCATTCACAACATGTAAGAATGATTAGTCTTTGCCTTAACGGTGATAAAACTGAAACCTTGTTCATTGGTAACAGTTCCAAGAATTCCACTGAGCTGGCCCTCACAGCTAAGTGAACGACAGGGCCGGTTATAGTGGCTCTGAATCTGGGTATGGTTTTTGAAACACAACTATCTTTTGACTCATAATTCCAGGCCGGTTTGAAACCTGCTTCTGCTTACCTATATTTTATATCAAATATCGGTTCCCACAAAATACCGATATAGGGAATGGTGATGTCCAGACAACATTACTGCATGGTAACATAATTAAGTCTGCTAAAAAAAAATCTAGATCCAGATTTATTAAAGGTTTTGCTTTGTCCTTGCGCCACACAAGGGGACACAGGGCGCAGTAAAACCTGGAATCAGATTTCAGTGGCGGCTTCTCCATTAAGGTGGAGGAGTGTCGCCCCTTTGCTCTCGCAGTAGTGTAAAAGAAAATGATAATAACAGATGTTATGATCATTTTATTTTTAGTATCTGCCATGTTAGGGTGGGGCGGGGCTTGGTTCCCGTGACGTCAGGGAGGAGGAGTGGTTGCTGCACTTTAAAGTGCACATGACTGTTTGGTCGCCGCCTTGGCCCGGCCAAACAGTTGTGCGCGCTTTGCATGTTCTCCACCCAGTCTGCATTACAGTTAGGTTGTAGAACATGCCCAGGCTCCCATTCCCCATCTGAGCGCCGAGCCACGGTGCCCAGACCAATCACTACATTGCATTGCAGCGTTGAGATTGGCTTAGGGGAACCAATCACAATGCACGTTGTGATTGGCTTAAGTGAGCCTGAGTGCCTTCTGATTGAGGAGGGGAGGAGAGACGATGTGGGAGAGATGACTGCTCAGGTCATTTTAAATTTTCTTAATTTTTTTCACCTCCTCCTCCCCCCACCCCGCCACCCCCATTCCATACCGGCCGCAACTGTGAGATTAACCAAGCCATGCCAGGCAACCTTGCATGGCCCTGTGTGGCTTTGCAAATCGGGAGTCACACAAAGCAGTGCAAGTCACTGCCTTGCATTACTCTGCCCTGGGAAGTCATTCCATGAGTTGAGTGTGGGTGTTCCTACACATCCACCCAAGGATGTTGGCTCATTTTCAGATTTACCAAGACAAGTAACCCTGGGAAGGCATTAAAATGCTACCACTTCCCAGGTGAGACACAATGAGGAGCACTATATTTGTTTCTCCTTGTTGTTTCCTCATTCTAAGAGTGCTGGTCTTTGTAGCACATGTAGAAAGAGGACAATGTGTCTGAGGATTGTTTTTGTGCAGGGAGGTGCCCCTTCCTGCACAAAAACAACCCTGACTGTAACACAGGCACTCTTGTACCATGGCACAAGAGTGCCTGCATAGGTGCAAGGCAGCACATTATGCACCAGCAAGAGGAGAGGACAGGATTGCACAATATAATGGTAAATATGGTGCATTGCTGCCCTCTCCCTTTCGCGCAGCACAGCAAGTTGTCTTAATGTGTTGCATGAAAAAATAATAACTATGGGCCATAGTGAGAAACTGCAGCATGCTCATAACAGGGCCATCGATATCAAACATGGTCCAAAGAAAAGTAATCCTGTTTCTGCCGCAATATCTCAACGGCTTTTGCTATCCTTTGAGCACCAAATCAGAAAGCAATCAATAGAACGCGCCAAAGTACCTGTCAGATCTGTTTCACCTCCACCAACATTCACATCCATCTTCTCCTGTGATGCATCAAAACTGTGTGTCTCCAGGGGGCTGGGTTTGGTTTCTATTTCATCAGAAATTACATTAGGAATGCTCTGGAACAATCTTCCCATCGACCCAAGGCAAGACAGCAGTTTCTCCTGCTTTGAGCTGAAATTAAACTCCTGCTGTTGAACCTTTGCCTCAGATCTAATAGTTTCTATATTATTTGTGGATACTCTGCCTTCCATCCTTAGGTTGAATTTCAGTCCTACCATATTCTGTACGTTTCGTTGTCACGCTGTAACCTTGTATACTGTTGCTGTGATTTGTCTTGAATGTGCTTCACGCTTTCTTTATTGATTGCTGTGCCTTGGAGCTGCACCCCTGGCATGTGGTTGCAGGTTAGTAATAAATTAAAATGTAGTGAAGAACAGCTGATAAAAGTAGTGATCTGTAATTAGTCCAAGTGAAGGGAACTACCCAATCCCGCATTTTTATGAAGCGCTAATTTATCACCCCTAAGGGTATCCGGGAACTGGGGGGCTGTCGGGAAGATTAAGCGAGCTATTGCTCAGGACCACTTGATGCTGAGCTGCCACCGGGGTTTGAACCGTGAACCCCGCTCTCGAGAGTCAGCCACTCTGGCCGTTGCGCCAAACGTCTCATTCGGTCTATTTGACAGAATACTCAAAGGCATAGAAAGGATGTAATGGGCCCTGGAACAAACAAAGAAAATAGCCCCTTTGACTGCTCTTGGGTTAATAAAATACAGCAATTATCGAGGCAACTCAGAGTTCTGGCTGGGTCCGGTGCCACTGCACCTGCTGCACCAGTTATTGCTGCACCAATTGTAGCTAAGGCCCTGAAAATACATATCATTGTGGAGAGCCATCATTTAACAGTTTATTGAATGTCAGATAGCACTTGAATGAGGGACTGTCATGACCTGAGGTGTCCAGGATCTGAAACAAAGGGCTATTTACCATCAGAGAGAAATGCCAAGCCTCAGGCCCTGAGGTGAACTGGCTTTCCAATAAAGAAAACACAAAGGGGCATATCATCAAGGCGCCGCATTAAAATTATCGCCGCTTTAGCATCCGTTTTCAGGCGAAAAGCGGCGATAATTTTATCGCATTATCGGCAAGGTCACGCTATCGCGTGAATCCTTGCCTTAGCGCCCTTTTCCTCAACGCCCAGCTTTGCATCTCTAATGAGATGCAAAGTGGGCGTTGCACACAAAAATAACGTGAGAAATGTCACTAACCGACATTTCTCCTATTAACAAACCTCCCACTAACTTGCATGGCGATAAGAAAATTAGCGCTTATCGCTACTTTCAATCTGACTTAGACATTATATCCAATGGAAGGTGGATATAATGGCTAAGTCTGCCCTGCCCTATCAACAACGTATCGCCAATCGTTGTGCGATTATCGCTGGATTTCCAGCGATAATCGAACATTTGGCAGCTAACTCTGGAATTTTTATCGCTTTGGAGATAAGCGTCGCTGATAGCGCGCTATCTCCGCGATAAAATCCAGCGATAGCTGGCGATAATTATCCTAGCGCTAAGCGCGCTTAGCGATAATTATCGCCGGTTGTTGCTGATATGCCCCTTAATGTGGGTGTGATTTCCTGTGAATGCTGAGATGTTTAGTACAGAGCTCCGTTCTGCCTCACACTGGAGCAGGACTCTACCCTTACATATCGTGAACTACTTCGGCAGCGTCCAAAGGTTGGCAAGCCTATGCTCACATAGGATTTATTTTCTCTCTTTGTTGCAGAGACTCCACAAGGAGGGGTAACATCGGCGAGGCACTGATTATAACAATAATTCTTGCAAGCAGAAAAGTGGCAACACTGTAGTGGAAGAATGGGACGGATTTTAGTGCATTTTTTGCCAGAGGTGATATATTAGTTGAGTTATTTTGACGTGCATCCATCAAGAATCAGATACTGTTCAAAGGTGTTATTTTTTCCATTTCTCATTCCAACTGAGGATGAAACGCTAGAGCGAAATAAATCTTCACTGCTGCCTGAAAACAGAGATATATGAGTGCCTTTCACAGTCATTCACTCATACATACAGAATCTAATGCAGACGATATATTTCCATAGGAACACCCACATCAACACCAGAGTGCACTGAATCACAGGAAAAAGAATGAAGTGTGCCATTTCACAAAATAGGTATGCTAACACTAAAATGTTCCAGTAGGAGGCCGGTAATAAAATCCTGTAGGAGGCAAGTAATCAAATTCAGGGTGTCTAAGTAACTTAAAAGTTAGTAATAGGCTGTAGCCGGGGGTGGGGGGTGGGGGGGTGGGGGGGGCACGCTAAGACCGTCCACTAAAAGGACAGCTGCAGGGTCCAATCTTCCCTAAACACATTTACATCACTAATGTGAACCCGGAGCTGAACGCCAGGTCAGACTGGAGGGGCTGAAGTACCCTAGCTCCTAATTGACTACTACTGGAGGAAATAGGGGCCTTCAACACAAATTTAGAAAGCATGTTTGGTATCACCTTGTTTGTGGCATTCTGTTGAAAGTGGAGGCCTGAAGGGAGAGAGACTAAACACCTGATGAAGGAGCACCGTGAGAGGAGAGCGTGAAGTGCAATCCTCTACCTTGGAGATTAACGGTGAGGCCAGAACCTTCACTTGGTCCACTGATCCTGCTGACATGCAGAGTGACACCAATACGAGATCTGCAATGGCTTGTCTGCAGGTGAAAACTGTAGGTGCAGTGGCAGTCGGCATGGTTCGCTGGTGGCGGTGCGGGTGTGGGTGCAAGGGTGGGTTGAGGGGGGGACCGGTGCACTATAAACAAAAATATATCATAAAAAAATACTTACCTTGCCCCACCGGGTCCCGCGCATTTGCTCTCCTTGTCAGACAGGCACAGGAAGTACAGTCAGGCTCCCCTGACCAATCACAACGCTGCACTGCAGCATTGGGATTGGTTTTGAGAGTCCTGGTTCTATGCTCAACCAGGGAATGGGGGCCTGGGCTGGTTCTCCATGCAGACTGTAATGCAGCCTGGATAGAGAATGGGGAAAGTGCGCATGACTGATTTTGGTGGCCCAAGAGGACCGACCAAACAGTCATTGGGCACTTAGGAGTGGGCAAACCACTCCTCCCCTGCCCTGCTGCAAGAGCAGAGCAGCCCCGCCAACCCACCCACCAGCAAAGAGGCAGGAAACATAAAATGATAATAACTCGAAGTTATTATCGTTTTATGATTCTCCTTCCTTGCACAGCTTATAAGCAGTGGGGCGACCCTCCTCTGCGATAGCAGAGGAGCCGCCCCTGTGTATGTAGGTGGCTGGGGACAGATCACATGTGGACCTAAGGCCATGAAGTGGAAAGGGGAAGAGGTAGCACTAGAGCAGACCACCTGCATCAATGAGAGTAGGGTGGAAAGCTTGACAGAACTCCACATGAGCAGTTTGAAGGACCTCCAATTGATGTAATGGGAGACAAAGGCTGCCACCATTTGTATGGTGGAAGAAACAGTACGTAAAAAGACTGTGTTTAGATCATGATGGAATAAAGCAGAATCATAGCCCTATCAGAGGAGGGTGGGATACATGGCGCACGGAAATCTGCATCCCCTGTGGGGCAACAGAAAGTGGATGATGTTTACCTGTGATCTTGAGGAGGGGTCTTGTGGCAGAATGCAAGCAGAGTGGAGGATCTTCCAAATAAACAGGTGAAGGAGCATGTCACTCTGAACAACCCAAATTCATTCTTTTGAAAGGAGGAGGAAAGCTGCAATAAAAACTCAGCTATACAGGTCAGATAGGTGCCCCGAACGAGGAAGGTCTAGGTCAGTGGTCCTCAAACATTTTAATGCCGAGTCCACCCAGTGGGGAAAAAAAATCATCGGCCCCCCTTAGAATTGTTAACAATTATTCTATTAAATTGCCAATGTTTAAATATGTCTAGACTTATTTAAATATTGCAGTGGAGTTCTCATACTGTTTTAGAAATGCAATCATATACATGTTTGCCAAAAATACTATTCTGATCAGCAGGCCTTACTAGAGTGTAAATGTATCCACAGTGTGATTATTAGAAATGGGGGTAGGGGTTTAGAATAATATTTGGAGTCCCTTCCCTTTTGACACATACTCCCAGCTAGGATATAAATGACCAAAGATGTTAGTGATGACGTATTACAGAGCGGTTTGCTGCCACTTGCTTAAAACAAAGCTCTGTAATCAGCATAATACTTCTTTTGGCTAGAGCCTGGCGTCCACCCCTGATGCCCCCCAGTTTTAAGACCTCTGGTCTAGGTGGAGGCAAGCCCAAAGGCTTGGAATCTGGACTTTTATGCAGTGAAAGGGTGTTGTATGAAACCTGCTATCCAAGAGAATTTAGTATAAGGATAATTCTTTTGATGCAATCTATGATCCCTACTGTATTAAGTTCTTTAGATGTGTCCATGTTCTAAGGTACGGTGAGAGGAGGTGATTTCTTTACAATGACTTGACAGAACACCAAAAACTGATCTAATGACCATAGCTAATGAAAGTGATATATGTGAGCATGGTCCATTCTGTCTTATTTATACACTAGGACAACTGAATAATAAAAGTAATGGGGTTCGCCCGCAAGTAAATGCACTCGCAGAGGGTATGAACAACTCAGAGGCCCCTCCCATAATGGACAAAATGGAGGGAAATGGAAGTCCAATAGGATGGAAGCGCAGTAGCAGAGGAAAGTACTAAAATGAGTCAGACACCGAGGATAGCAGCTTGCACCTTGCATGTAAGGAGGAGGAGAATGCTTCTAATGTGTTTTTATCAGGAACAAACCTTGAGGAATGAGGCAGGACATAAGTATGGCAGAGGCAGAAAAAGTCTTAAAAATGGACAGATATTGTATATTGTCATGTCTCACCATTGAGTGTAATCAATGATAACGTGCTAAGGTACGTGTTGGAAATACTATAAGGTATGATAATACTGAGCTTGTAACTTTGTACTTTTTGTAATTAAAATTTTCAATAAACAAATTTTAAAAAAGTGTAAAAGGTGTGCGTATCACCGGAAAATGCACCCAGTATAACAACAAAAAAATAGACAGGCATGAAGAAAAATGGAAGCAATGGAATGTTGGAAATCAGGCGCGAATATTGAGTTGACATTTGTTAAACGCTGGTGTGAAGTGGAGAGAGAGTAAAAGAGGGAAGAGTATTCCTCACCAGGGTCTTTGGAATCCCTGATGTTAGGGGGAGAACAGGTGAGTCACAGAGAGGGCGTTTGTAATGTCACCATGGACCTAGTTTAAGCAAAAAGAGAATGCAGGTTGATCTGGACAGAGTCTACACAGTTTCTCTTTGGAAAATCTTGAGTAGTGATAGCACATCTCATCTACTTAAAAACAAAAATAACGAGGAAGTTAAGAAAACGAGAAGTTGTGAGGAACCTACCCCTGTTTTTAGGTCTTGTCTAGCCATGCAGCGCATGCGCTGCACACCTTGACGAGACCTATTGTCGTCAGTTTCTCTGCCAAAGGGGGACAGGAGAAGTGTATGCGTACGTACAGGAGATGTGCACTCCATACATGTGCACATCTCCTGTCCCCACATAGGGCTGGCGTTTGAACACAGTGCACGCATGGCGCGCTTTCACTTTCCCTTCCTCCCTCCCCCGTCCTCCTAGTTAGTTTCAGTGTTGTGTCCGTACGGACAGGAGATGTGCACTCCATACGCGTGCACATCTCCTGTCCCTGTGTAGGGCTGGCGTTTGAACACAGCGCGCGCATGGCACGCTTTTACTTTCCCTCCCTCCCTCTCTCCCCCCGTCAAGGTAAGTCAATAGGGAAGAGAAATGGGTGGGACCCGGGGCTTTAATCCCTGGCACTTGGCATGTCTGACCTCCCATTAATCCTGCGGTAGGGATTAATACTCTTATCCACTGGTCTTCCATCCCATTTGCTTATGTGACCTAGTCTGTCCGCCTGGCCCACCGGGATGGAACAAGCCCCACTCCCCGCATTGTCTGAAATCCTTGGTACAGCTGCACGCAGACTCTTCTGGAGTCCCGAAGCAGTGAGATGCCCGGGCCTTTCCCACCACCTTCATCTTTTCTCTTCAATGGGCTGGTGTGCAGTCTACCCTTTCCATTGATGGGAGGTGGGTGGCACTAATGCACAGTTTCCACCAGGAGGAAAAGAATGCACAACCATGTTACGCATTTAAAGCAAGCTGATATGACATGTGAAGACTACATATGAAGCTCCTAATTTCTGCTGTTAAAATCTAGGCACTGGTGAACCACTCAGACCTCGTCTTGCTCAGTACCCCGTAACATGTGTAGTGTAGCACTCTAGTGTTCCTGCCGCGTCACGGCAGGGAATGCTGGGAGCACAGGCGGCCATGTTGGCCACTGGTGAAGACAGCCTGAGGGCGAGCGCACACTGTTCCCGGCACTCCGGTAGAGTTACTAATAAATAACACACAAGCATACAGGTGTCCGTCTTTCTTTACCCCAAGCACCTCACTACAAATTGGCGACGAGGACACACCTGAATTGAGTCCCGCTTTGCCGTCTGCTTCAATACGCGGACTGCGTGAACGAGCACTGCAGGAGCGCGGCAGTGGAGCGACCGCGGAGCCCCGCCCTTCGAAATCGGCAAGAAGACAGCGCGGTGCACGAGCGAGGAAAGGGGCCAGGCAAAGGCAATGCACCTTCCCAGCACAGAGGGGAAGCACAAGGAACCGTGAGTGAAGCGGCGGCCCTCCCCCACAAGTGCAGGACTGGGTGGCTGAAGGCATAAGGGCAAGTACAAGTGCTCAGGCCACAGAGTGTCAGCAGGGGGGCCCCACAGAGTGTTCCTCATCCACCCAGCACCTTGCAGAGCACCGCAGCAACCAGTAGCCACTGCTCCTGAGCCCTACAGCGCCCATCCCTGCACTAAAGCACCACGTGGGGACCAGAGCAGGGCAGGGTGCTGCAAGACATCCACCAAGGAGATACAGGAAGCACTGCGTCCAGCGTCTCCTCACCAGTACAGCCGGAACATCCCCAGAGTCGCCATAAGGGGCCACACGCAACTCGCGTAGTGCCACACGAGCTGGCGACTGGAGGAGCTGCGAGCCAAGGGGGAAAAGTGATCCTGGCGCACCAAGGACAGGCCAAGGGGGGAGAGGATCTTGCATCTCCGGCGAGGACTGAGAGCTCCCGCGAGCTTAGTGCACCAGGGCCCACCGCCCAGGACGGACAAGGAGCCACAGAGATGGCAAGCAGCCATGTGCGCCCAAACCTTCTCCCTCACGAATCCGGTTCCCTTCTTACCGAAACCGGGGGAACCAGCCATGAGATGGGAAGACTGGAAAGAATACTTCCTGAACTACCGGCGCTGGAGGACGAAGGGGACAAGGTCTTTCAGAGCAAGCGGAAAAAGAAGATCCTGCTACACAATTTAGGCCCAGAAGGCATCAGGGTGCACATGAACCTAGTAAAAAAGACAAGGCCCGCAGATGAGGATGATGTATTTCAAAATGCCATAGAAGACCTGGATAGCCACTATCAACCAGTGGTGTATACTGCGATCGATCGATTCAATTTCTTCCAACGGAAACAGAACGTGGGAGAATCAGTGGATGAGTATGTAGCGGCGCTGAAGAAGTTGGCGACCACATGTAAGTTTGGGGGACTCCATGATGACCTAATAGGAGACCAAATCATCATGCATACGGTGAATACATCCATACAGGAGAAGTTATGGGTCAGCGGCGACGCACCGCTCAAGGAGATAGTAGCGATGGTCAAAAAAGCGGAACTTTCGAAGAGGTGTGCAGAGGCCGCTAAAAAGGATAGCGGCAGTAGAGCTACAGTAAGCAAGGTAACAGAAACCAGCGCGTAAGAGCGGAGGCAGTCAACACAGGGAGGATCAAGACAGCCCCAGAAACATACCACTAGAACGTCCACGAACCAAAGACCCCAAGGAGAAGACAAGAAAAGTTGCTACAGGTGTGGAAGCTGGGCACACGCGGCCAACGACAAACCGTGTCCCACCTTCAGAGCCAAATGCCTATACTGTGGAGTAATGGGGCACTTCGAGAAAGATACAATAGACCACATAAAAGAGGACTGGGCAGTTAAATGGTTTGCACTGGAATATATGAGATGAATATTATCAATGTGGAGCCTTTTAAATTATAATGTGTATTATGCTGAAGACTTAGGAGGTGTTTGTTAAAAACTAGGATGATCTGTTTAAACATCCTGAGAAACCATGGAGACTGTTAAATAGGCAGGAAATGTTCCACAAAGAATGGAGGGTGCGAATATATTTGCAGGAGGGATTAGATTCTGATTGAATATTCTTGTTTATTTCACAGCCCTGATGATGTCCCAGGAGGGGACGAAACGCGTCGGCTGTTGAGAGTTTTCGAAATAAGGAATTGAAGTATTATCCTTGATATAATGATTGGAGCATAAAAGGATGGAATAAACGTTTGATGGATCAAAAGGAACTTTATTGACAAAAAACTCAAAAAACCAGACTTTTACATGGAACAAGGATAAAGCACCACAAACATATAATTTTTCTTTTTGAATACTGACATTGAACAAGGATAAAGGACCAACTGGAGGCATATAATAAAGAGGACATTTACATGGAATTAATTGGATATTCTCCATATTGGAAAAAATATGAGCATCAAGAATAAATGATGTTTATGTTTGAATCAAAAAATTTGTGTTTGGAAATATTGGATTGAATTAGAGTGCTCCTTGTATGTGTGAATTCACTTCGAGAAAGTGTGTAAGCGAAAACCCCAGAAGACGACTCAGAGACGGAGGAAGGCGGTGGTGAAGAAGACGAAGACAGTGTGCTCTGCATTAATGACCAAGTCTTAGGCATAGACTGTGTTAGGACACGTAAACCGTTGTGTGCATAGTCCATCGGGGGTGTTCAAGTCTCCATGGTTGCTGACTCGGGGTCCCCATACACCATCATACAATGCAGCATTTGGGACAGAGACTTTGCGAAAATCATAGACACACACCTCCTTCCTCTGGACATACATCCAGTCACCTTCACAGGAGAACCTATTCCCATGGTGGGATATTGTCAGCTACAGTTTGAATTCAAAGGGCGTTTAGCTGACGGGAAGCTATATGTGGCGGAGAAGGGACCCTCAGTGTTAGGGTGGGTAGATCAAGGAGAACTAGGGATCCAACTCAACCCAGGAGGCATAACGCAAGTGTTGATGACAAATTGCCCACGAACGAACGAAAGCAACACGTGGAAGACAAGCTTCCCAACGGTCTTTGGAGGCACCATTGGCAAGTTGACAGAATATGCCCCAAGGAGGGCGCCCAGCCAGTAAGCCACAAAGTGCGGAATATACCGTTCAACTGTAGGGAGGCAGTGCAACAAATACTGCAGCGCCTGGAGGAAAATGGGGTGATTGAACCCATAGAGAGCGCGGAATGGCTGGCTCAACTGGTCATAGCCAGGAAACCAAATGGGAAGGTGCGTCTATGTATAGACTTGAGGGAGCTCAACAAAAACATAATAATTGATAAGTTCCCGCTGCCCAGAATAAACGAAATGTTAGCCCTCACGAAAGGCGTCAAATGGTTTTCCACCATAGACTTGACCTCAGTTTACCACCAAATTGCACTACACCCTACTTGCAAGAAACTAACTTCATTCATCACGCCGTTCGGGTGCAACCGGTTCCGACGCATGCCCTTCGGTCTAGCCTCCGCGGCGGCGGCTGTATTCCAAAAGTTGATGCATAAACTCTTTAAGGGCATGGAAGGAGTGCAATATTTCCAAGACGATATCCTGGTCATGGGGAAAACCAAATCGGACCATGACGCCAAGCTAAACAAAGTCCTGCACAATCTGGCTCGGTATGGGCTCACAGCGGAATGGGACAAGTGCAAGTTCGGAGTGACATCAGTCATGTACCTGGGCCATGAGATTAGCGACAAAGGAGTCACACCCAAACATGCGAATGCCACAGTGATAAGGGATGCTCCTACACCTAGAAGCAAGGATGATTTCCGTTCCTTCCTTGGAATGGCGGAATTTTATAGCAAATTCGTGCCTCACTTTGCCACAAAAACGCACAACATGCGACAGCTACTGAAGGAGAAGACTGCTTTCTCATGGTCAGAAGTGTCCCAAGAAGAATTCCGACAAATCAAGGAGGACATCTGTGACACGGTGCCACTACATGGCTTCGACCAACAAGCTCTATCCATCCTCACCACAGACACGAGTGATAGAGGGTTAGGAGCAGTCCTGATGCAACGGTCAGAAGAAGGCGAAATGTCGACAGTCAGCTTTGCGTCTCGCTCCTTAAGCCCTAACGAAGAAAAGTTTAGTGTGATAGAAAAAGAGATACTGGAGGCGATCTGGGCAATGGAACGCTTCCGCCAATTCCTTTGGGGATCCAAGTTTCTACGTAGGACGGATCACAAGCCCCTAATGAAGGTGCTCACATCCAGTGGACATGCGAGTGACACGCCTCGCATTGCGAAAATGACGTTGAGGTTGCTGGACTACGTGTACGACGTAGAATACATCCCGGGCTCCAAGAACAAGGTCACGGATTACCGTAGTCGGGCTGCGGCAATGGAGGAAGAGCCAACACCAACGGGCGAGGATGACTATACCATAGCCTTCACAGATGACCAGGAAGCTGTCATAAGCGCACAAGAGTGGAGAGAGGCGTACGACATCGACGCAATCCTCACCACTCTTAAACGGTTCATAATTGCGGGATGGCCAGAGAAGAAACATTGGGGACAGAACACCGCAAATTCTATGAAGTTCGCGAGGAACTGTCAGTTGGGGACAGCAATGTATTCATACTGAGAGGAGCCAAAGTGGTTCCACCCAGTCAATTGGTGAAGTGATTGCTCACACTACTGCATGAAGGACATCTGGGCATAGTAAAAACCAAGCAGAGAGCCAAGCAAGCATACTGGTGGCCGGCTCAGAACAACCAAGTGGAGAAGCACGTCAGGGATTGTGTCCTGTGCAGCAATGCAGATAAGACGCAGACCACTCTGCGACCTCCACTGGAGAAGTTTGCCAATCCGGTAAATCCATGGGAAGAGTTAGCCGTGGACATCCTAGGCCCCATTTTGAAAGAACAGAGCGTACCCAAATTTGCAATTGTGCTAGTAGACAGGTACTCAAAATGGCCGGAAGTAGAGGTGTGTGAAACCGTGGACACGGAGGTGGTACTGGCATTCCTCACGACCATGTTCCTGAGAGAAGGGATACCAAGAGTCATAACCTGTGATAATGGGCCTCAATTTACGTCAGATAAATGGAATGCATTCATGGAGAGGAACGGGATACAGATCAAGCACACCCCGGTATATCATCCGGCCGGGAACGGCCTAGCAGAAAGATTTAACCGGGTTATTATGGGGTCGGTACAGGCAGAGATCGATGCTGGGAAAAACTGGGAAGCTGAACTCAAAAGTACAGTCTGGGCGTACCGGATCACCCCCACCAAGACTGGATACAGTCCGTTCAAAATACTAAGAAGCCGTGTTTCCTTCACAAGAGACAACGTAGCATGGAAGCGACGAACGGTGCAGAGTAAATGGTCTCCAGCGGTGGTGCGCAGCAATTTGGAGAGGGCGCAAAAGTTCGACACAGACCACTACAACAAGCGACGCAACATCCAGGATACATCACTGGAAAAGGGAGAATGGGTCAGAGTGAAGTTGGCTCAGCTGAGAAGGAAAGGCGACAGCAAGTATAGCACACCGTTGCAAGTACATGAAGTATACCCGAGATCAGCCGGATTAAGCGATGGAAAAATATGGTCCTTGGACAGAATGGCAAGGTGCAATAAGGTGTTGAATTGGACCAGGATAGGAGACACGCAACCGGAAAGAGAAAATGAGGAGAACCTGGAGGGGGAAGAAACTACCACAGAAGTGGAAACAACCAACAGCGAGGAGTACCAACACGGAGGAGAAAAACACCAATAGCACACCAAAGAATACAGAGGACAAAAGTATAAGGGTGCAACGAGAGGTCCAAGGAGAGTGTGCTAAGGCAAAGGAAAGCCAAACACAAGAGGCACAAAACCACGCCCTACCCAGTAGTGGCAGAGATACCAGGGTATGCACGCCGGTGAGACACACCCGTGCTGGCAGGACAGTGGTGCTTCCCAAAGGTATCAAGAGTTCGATATGAAGACCTAATCACCTACTGCAAGAACTATTATTGGACACTGTATTATTTTGTTCATTGTTTGTTGCAGTGTCAATAAAGGAGGGAGATATGTAGTGTAGCGCTCTAGTGTTCCTGTTGCGTCATGGCAGGGAACGCTGGGAGCGCAGGCGGCCATGTTGGCCACTGGTGAAGACAGCCTGAGGGCGAGCGCACGCAGTTCCCGGCGCTCCGGTAGAGTTACTAATAAATAACTCTCAAGCATACAGGTGTCTGTCTTTCTTTACCCCAAGCGCCTCACTACAACGTAGTTTCTGAAAACTTTAGAGAAGCGTGTTAACGCTGGGACTTTTCTCACCTCGCATATGAACATTATATATGCTCTTTATAGAGAAATCACATAACACAGTTGTGTACGAACTGCACCTTGTAATATTTAGGTTGTGCAAAAATGCAATTGCGCAGCGAGGCGCTTAGAAGAACCACCTCAGTCCGTGCCGCTACACAATTATCGTCATATTGTTGCCAGTTTTCTCAAATAGACCTTTATTAATCTGCTGCAATGTAAAACAGCTGAGCAGTCTGACTACGTGAACAGCCGCATGTAACGTAATGACAGTGCGCACAGCACGCCCTCCCAGAACAGAACGTTACCGTTGGCCTGGCAAAAACGCAAATGAAAAGAAATTAACTTGCGTAGGAAGACCATTCCAGAAGACGCACTCGTGACACTTTGGGTATATTAAAAAAAGGTGTTATCGACTTCTTTTCTTGCAGTATTTACATGTTTTCAATGAGATTCTCTCTGAAGCCCTTCATTGCGAACGAATGCACGAGCTTGCAACACAGTTCCAGGTGTCGGGGAACCAATGGTTCTTTCCAACAATTTTAGACCAAAAGAGTCGACCCAGAGCACACAGGCAGGCATGGGCGCTCGTACTTCGGAAATGTTACTTAAGGTTAGCTGGAATGCCTAGAGGAGAAATAAATGGTGTGTTCAGGTAACCAACTGCTGCCCTGGGCTCATCCTGTTCGTCTTGAAGGTTTTTTGAAGATTGCGAGGCTGGCCAGAAGCCAGACCGAGAGTTATGCCAATCAAACTAGAAAGATCCTCTACACTAAACGCAAGGGTAGCACAAACTCCCGTCAAGAGACAGTAAGGGCCCGATTCACAGAACTAACTTAAGACAAAATCCTAAACTTACTACCATTTTGGTATTCACAGAAGGCACTTACTCATTTTGGTATTCACAGAAGACACTTACTCATTTCGGTATTCACAGAAGTTAGGAGTCCTAAGTTTAGGACTCCTAAATGCCTTCTGTGAATACCGAAAGTCTTAAAGTTAGGATTTTCCTCAGTTTAGTAGTAGTATAGTTTGGACACCTAACTTTAGGACTCCTAAATGCCTTCTGTGAATACCGAAAGTCTTAAAATTAGGATTTTTCTCAATTTAGTAGTTGTAAAGTTAGGACTCCTAACTTTAGGACTCCTAAATGCCTTCTGTGAATACCGAAAGTCTTAAAATTAGGATTTTTCTCAATTTAGTAGTAGTAAAGTTAGGACTCCTAACTTTAGGACTCCTAAATGCCTTCTGTGAATACCGAAAGCCTTAAAATTAGGATTTTTCTCAGTTTTGTAGTAGTATAGTTAGGACTCCTAACTTTAGGACTCCTAAATGCTTTCTGTGAATACCGAAAGTCTTAAAATTAGGATTTTTCTCAATTTAGTAGTAGTAAAGTTAGGACTCCTAACTTTAGGACTCCTAAATGCCTTCTGTGAATACCGAAAGCCTTAAAATTAGGATTTTTCTGAGTTTAGTAGTAGTAAAGTTAGGAGTCCTAACTTTAGGACTCCTAAACTGAGAAAAATCCTAATTTTAAGAATTTCGGTATTCACAGAAGGCATTTAGGAGTCCTAAAGTTAGGACTCCTAACTTCTGTGAATACCGAAGTGAGTAAGGGGCATATCAACAACAACCGGCGATAATTATCTCTAAGCGCACTTAGCGCTAGGATAATTATCGCCGGCTAGCGTGAATTTCTATCGCTGAGATAGCGTGCTATTAGCAACGCTTATCTCAATAGCAATAAAAATCCTCACGCTAACAGGCTAACGTGAGATTATCGCTGGAAACCCAGCGATAATCACACGTTACCTTGTTGATAGGGACAGGCAAACTTAGCCATGATATCCTCCTTCCATAGGATATCATGGCTAAGTCAGAAAAATACCAGATGTAAAAAAGCAGCATTAACCGCGGTTAGCGCTGCTTTTTTTGTCCCTAACAGGGTTAGCGACATTCTTGATAATAGGTGAAATGTCGCTTAGCGACATTTCTCCTATTATTTTACTCTGGAACGCCCCCTTGCATCTCTAATGAGTAAAAGGGTGCTAACATGCAAATTTGCATGTTAGCACCCTGTTGTTGATAGGGCGCTAGTTTTATCTCTCCTTTTTTGGCTTTTAAAGCCAAAAAAACAGAGATAAAGCCCTTGTTGATATGCCCCTAAGTGTCTTTTGTGAATACCAAAATGAGTAAGTGCCTTCTGTGAATACGAAAATGGTAGTAAGTTTAGGATTTTGTCTTAAGTTAGTTCTGTGAATCGGGCCCTAAGTGTCCCCTGTCAGAAAAACAAGGTTACACTGGCAAGTATCAATTATTTATAAACAATGAAAAAAGTCACTTTCAGGGTTGTAAAATGATCATTTTTACCATAAGCATTTTTGTTTAAATAAGACACCAACACCATGTTTGGAAATGTTTTGCATACCCAAACACACTCTTTACAGTCCGCCACCCAAACTGCCCAGTGATGACAGAGCCCTTGAATGGTAAATCCAATGTTTGTCTGCATTTACTACAAAGATTCAGCTTGTGCATCAAGAGCTCTTGCACCAGGGCCCAGAGCTCCACTCAACTGAGATTATGGTATTTTACCACCAAAACAGCAGTGAAAGGGACATAATTCTACATTGTGCTTGGTGTCCTTGCTATGCCACTACTTCTAAGATAATGGTTTTAAGTACTGTGATTGTGTTTCTAGTCTGATTCATTACTCAGCCCATGCTGTCAAAGGATGAATGCACCAGTTTGCTTACTTAAGTGCGCAGGATCCAGGGGAAATGTGTTGTAAGACGTTGGGGTTGTATACATTGTGGCAGTCTTTTTATTGGGGGTATGCTTTCTGTATGCTAGAGCTCAGATAACCTTACTGAAAGGAAGACGAGAACCAAGAACTAGAGCAAGAACGGGAGAGGTGTAACATCGCAGCAGACACACATTGCCCTGCCTTGGTTTGGAAGAAGAGAGAAGGTAAGAGAAAAGAAAAGAGGAATTAAAAGACAGGAGTGCGATGGGTGGACACAGGGAGGATTCCTTTCTGTCGGCTCAATTAAACAAGCATTTGCAATGCAATAGGTCTCACATTTACACGAGTTTGAGCTATTGTTATTGTAAATGACAGTGCCTTTTATTTATGTTTTGGTTTTTAAAACATAAATAGAAGGCGTTGTCATTTACAATGCCAATAGCTCAAACTTGCGTAAATGCGAGACCTATTGCATTGCAGATGCTTGTTTTGTGATGTCGTCAGGTTTTAGCTTTCTTTTGATGGCGCTGTCGTCTTTGTGAACTGCCAAACAAGCCTCGCAGATGTGCACAATATTTTGAAACTGTGACCCGTCTACCTTTCACAGCAGCCTCTGTTACATGGAACTTGCTTGTAAGGTTTGGTGAGTCAGGCTGGTGGCTCTGAACTTTAGCAAACACCTATACGTGACCCAGTGCAATACGAGAATGGCAGGCAGCTTAATTACCAATCCATAAATGAAGGGGAAAGTTGTGTCCCTCATGGAGAGATGCTGTGCTTCCCTGTGGCGAGGCTGCAGCTCAGTCATAGTCACAGAACAATGATTTCTGTGGTGTGGGCTGGTGGTTGTTGGCATTCACCCCACGTCCAAGAAGGCATTTCTGCAGCCACAGTTTGAATTTATATTCAGATTTTAATACCTTTTTCCAATCAAGAGTTATGAGAGAAATTCAAATTAATTCATCTGACAACCTGAGTTGGACTAACGCAAATTCACATAGCTATCTAGGTGAGATAACTTAATTGCGAAATGCTAATACCCAAATAGAGCATTTTGCCTCTCTCAGGAAGGCCTGCTAAATGTGAAGACCAGGCAGGGAAAAAGAGAATGAGTCCAAAAATTCGGTATTTTTAACAGCATATTCCACACGCTTCCCTACCTGACTTATGCCACACCCCTCCCTACCTGACTTAAGCCACACGCCTCCTTACCTGACTTATGCCACATGCCTCCCTACCTGACTTATGCCACACGCCACTCTACCTGACTTATGCCACAGACCTCCCTACCTGACTTACGCCACATGACTCCCTACCTGAATTCTGCCACATGCCTCATTACCTGACTTATGCCACACACACCCCCTACCTGACTTATGCCACACACCTCCCTACCTGACTTATGCCACACATCCCCCTACCTGACTTATGCCACACGCCTCCCTACCTGACTTATGACACACGTCCCCCTACCTGACTTATGCCACACACCTTCCTAACTGACTTATGCCACACGCCTCCCTACCAGACTTATGCCACACTTCTCCCTACCTGACTTATGGCTCATGCCCACCTACCTGACTTATGCCACACGCCTCCCTACCTGAGTTATGCCACAGGCCTCCCTACCTGACTTCTGCCATATGCCTGAAGGAAGGGGCCCTCTAGGGCCACGCAGGTTATATACAACCACCTGCTATGCCTTCCCAAATGAAGAGTCGGTCAGACAGTAGAGAATACCAATATGCATTTTATTACCAATACTCTGCAGAGGAGTCCATTCAGACCTGCACCCTTAGATGTCTGCCAAGGGACTGACTTCCCAGCGTTTGGTAATACTAGATAAACCTTTCGGGGAGACTTTAGCCATGTCCCTAATGGAAAAATACTGGCTTGAGCCCGGCATGAACAAAGGAGGCACAGAGAGATGAGCTAACACCTGCCAGATGAGTACACTCTATCAGTGGTCCAAGGCCACTGTGCCGAGTCTCAGCGTCTCCTAATGTGGGAGCAGAGCTACACATTGAGATTGGAATGTGGAGACAGAACATCAGCTCATTAGCAAGCCGGGTTACAGCCTTGAACAGGAGAGAAAATAATAACGATGTACAGTGTTCTGTTGAAGCTAGCAGATTAAAGAATGAGGCCTAGTACGAGCACAGCCCAAACAGTCTAATAACGATTGAGAAATACAAAATGGAGTCACACGAGCTAACTAAGGCTTACATGCTGCGAGGATAACTCAGTGGGTTGCATAACGTGAATACAAATGGCGTCTATTTAGCCACATATTGCTAACCTATTATAGCATAACAAGTGTATTACGGGAAAGGGGAATTTCAAGCCTAACATGCCCCCCCACCTGACTTATGCCACACACCTCCCTACCTGACTTATGCCACATGCCCCCTACCTGACTTATGCCACATGCCTCCCGGACACTTCACAAGGAAAGGCCAGGAAGGGTTCCTCAGCAGTATTCGTACACGCGCCGAGATGCCTCCGGGTAGTCGTGCGCTATACAAGTACATTTACATTACATTACATTACCTGACATGCCACACGCCTCCCTACCTGACTTATGCCACATACCCAGGGGCGTAACACAGGCCCCCGCAGCCCCTGCGGTGCGGGGGCCCTCAAGCTCCAGGGGGGCCCCCTCAGCACAGCACTCTGGCTGCAGGGCTCCTGATTGAGCCCGGAGGGGGCCCCCCCAGGTGCCTTACAGGGAGGCCCCCTCAAGTTTCATTATGCCAGTGCACATGCCTCCCTAACTGATTTATGCCACACACCTCCCTACCTGACATATGCCACACACACCCCTACCTTACTTATGCTACATGCCTCCCTACCAGACTTTTCTATCCAGGTTTGGTGCCTACACCAGACTTTGAGGCTCCATCTCCACAACAAAGATGGTAGACCTGAGTCTTGAAAGGAGCTCTGCTATAGGGAGCATTATTCTCTGTTATTTTTTTTGTTTGCTCAGTGCAAGAGCTCTAAGAGTTTTCAGCCACAAGACACTCTATGGCAGGAAAAGCATCACTGTGAAGTAAAAGAGGATGTGATGTGTCTTGGTGCTGGAATAGAGAACACGATGGTATAAGCTCACACTCTTCAAATGCCCATTACCTCTTTGTCCATCTTCCTGGATGCAGTCCTTACGTATGATACTCCGCCCATCCAGCAGAACCAATTCCCTAGCTGAAAAATTCAAAAAAGTTCCCCACAAGATGGCCCCCATTACCCTCGATCCATCACAAAGGGGAGGAACAAACGACACACTTCCTGTTTCTTTCCTTCTGTAACAGTGGTGCCCTAGTCTGACGCTAGTCTGCCTGCTGCGGTGAGTATTTTTTGCTCATTGTTATTTCTGTGTTTTTTACTGCCCTTTGCTCTGCTTTAGCGAGCGGGGCTTGGTTTGTGTTTTCTTTTGAACTCACGCTTTGGCATGACTTTTTGCCTCCCTGTGGGTCATGCTCGAAGGGGGCTGTTGGGTCTTCCCACCATGGCCGGCCCTGGATACTCTGCTTTAGCGGGTGGGACCGGGTCATGGGGCTTCCCTTTTTTGGCGGTAGCGCTCAGCAGTCAGTGGGCGTGGCTTACCAGTTCTACATTGTTGCCCGTGACGCTCTGTCTATAGCGAGCGGGGCTTTGCGGTTGTTGCAGTTTAGTGCCCTTAACGCTCTGCTTGTAGGGGCAGGGCTTACCAGCTCTGTTTTTGGGGCCCGTGGCGCTCTGCCGGTTGTGGGTGGGGCTTCCCTATTCGGATTTTGGGCCTTGGTTTCACGGGCTTTCTTTGTCTGCTTGCGGACTCATTGGGCAGTCCTTTGGCTTCCAGTGGTCCCCTGGTTTGCCCGTTTTTGTTGTTGTTTTTTTTCCCCTGTGTGACACATGGGGATTTTATGATTTAGGGTGTTTTCTGTGGGCGTTTTCCATGGGACCTTTTGATTACGTGACTGGTATATAATTATATACCTGTGTTGGCTTCAACCTGCTCATTGTTTTGGCATTTTGAATTGGTGTTGGTAGCGCTATGGAGCCTATTGAGGACATTGCTGGTTCTTCGGTACATCCCTCTTTGCTGTCCCCGCAAAAGTTGATTGAGGCTGTGGTTGAGGCAGCTTTTAAGGCCCGGGAGGGGCAGCCCCCGCCTAAACTTCCCAGGCAAGAGCTGGTGGAGCCTGAAGGTGATCGTGATGAGGAGTGTCAGCTGGGGCGGTATGTTCATGGTCCTGAGATGGTGGCTCTTTTGCAACATGTTCAGGACAATTTGAGTCTCCCTACCACTTGTCGTTTGGCTGATGAAGATGATTTTTTGGCTAAATATCAGCAGGTGGAGCCCGACACTGCGCCTTTGCATAATGCTATCCGTAGAGTGCTTTCGCATGAATGAAAAGAGGTGGACAAATCTACCTTACCTCACTTTCTCTCCCACCGTTATCCAATTGACAAGTGTACAGAGGAGTTTCCATTGGTTGTTAAGGTGGATAACCTCATGGTTGGCATGTCCACTCAGGGGAATTTGGTTTCCAAGGACGCCTGCCCCCCTGATGCACTAGACAGGAAGGTGGATGGTGCTGTTAAGCAATGTTATGCTGCTGCCAATTTCCCTGTTTGTGCGAAAACTTACACTACTTACACTGTGCAGTCTTTGCTTAAAGATTTTCAGGCCTAGTCAGATTGTATGTCTGAGGGTTCTGATTGTTCGGATCTGCTGGCACTGATGGAACAACAGGTTCGCTTATTGTCTGATGTATCCTTCGACAGCTTGTGTGCTTCTGCGTCGATTTCTGGGGCGGCTGTTGCTGCTTGTAGGTATCTGTGGATGCGCAACTGGAAGGCTGATGCTGCTCTGAAGGCTATCTTGATGAGGCTGCCCTTTGAGGGCCCTAAGCTGTTTGGCCAGCAGCTTGAGGAGATGGTCAAGAAGTCGGTGGAGAACAAGAAATTGATGACTCTGGCTAGGCCTTTTCCACAAGGCAGGGTTTTGCATTTAAGAGGACCTTTCCTTCCAGCTCTACGAGGGGTTCATCCCAGCCCTTTCATGGTAGGGGTCGCTGCCGGGGCACCCCGTATTGAGCCAAGTCCTGGTTCCATTCTTCCTCTTCTGCTGCCAACCCCCAGCCTCCCAAGGCATGACTGCCGGTGTGCCTCTCCTGTTGGGGGGGGGGCGTCTTCTGGAATTGCAGTACCAGTGGCGGATGGATTTGTCGGATGCCTGGGCCTTGCAGGTTGTGTCCGAGGGTTATCGCCTGGAGCTTTCCGCCAGTCTTCCATGGGATCTGGTCCGTAGCCTTGCACTGTTGCATGGTATTCAACAACTTCTGGACAAGGGGGCAGTGGTTCCAGTTAGCCCTGCCGTAAAACCGCAAGGGCTTTTACTCCATTCTCTTCTTGGCCCAGAAGTTTACGGGGGACCTTCGCCCTGTGTTGGACTTAAAGGCTTTAAATCGGTTCCTGGTTGCTCGGAATATCAAGATGGTCTCCCTGCAGAGTATCTTTCTGCTGTTGAGTCCTGGTCTGTTCCTTGCATCTTTAGACCAACAGGATGCTTATTTGCACATCCCATTCTGTCCTCTGCATCAGCAATACCTTAGGTTTTCGGTGGAGGTCCGCCATTACAAGTTTCGCTCCCTCCCCTTCGGGTTAGCTTCATTCAGCTCCCAGGGTTTTCACGAAACTGCTGGCTCCCCTGGTGAGTATTTCGCACTCTCTGGGTATTCTGGTGTTTCCTTACCTCGACAATTGGTTAATTGCCTCTTCTTCTCTTTCTAAGGCTTGCGAAGATGTCGAGGAGGTATGCGTCCTGTTGCGCACACATGGATTTCTGCTCAACACCTTGAAGTCCCACCTGCATCCATCTCTGTC